>NC_142175.1:25522537-25897537 GCF_029865625.1 Vigna umbellata | reverse complement strand
TTATACGTTTATTTTTTTAGGGTTTATTACACACTTTCACGACGAATCCTTCAAGCACCACCACACCACCATCACACACCGAACTTGGCACGACTGATCAATTGCTTCCACCATCACTTGCAATCTCTCACTAAGCACACCAGTTAATGAAAGTCCACCACACTCTAAGACCACAATTCTATCACAATTAAAGAATGAAAGGAAGAAGTGGGACGTGAAAAGGAGGAAGAAGAGCACAATGAAACAATGAGGGGACGAACGATAAAGAGGAACAAGAGTTGTCGCTACATACATGTAGAGGATTGGAGTGGGTAGAGGTTAAAAAATATTAACCTTAAAATTTTACTAAGGGTAAAATAAGAATGAGAAAATAGAGAAAGGGGTAAAACAGGAATAGGGTGGTGGATGGAGCAAGGGGTGGTGGTGGAGGGAGCAACACCCCTTGCCCCATAATACACGGTCTTAATTATTCCTACTCTACTAGATGTGCTTCAAAATGGCGCAAGAGAAAGAGTTTAGACACACCTTCCACATATGACTTCAATCCTTCTTGAATGTTCTTGGACATGGCTATAGGGAGTATGTCATCCATCATTTTATGAGAGTTTAATGGAAATGGATAGTGTTCCTACCACGCCCAATAGTTTATCATCACTTAAAAGTCGAGACCAAAAGCAGTTTAAATATTTTTTCCTCCTTTTATCCTTTGATGCGCCTTTTAAGGAAAAAATCGTGATGGACCACATGCTCTAAAGCGGACAATATATCAAATGAGGAGTGATTGACCTTAACGATATCACCTAGCAGACTTGGAATTGGAACATTGACATCCACCTGAACAAACAAACATGCTAAGTGATGCGACTTAACCAAGCTCATTCAGCATTGTTGACCTAAAGTGATCTTATAATATTCTAAAATATATTTATTGACATAAATATTCATATATTAATAGAATATATGACAAAAATCTTGATTGTTTGATTACGTTATGATATTCTTTAATGTGATATATCTACATAATATTTGGTTAATGAGATATAATATTACATTATTATGATTATTCTATTGATTATCATATATATATATATATGGTAAGTTATTATTTTTATTAATATTATTTGATATCATCTTAATATTATCTGTTTTATCACATAAGTTATAGGATTCAGACATATTCACCCGTATAAATATAAATTCTCTTACTTATTTGAGCATCAAAGAGTTGTTGTGTTCCAAGAATATTCATTAAGAGTTATCAAGTTACTCAGATCTTACTACCTGTTCAAATGTTCTAAATTTCGATGAAAACAAATAATTTTTTAAAAAATGATAGAAAGGATAAATTGTACTTGAGAATATAATTTTTAAGTGAAATTAATTGTGTTTTTAAACTTTAGAGTGAAAATAAATTAGATTAGTAAAAATTATAAACGTGATTTTGGCTTTTATTATTTTTTTAAATCAGGTTCAGATGCTCGATTTTGGTTTTTCCAATATTTTAGAAATTATGCTTAAACGTTTGATTCTTTTTCCTTAAAATTGGGCTTATAGGGATGAATTTTTTTTTTAGAAAAAAGAACCTGCAAGGACGATTTTTGTACACTGGTTTTTTTCTAAATCGGCCTATGATTTCGTAATTTTTTTATTAAAATTGGTTTTTGAAGAGATGTTTCAATAATTTTTATTTATTTGAAAATTTTAATTTATTTATAGTTTATACTTTTAAAATTAATATTTAAAGGTTTGGAAAATGAATTTATTGAATTTTTTATAATTTTAAATTCTTGTTGTTAATTAAATGTAATGTACAGAAAATAAAAGCTAACCATAATGAAGAAACATATAGTAATTTGAAAATATAATACTTAAGGAAAGGTAAGTAAATAAAAAATTTGTAGAATGAGCTCTTACAAATAAATACTTATTCTAACAAATATCCTTCATTTAAGAGCACAACATAGTTAGTTTCCTATGCTTTTGTTTTTTCTATTTTCCAACGATAACTTGTGAGCTAAGGACTAAAGTCAGTCAAATGACTTTTTTGCATTACAAATTCATTTCCACAACACAACACAAACACCGAGCTTTTTTCATTTTCCTTTGTTGGTAGCTGCTTCACCACCTTCCCTTCCCATCTTGCAAACTACGAACTTAATCAAAACCAATGAACATTATAGGATTCGGTTTTGAAGTGGAAAACCTCAGACATAAACCTTGAACTATTTTCTAAGTGATAAACCAAATGTCATAATAAATTGTAACATAACTTTCAGATTAATTTGTTGGAAAGTTATTTTACATTATTATAATAGATTTTTTATAATAAGTTGAAGATAAAAACATTTATGTCCCTTTGTCTAAATAATTCGACAATGTTATTCTTGCTAGAATTTGGTTTTCATTCTCGATATTATCTGACTTAACACCACAGATCAGTTGACATTTGTTATTTTGCGGATGAAATATTAACTTAGATTTTGTTGATTTTACAAAAAAACAATGTTTAAAAATTAATTTTTTAAAATATTAATAACTTTATTAATGTATTAAATTGAAATAAAACATAAAATTTACTATTTTAAATTTAAAATAACATAAAATTAATTAATGTAAAATATTAACAGTTTTAATGTTATATTAAATTTAATAAGTTAGTAATATTATTATAATAATAAATAATGAATTTTGTAATTTTTTACCATTTATATATGTAATCATCTTTTATTTTCTTTATTACGGTAGTCCAAGAAGCGCAAGTGATGAACTACATTTTTAACAATAGTATTGTATAAATTATGTAGAAAACAGCTAAATGTTTAGCATAAGACAAAAATTAAGAGGGATGAATTGGTTCAAATTAAAAAAAATTTCTCTTTAAACATATTTATGTGTTTAAAAATTTCTTTGATAATATTGAAAACTTAATTGATTAAAAGCAAATAAATAAAGTAGGGAATGAAAGAGAAAAACTACACGAATAATTTTTATATCGGTTCGAATTAAAAAATTCTACGTCCAATTGTTAATCTCTTTAAAAGATAGATTAATCTTTTCACTAAAAATGAAAGTTTACAATCAAAAAATAAAATGAGATTAGAAAACATTTCTCTTAATAGATAAGAGATTACCAACATATTCTTTTGACACACAAAACAATGAACAACTTGATTTTGCTTGACAGAGAAGCACCAACAACTTAGACACATTAAGTAACAGTACAGCTTTTTCTTCTTCAAGCACCGAAACCACAAGCTTTCTTAAAAACTTGGTTTATCAAACTATAATCTTGCTCTCTAATAGTTTAAGTTTTTTAAACAACTTTGAAATACATTATTTATAACCCAAGATTTAAGCTAGGTTAAAAGCTTAAAAGACAGTTTACAATTGCTAGTGATAATCGATTATCCAAATAATAATCAATTATCCTATACTATTATAAAATGGTTTTATTTGTGATAATCGATTATCCTAGAAAGACGTATTAATTTTCTAGAAGAGTTATTCTTACTCTAAATGTGAAAATGATATTTCTTATTATATATATATATATCTAAATGTAAATATGAATAGTAAGATAAAATAATATAATCTTTATCTTTTAAAATTTTAAATTCGATTGGGTCGTTAACAAAGTTGGAATTAAATAACACTAGTTCCAATTACGATTTTATTTTTCTCAAACCACAAACATCTAAATAGAAATAAAAATATTATATATATTGTAAATATTTTGATTTAAAATTATAATTTTTCTTATAAAATAGTAAACTACTTATATAATATAAATTCATTAATAAAATTAATAAAAAAGTATTTTTTTTAAGTATTCTTCAAAAATTATATTTATTTTATATTAAATATTCAATTAGAATTTAAATATAATTAATAATTAATATAGAATAGAGATGTTACAATAATATATGTATGGGTATATACTGTTAATAATAAAATATTTATATTATTAAATTTATTATAAAAAAACATAGCTTGAGAAATTGCAGTGAGTGGTGTTTATATGTTGGAAAGTAGAAAGAGAAAGAGAGTGTGAGCAAGATGAGGCTCTACAGTGACATAAGGCAAACAAACACGTGTCTCTCTCTAATCTTTCTTCTTCTTTTTCTCATTGACTCTTCCCAATAATTTCTCCCTCCCTTCAGTATATTTAACATAAGCCAAACCAAACCTTAATATTTCCAAACCAAACACACCCTTGACCCTTCTCTTCTCTTCTTCGTTCATGTCTTTTCAGTTAAAACCCTTTTTTTCCGCACCCGCGTTTTCCCTCCTTCCTCTTCTTCTTCCCATCACAATCATCGTCGCCTGATTCAACGCATTAGCGAATTCCCAAACCAAACCAATCCCAATTCGCAGATTCATCGACTTCTTACATGGATCAAAAAGAGGAAGAACCGATCACGCCGTTGAAGACCTTCTCTTCTCTCACCCATTCTGCCTGCCTCGAAATTCGTCTCTTCTATGTCAGAATCTCCCCCTGCCTCGTCGACTCGCTCCCAGACCACCTTGCGCTCTGCCACGCGCCACGCCACGCCGCTGTCTCGCTCGTCGTCAACGCCGCCCCCGTCCCCGCCTCCTCCCCCGCCACGATCCATCTCCACCGCGGCCGCGTCGATCGCCATGCCGCCGAGGTCACCTACGTTGCGACCGACACCGTCAGCCTCAGCGGCAGCGCTGACTTCGAGGTCTACGAGAACGACGCGCTCTTCCTCTGCGGCTCCCTCGAGCGCCTCGATTCCGAATGGAGAAACGGGTCCGGGTCGGGATGGGGCATGGACTGCCATGTGGCGGCCGGGTGCGTCGGGTCGGGTTGCTCAGCGTTCTTCAGACCGCGCCTCGGGGTTTCTGCGCCGTCGATCGAGGTCTACGTTGCCGGGTGCTGCTCCGGCGTGCCGGTGATTCTGAACAAGACGATTCAGATGAGTCCGCGGAGGAGGGTGCCGAGACATGCCACGCTGGACGCGATTCCCGAGGATGAAGAAATGATGATGATGATGATGGAAAAGAACCGTGTCAACGGTTTTGCTCCCAACCGGAAGTTGCAGGTATGTGGATTGAATGAATTATTATGTACTTGTAATCATTTTTATGAATTGTGAATGTCACCGTTTATGGTATTGGATTGTTGAGTTCGTGTTTGTAGCATTGGTCCTAATGTTTAAACTTCTGAGGTCTCTCACTTTTTAAAAGCTTTAGTAGTTTTAGTTTCATTAAATTGATTAAAATGCATTTGTAGTTTGAAATCTTTATTGTCATTGAATCATAAATTATTCAAATTGTCCAAGTTTTAAAAACTGTGTAGAGGATTATAGTTAACAGTTTAGATTATCCAGCGATGCTTTAAAACTAAACTTTAGCTTTGTTTTGTAAAGTCACAAATAACTGATGTAAATGTTCTCCAGGAGTAGGATGGGGATTTCTTTTGTGGGATGTGTCATTTCTCAAATTAACTTGGCTTTTCTTTGGAGTTGCATTTGTGTCTTAGAAGCAGTTAATGATTTTTTGCTAGCTGTGTGACCGTGTGTTTGGTAACACGGTTGTTGCTTCTGGGATTGAATCTGCGAAGCGACTAATAGTTGTTTTTTACGGGAATTTGTTAGATGTTAAGCATTCAATGAAAGGAAATAGCGAGAACATGAGGTGTTTGTATGACTGTGCGATTTTTGTGATGGATGCAAAATCAGCTTAAGCTTATGATGTGGTTGATTGGTGGTTCATGATAGTTTCTTTGTATGGACTTGTTGTCATGACGTTCTGTAATATGTAATTTCTTCATTAAGCCCAAAAATGTAGAAGACTTTGTGGTTGATATGTCAAGGTCGTTGCTTGAGTCATGCCAAGTAAATTAACTTTATAATGTGTGTCTTCCTTATTGAATTAATGGTTAATTTAGATGGGCTAGAAAACATAGATGTTAAATTTGGTTTTACTCCGGTAAGTTTATTAGGTATTATTTACAAGTGCATGTGATGTGGTGTGTCAAAATGCATGACAAGGGTTGACCATTGTTATTTTGTGAGGATTAATACCAACAATTGTTATTTTGTAAAGGACTGATGAACTGTATACAAACAAGAAAGCACTCTGATGGTTCTGATAGGAGCCATAATTGATAGTGCTGTTATCATTCCGAACCAAAGTTTGTTTTGCTTTTCTGTATAATAGTCAGATCTTATTAATTTCCGTCCATGACCAGTTTAAAACACTTATTTTTTCTTATGCAAACAAGAAAGCATTCTGATGCACATATATGGATTTAATTTCCGTCCATTACGAGTTTAAAACACTTTTCTGCTGCCATAAAATCGTGTATTGTTCAATCTTGGAGATTGTTTGACTGCTGAAAGTTGGAACCAGTACGGAAGTATGCTAAACACTACCGAAAGAAAGTATAAACAGCTACACTGAAATTGGGTCATGTAAATATTTCATTCTGAATCAGTAAGCTTGAAATAGGTGTCGTTCTGATGGTTTTTAGTAGAGGCATATTTGATAGTTCTCTTACCGTCCAATAGTATGATTAATAAATGGATCAGTATCAAGCTGACAACTGATAAGCGATAAACTAAAATTCATGTCAAGTATTGTCTGTTGAAGTGGTTCTACTCTTCAACTATGCTTATTGCCTGAACCATTATGATTGAACATACGGAAATAGTAATCTTAATTTCAGTAATTTCTTGTGTTTTAGATGATGATCAACTCACCAGGGATCTCACTTGCTGCATGCAGTTTATATGATACACCTTTCCAAATGCATTTCTTTCTTTTAAGTACAAATGGTCAAGATAAGGGGTAGTATAGTTCTAGCTTTGCAGTCTAACCTGAACCTTGTAATTTCTGAAATATAAATTGTTTTGCATTGATGGTACCTTGCAGATAACAGAGTCAGAGGTTGATGATTACGATTGTGATGAGAAGATGGGGAATGGTTTCTACTCACAAGAAATGTATCCCGGTGAGGATGGACAACTGTCATGGTTCAATGCTGGGGTTAGAGTTGGTGTTGGAATTGGCCTTGGGATGTGCGTGGGGATAGGGATTGGTGTTGGATTGCTCATGCGTTCATACCAAACAACAACCAGGAACTTCAGGAGGAGATTTTTCTAATCTGTAATAAGGAAATTGTTACTCTAGTTTAATGAGAAGATGAAGAAAATATATTGGAGCTGAATCAAGGGTGCGTGGGACATTTGGATCCAAAAGTTGAACAAGCAAAATGCGTGAAGTGTAAGTTTTGTAGAAGAGTGGAGATTCTGCTTCCTCTTTGTTTTGTAGCTTACTCTCAGATACGTCCACGTAGCTTTGCAGATTTGTATTTCGTGTGAATTTTGTCTGATCTTCCGACAACAATAGCTATCAATAAAAGCGCAATGCAATACAACTGCTTTGAGGATGTGTTGTACGAGGGGGATCTGGTGTTCAGGGACCATCATAAGGTTGCCAGAGGTTTTGACTTTGAGCATTTACCCAGATTTTACTGTTTGTTTATTGCCTTGTAGATATATTATTTCATTTCATACAAATTTTGATAAGTATAATATATATATATATACATATAAAAACACGTGTGTGTTTCTGTTCCCACGGTAAATGATTTTCTCAAAACTATCTTCACTTTTAATAAATGTTATTTTCGATTTGCTTCAATGCTAATAAGTTTCATTATGCTTTTATGGTGGAAATTTAAAGCCACGAAATTTCCTTGGAAAAACAAAACTAATCGACAATCAAGATCTGTCATGCTGTGTTGTTGTTTTCTCAGTGTATAAAAGGACAAAAGGTAAAACAGAAAAAAAATCCCAAAATGTCTTTTCAGACATAAGTACATGCTCTTATTCCTTTGCTATCACTGAATACGTGGCACTCGAATGGTACAAGTACTACTGCCACCCACACTACTGTTGTGTTCGTTTATGCGTATTTACTGTTACAAGGAAAGGAATCCCGGGTAATTATATTTAATTTAAACTAATTACATATATATTTTACAATATATATCTATATATATAAAAATAATATTATTATTAAATAATAATAATAACATATTACTTTTAAATATAATTTTATATTACTGTTATTATTAAAGATAATTTGGTAATTCTCATTTTTTATCTATTAAAATATTTTTTTATCTATCGTATCAATCAAATTTTACACTAATTTTTATATTTATTTTCAAATCTACTCTTATTTACCTCCAAATCTACTCAAACAAATAACACTTAATTCACTCTCAAATCTTTCCAAATTCATCCACTCACTCTCCTCGTAGGATTACATTGTTCATGTGAATTTACAAGCGATGAAATGTGTCGACTCTCGTGTTCGCTTAGGACGAAAAGGAAGGATGATCGAAGACGGATTCGTGGGATTGTTGGAATTTTGGTCACCCGATGCGGAAGAGATTTCCGGGGATTCTTAATAAAAAGTCGTGTCCTCCGTCAATTTATTAAATTTCATTGGTGTGTATGACTTAAACATGTATAATCGATTTGTTACGACAGTGGGCTTATTACAACCGATTCCTTACATAGAACCGATTCCAAGGTTCATAATAAAAAATTTGAACAACACTTCTATGATTAGGCTCTTACTACTGCAGGGTTGTAGATGGGGACGAAGAAAGAGGTTGTGCACGTTGATGGGATGAAGAAGCAAAGGGTTAAAGGGTTGAAAATGAATGCGCGTGTTTCAGAGCCAAAGAAGACGATTAACAGTGCATGGAAGGTAGGAAGAGGGTGACGTCGATTCCAAGAGAGAGGTATTCGGTTCCACTCCTGCTTACATATTTAAAAAATGGTGTATTCGGTTCCCTGAAAGGATATCCGGTTACAGCCGTGGGAAAAGTGGAAGGAAATGTATTTGGTTACGGAGAGTGATAATCGGCTCCGAAACGTGGGAGGGGTACAATGTCTTCTTCCTACCGCCTTCTCCTACCTCTCTTTCCCGTCAATGTCTTCTTCCTCGGGCTACGTCCGCTCCGCTCGCGGAAATCGCAGGTGGGACCTGCCAAGCCGGGCGGAAGTAGGTGCACATAGAAGATTTTTACAGTGGCATAAGAGGGTCCTTCTACTTTACGCGTGAATCTAGAAGAGAGGAGTTGAGTATTTGGGGGCGGAAAGAAAGAGTCGTGGTGACCCCTTGAAGTGTGTAAAAGGGGGTAATCTTGGGAAAGAACAATAATGAAAGAAAATAGTGAGGAAAGGAAGAGGGTGGGTTTTGATGTGGAAGGAGAAAGAGTATGAGAGGTTGGGTTTGAGGAAGAAAGAAGATGTAGATGTGAGTAGGAGAAAAGAGAAAGAGATAGGAAGGTAAAGGTACTTGAAATGTAGAAGGGAATGGGTATGGTGTTGTAAAAGAAGAAGAAGTTGGGAAAGAAGATGTAGACATGAGAGTAGTTGTTAAGTATGGGTTTCAGAGAGAGGTAAATGGGTATCCAGTGTTGATGGAAGGGAAGTGAGGCTACGGGTTTGGTGAGAAGAAGTAAAAGAGAATGGTAAAGAAAGGTAAGATCAAAACAAGTGGTTTTGGAATGTGTGGCATTATGGAGTGTTAAAGAAAGGAAATATATTACAACTGAGGAAAGGTTTCCTAAGAAGTACTGTGCCAAATTAAATGGTGAGAGAGAAGTAAGTTTCAAAGGAATTACTATATTCCATCTTTTTCCTAATTACACGTATTACTTCCTTATTATATTTTTCTTTAAAATTATTAAATCTTACTTTCATCACAAATAAATTCATAGTAAATTACATTACAAACAAATACTACATTTAAAAATAAATTTATTTTATTACATTATAATTTTTTTAATTTTTAAAAGATAATTATAATAATTATTTATAATTTTGGTCTTTTTATATACATTTTTACAATTAAATATAACATTAATAAATAACATTTTATATTACTTTAATACTTAAGAGTATTTTGGTAATCTTTAATTTCTACCAATTAAACAAATTTTTTAAATCTGTCACATCAATCAAATCCTACACTAATTCTCACAAACTTTACTTTCAAATTCATTTTCAATTACCTACAAATCCACTCAAAAAAACAAAAAAAAAATTATCCTCAAATCCATTCAAATCATCTTCCCCAAATCACTACAAAACAATCAAAGTCTTATTTAAATTGTTACTTTTGTTCCTCAATATTTCATTTTCTTTCTTTATCACGCTGTGTTGTACACAAAACAAACATAAGCTTAGAGTTATACATATGAAAGTACAAAGAAATTATGAGAAACAAAGTAGATTGGTTGAAAAAATATATAGATAAAATTGAATAAAATAGGAGTTAAATAATTGAAAAGAGGTCAAATAAAAAAGATATGGATTATTTGGTTTTGAAAAATAAAAATAAATAAGATAAAACTTAACTTTTTAAAAATGATTGGTGTGTATTATTTTTCAGGCTGTGGCTTCTGTTCCTAATAATTCAGGCTTGAATGCTTTTAGGGTTTGTTCTTCTATTTTCTTTGTTTATGCTTATAAAGTTCTATTTTTTATATTTTTTTTAAGTGAAGCAATCTTGTCATAAGTATATTGTTATGCAAATTTAATGAAGTGAACGGAAACACGAATTATTGTTTTCTTTAAGTTCATTTCACATAAAATTCCTAAGTGGTTTTGTATCTCATCTCTATTTATAACTAATTAATCATACATTTATTTGTTGTTTTACATATATATTGGATTTTTAAATTTTATTTTATAATAATGTTTACAATTTTAACAAGTTCAATTAATTTGATCTAAGTGTGGTACTCTTAGTTCTAATGATTATTCTATTGTTCATTCAAACATCTCATTCATTTTTTTGACTTTAATTTAGTAAGGTTTACGTTCAATTTTTATATCCACTTTCATCTAAGTGGTATATGAAACCCAATTATAATAATTGTTAAGTGAATGTTTAACCTTGTTCAATAAAGTGTAAAATATATTTTTTGACAGTTACCAAGCTAATGTTTTACTTTAATTAATTAAAAAAAGATTTAAGAAATTGTTTATTAAGCACAACCTCTTATTTAACAATAATAAGAGACTTTGGTTGACAACTAAGGTTATGAAAACAAAAAGATTAACTAAAATTCAAGCTCAAGACATAACTTTGTCTACGCAATGATATAACATCAACTTGCTATGCTAAAATATAAAGATAAGTCACACTTTTAGGATTAAATTATTACTTTTTGTACCATGGAGAGATCGGTTGATTAACTAAGAATTTTTTTTCTTTGATAATGTTTCATGTTTCTTTAGTTCATACAGGAAGTTTAAAGTATCTCTTGTACCTTCATTTATAACATTTTGCTTCTTTGTTATAAAATAAATAAATTTTACTTATTTATTCCTAATATTATAAACAAAATTAAAACAAAGATTATATTTTAAAACGCTACAATAAATTTACCGATAATTAGCAAAACAAAAAAAAAATCATTGATAAAACAAAAATTAATGATGAATTATACCTAAAGATAATAGACTTTTAATTATCAACAAAAATATTATCTAGCAGTAAAATTTGTCAGAAAATTTGTGAATAATTTAAAATTTTCTTTACCAATTAGGTTTTGATTATGTTGTGGTAAAACTCATTGATAATGATTTTTTTCAAAAATTTTCAATAAATATATTGGTAATTGTATTTTTTAAAATTTCTCAGTAATTTTGTTAATATATTTATAGGTAAAATAAACATCAAGTTTCCTGTCAAATTCAAAGAAATATTTGTTATGAATAAAATAAAGATGGATAGGAAGGAGAGAAAAAAGGAAAGGGAAAAAAAGAAGAAGGAAGAGTAAGAGGAGGATGAAGCAACAATAATAACAAAAATGACAATAGTGGAAAGACAAGAGTGACAACAATGATAATAAAGAATGAAGAGGAGAAGAAAGGAAGAGTAGGAAGAAAAGTAGGAGAATAAGTCATAAGTGACATAAGCCATGTCACAATGATATATGATAACAAAAATGACAACAAACATTGTGACGGTGAAGGAGGGAGGATGAGAGAAAAAAGAAAACGAGCAAAAGGAAAAAGAGGAAAAAGATGACTAAATTACAAATTTATTAAAATTTTATTGATGAAAAAATTCATTGGTAAGTACTTATAGATATTTATAAACGGATAATTATTAATAAATTTTGACGGTTGATAATTACCAATAGAGTTTTGATCATGAGTAATTACAAACCTCTATTTATTGATATAATTTATTGACAAATATTTTATCGATAATTTTTTTACTCTTGATAGTTTGTCTATAATTTTGATTTACCAACGAACTTTTATAATTATTTATAAATTTTGTTCAAGGGTAAATCTTCTGTTTATTTTAGTGAAAATAACAAATAATGAAAGTTAAACAAATAATTTCATAAAACACAACTTGATTACCTCGCATATATCTTAACGCAATTATTAGATGACATGTTATAGTTTTCTCGGCATTATATTTAATATTACTTAGAAATTATGTATATTCATTATGGTTATATCATATTAGTGAAATGAAAAGGTAACTTTTTTTGAAAATAAGAAAAACATAGATATGGCAAAATGTTGGGAAGATTTTTTTAAGTTAATTAATCAAGCAAATTGTTTATAAATATAACCAATGTCTTATTAGGAAGAGATAAGAGCTCTCATCTTTCAATATTCTAGGTAGAATTCTATATATTTTAGGAAAAATAAACAAATAAATATAGTTGTACATATTCAATTCAAAAATAATAAGTATGACTCAATAAGGTTTTATTGATTTAAAGTAGTTAAATAATATTCTTAGAGATATTTGTTGGTATAATTATCATATATTAACAAAATATATGACTAAATATCGATAGTTTGAATACATTTTAATATCATTTAACACCATATATCAACATAATATATGGTCAACTAGGTAAAATATTGCATTTATGTTATTATTTTGCTAATTTAATATATAAACAGTTAATTGTTATATTTGTTGATATTATCAATTTTTGCAACAACCCTTCTCATAACTCATAAATACATATAGTATTTCATGAGTAAATATACACACAGTTCTCTCTTAGTTTTTTATTCATGGACTCTAAAACCCTTACCATTTGTTCACATGAATGGATTTGAGGAGAGTGATTGAGTGAATTTGAAGGATAAATCTTTTTGTTGTTTATTTGAATGAATTTAGAGGTAACTGAAAGTGAATTTGGAAGCAATGTTTGTGAGAATTAGTGTATGATTTGATTAATTTGAAAAATTAAAAAAATTTATTTCCAAATTCACTCTCACTTACTTTCAAATTCATTCAAATAAACAAAAAAAAATATTTTTAAATCCTCTCAAATCCACTCAATCACTCTCCCTCAAATCCATTTAAGTGAACAAATATCAGAAATAAAAAGTCTTTTACTAATATATTTTTCTCTCTGAACAAAAAGTTCAATTCTACCCATAAAAAGCATTCAAACTACCACCTTGAATCTTGTTACATATCCAAATGTATATCTTGATAATAGTGGTACATGTTTCAAATGGTAACTTATAATAATAATAATTATTGTTATTATTACTAGATCTGATGAATAATTTAGTCTTTTAATATATAATTAATAAGAAGTTTGATTTGTTCTTCGAATGTATGAAAAATATGTACCTAAAAAAGGTAGCTTTTTAAAATAAACATGGGATATTGAGATATTATAATCTTTAACTTTTAAATTTAGGAATGTCATGGATAAATGCCAAGTTGTCAACTTAGGGGATCTTCTGCAAAGTTATTGCGCGCAAACATGTTTTAATGCTAATTTTCTCAATTCAATAATTTGATCTTAGATTTATCTTGTACATTAAATATTAATTGTTTTTTATGCATTGGTGTGTATTATCGTCTAAGTAATTGAGAAACTTGCATATGCGGCTCTTTATTTTCTCTAAAATCAATTTCTTTTATTAGTACTTTTTTAAAGCTTCGTTTCTGAATCTCTATAAGCGATAAGACCGAATTAACAATGAGATTTTGTTATGTGGAATAGTCTTGAACATGGTAAAACGTGGTTAAATCATTGACAGCTTTGTTTTTCTAATCATGAAATTCCAGTACAAAAAACATGTTCATGGTCCAACAAAAGAAAAACAATAACCAGGGGAAGTGCACATTATATGGGAGACATTGCTTTGTCGCAAAGAACGAAGGAAGAGAAAGACGTAACTGTGAAGCATGTGTATGTGGCTCTAAAATTCAAGGTTTTGAACCATCCAAAGTGATGGGTTGGACCAAAACATCATGTGCCTCACCTAAACCTCAACCTTTTGGAGGTCCCATGCAACATTCTTTAACGTCAAAACAAATTCCTATAAAGTATTCAAGCTCTTAATCATTTTTCTACTTTTTAAAATTTTCATCATAGCATCTAATTACAAATTAAACTAAGGTTTAATATATAGATTTTTTTTTCTCCTTTTTTAAAGAGTTTATTCAATGATTCTTATATCTATGAGGACACATGTCCTTTTTTATATCATAGTTTTAAATTGTAGAAATTCTTTTATTCTTATTACTAAATATCTTCTTCTACATAGGTCGATACTAGTACAATTAAGATAATTTTTTTACATCTCTCTTAATATATCTCCTAACGTCACATCACATCAATATAGTATGCATTTTCTAAGAGTTACTATATTTAAAACATCAACACATATCTTTTCCCAATCTAGACCTCTCACACATCACCAATAATATTTTCTTCTTTTCAATTTATACACATTTAAAAACACAAATACGATGTCCTTTTGAAGTTACTAAACAATGATTGGTTCAGCTAGAAAACTTGCTCACTCAATGAGCTTACGTGCTCACCTAACGAGGAACCATTGCAGCTTAGTTTGCCTATTGAGTCATACACCTCGTCTAGCGAAGATAGAATAAGAAACTTTTTGGAACTTTAGTTCCAAGTGACACCGAGCTCTACCAAGGAGATGCTCAATGTTGTGAGCTTCTAATGCTCACTAGAAATGATTTCTCTATTTTCGTCCAACTATTTTATTCTCGGCCAAAAAACTTAAGTTGCACCCAACATTAGAAAAGTTTGCCCATCAAAAGATAACCTAAGAGCTCACTAGAAAGAAATTTTCATTTTTGTCTAACGAGACTACATAACCTAAAATGTGATTACAGTGTATCAGATAGATTTATGGCTCCATTTGAACTATTTTATCCTTTTCTTGACTTAAAATGAGCCTAATTCAATTTAAAATATGCTCAGATAGTTCTCATTGATAAGTTTGATACACAACATTCAAATCAAGACATTACCTAATCTCATTTCTTTCAAAATCGTTCAACCAAACATAAATCACTACTCTTTTCATGTGTCAAAACAAATTTAGCTTACTACAAAACCTACCTAGATAATTAAATAGACAATACTAATACCTCATATCATTTTACTCAATTTATGCAATTCAACTCAATAAAACCAGCATAAACAAATCACTTTAACAAACTCAATTCAATCTCATAATGTGTTTATCATCATTATAAGATTCATGGTATTCTAAATTTTTACAAGCTTTCCTTATCGTAAAATAGCATTTCATAAGGTAAAACTCCACAACTCAATAGATTGAACTACTCCAAACCAAAGACCTAAAGGAATGTATCCAATTAAAACAAAAATTGACTATAAGATAAATTAGGTTGAGAGGACCACTTTTCTTAGTTGTCCCTAGATGGATGACTAAAACAACCTGAAAAGTAAAAAATAATGATTTTATAAAATACATAAAAACTTACTCTATTTTGAAATTTGATTGATTCAAAATGCTTATTAGTTCTTCAATTTCAATATGGTGCAATTAAATTTTGGAACGAATAAGAAATAAGGAAGAAATTGAGAGAGGGAGATGGCTTCTGAAAGAGAATGAAAAAAACCTGATGTAATTTCTCTTTCTATATTATTATATTCATTTTTTTATTTTAATTAATTTTTAACTTTTTTAACACGTTCAAAGAACTTAAAATAAAAGAGATATATAAGTGATATTGAATATCATATTGTTATTCTAAATAGTAGTCCAATTAAAAGGTTAGCCTTCAAAAATACCTTTAGAGAAAAATAAAGTGTTTTATCCCAACTTTTATAATAGGATAGTATCGTTGACTATAAAAAAAGTTATTATTTGATGAGAGTTATTTTGTGGAGATTATAAAAATCCTCCACAAATATAATTAAAAGGAATTATTTGAATGCTAATAATAACGAGAGTTTTAATTGTTTTCTAAAGAGGTTTATCACTTCCACAAATTAAATACATTTTTTACTATTGTACTTTCCGTCCTAACTTAAATTTTTCAAAACTCACCTTCCCTCTTTGTTCTCATGTTCCCTCCTTCTCAAAAAAATTTCCAATTTCCTAAACCTAAATTACATTTAGCACATTTTTCCCCTTTTGCAAAAAGTTTTCCCTCACATCAAACGTAATTTCACATAATCTTTTCTCCTTATGTCAAACCCAGATTCACATTTTTCCCCTTTCACATAAGTCTTCCCCTAACGTCAAACCTTATTTCACGACCCATTTAATTTTCTTTTCCTGTATGCAAGTTTTCCATTTTCACACAAACTTTCTCCTTTTCGCGAATTGTGGTTCGTTATTTGTTGGTTAATAAGAATAGAATTGCGACGAATTTGTTACGAATTAACAAGAGCAAAATTATGACAAATTAGCTATGATGACAAATTAACTATGAATTAACGTGAAAAATTGTGACAAATTAGCTAAAAAATTACGAAAGGAAAGTTGAAAAAAGTATCTATATTTTAGCTAAAAATTATAAAACTTTCTCACTTCAATTAGCAAAAGAAAGTATAACTTCGACAATGAATTATATTTCTCTAATTAGCTACTTGAATTTAAGAAATTTTTTGTAATTAATATGCAACATTTTTATCTAATATGCAACATTTATATATATATATATATATATATGATTCTATTATTTTTTTTATACAATAATAATGTAAGACAGATTATGTGAGTTGATGTAATATCCCAAAAATACAGTAACATACCATATAATAGAATAATTACAATTAGTAATATTTCAGTTCAATCTTATACTAAGAGAACGTACGCGAATGGCCGAACGGCTTTACAGAAAGAGTTAATATGCTAGGACAAAACATAAGTACAAGTCTGACCGATCGGTGTACAAAACCAAGTACCGAACGGTTATACATACAAGGAGGAGAAAGAGGTGAGCGACTGCCTATTACAAAACTACTCTACTGACCGAACGTACTATGGTTCGGTCTTAACTTCAACGTCCACCAAATTTTCTTCTTCCAGAGTATCTTCTAGCAGCACGTCTCCTTCTGCTCACACCCACACGGATGATCATTGCAATGACAAGATGAACGTACAAGACGAGACAACACAAAGAAAACACAGGGTAAGCTTATGTAATTTAATTCATACATACACACACATTTCAACCAATCTAACACCCAAGATAAAATTTCATCATACGAATCATACAAAGCCTATAACTAGACTGACTGTCCGGACTGTATGAAATCTGTGTAGCTACAGGCGTTCATGCACCCGGGTGATGTAGTAACTGGGATACACTCAACAGCTACCACCCGAGGTTAACCCTATCTGTTCAAAGTACCCCTAAGGACTAAGATCTCCTGCCGTTCCCACACATGACCTACTCTCCTCTACGTGAAGACGAGTACCCACGGAACATCAGGATGAATAGCCAGCTTAGCATGCCCACAGTCATACTTTACCAATTTCAGTATTCAAGCATGAGTCGTTCCTCCCCAGAACGCTTGTCCAAAAATCACAACCTTTTCATGCCTCATTTTCTTCATCTTTATTTAATAATCATCTCATTTAAATATTTTACACAAAGATCCGTTCGGGTACAATTTACCGAACGTCCAACCCTGACTCAGAACGAGACTGAACAATTTGGAGCTAGACCGAGGGCCTCAAATTCCATAATAAATTTAGACCAAGAGGTTTACTATCGGTTTGAGAAAGAAACGAAGTACAATCTAATATCACCACCAATGAACAGAACGAACATAACTTGCAAAATGAATCAATTAGATGAATTGACTCTTAATAACTTTTTACCGAGCATCTAAAAAGAAAACTATACTCAGCACTAAAACTCCAGGCTGAAGCCAATAGACACAGACACTCCAATAGATTCAAAGAATAATACATAGAGGAATTCTCATGAATAAACCGAGCGTTTATGAGGACTTAGATTATTTAGATTTAGTATTAAGAAATATGAATGTCAGTTAAAGACTAAACACTATAGGGAGTGAACCTTAGTGGTTTGAACGAATGCTAGTATTAGAAATTAGCTTAATGAAATGGAACGAGTGTCTGGTGTAAGACCGAGCACTATTCAGTACGAGCGTTTGGTGTAAGACCGAGCACCCCTAAACTTAACATAAAAAGGCTTGATAACATAGTACGATAATATTGAAGTAGTGTTTACGAACAATAAAATATACAATTACATATATACTTAGATTTATAACCGAACGTTAATACCCAACTGTACAGTCTTTCGAAGTGTAGACGCTCGTCCTCAACTAGGATTCTTCCCAAATGAAAGAATCCACTACAACTCTCAATTCACAAGAAAACCGAACGGTCAAGGACCGTTCAGTAACGTACGTACACTTTCTTAAGAAGTTTCTTACCAGAATCGTTATCATTCAAATTCAGTTCTTAACATATAATTTCATACCTTTATACATTCACACAATAATCCATTTTTCATATCTCATAGCATCCAAACATAGAAATTTCATACATTTCATGCATCATAACATAGTACACTCATTTTTCATATTCCATCAAATCAACGAACGTTCATGCAACACATAATCATATAAATTAAATTAATAAGCTTCCATTACCTCTAGTTTGACGATCGTTCTAGAGGCAGAAGTATGGTTTGGCTGACTAAAATCTCTTCTATCCTTACGTTCCACAACTCTTAAACTAACCAACAGCTAGAAACCAAAAGTGGATCAGACAAGGTATCATCATGCAATCGAGACTTGGTTTGCATGTACTATAGAACGAACGACTAAGGACAAAAGACTTACCAGTTTCAGGACTTGGAACTGTTCGGTTTAGATTGAAGCTTGGGACGCCGTGAATGTTCCTACGGTGCCTGAACGGTGATCGGAGCAGAGAAAAAGTGAGTTTCAGTAGAGAGAAGGGAGAGTTTCTAGAGAGAAAAAGGAGAAATGGAAGGTCAGAGTTTGGAAAGAAGAAGGTGCATGCAGAAAAGGGTGGGTACAGGTTTTCAGAAAAATCAATTTTGCTTCCCACGTCCAAACGGGCGTCCGCTCTACTGTCGACACTTGCCTTCTACTATCTGATTTCAAGATGCTAAATCCTTGACACCTGACGTCCGCGCAGGAAGTTTTGGATGCATTTTAAATGAGGTCTCACAGTTGACATATAAATGATAATGAAAAAGTGAACGAACTGGATGAACATTTAAGTTTGTTTCTTTACATAAGTCTATTCCATATAATTCGCATTCGCAGTCTTCAAATCTATTAAGAATTAACACATTATAAACATCTGCAAATTCGAATTATTTGAGAACGTGTCTTATACGGATAAGTTCATTATCACACTTCTTTCTTTATAGCATTATAAGATATTTAAATTTAAGACTAATGAATTATAAATATATCCAAATACAGTTAAGAATGGTCTTACATGGATAAGTCCATCCTAACTTTTTGTTTTTTTTTTATAAGTTATAAGATATTTAAATTTAGAATTAAAAAAATTATAAATATCTATAAATCCGTTGCTATTTGAGAATAGGTCTTATAGAGATAAGTCTATCTTACCTCTTTTTTAGCCTTATAAGATATTTAAACTCAAAATTAATAATTTATAAATATCCATAAATCCGCAATTAATAACATGTCTCTGACTATTTTTTAGAGAGACAAATAAGGGATAAGGAATAGATAAAAACACATCATCCATCCTAATTTTACTCATTAAAAAAAGTTATTTTTTATTATTTTTTTTAAACTTGTTTATGCCCTTCTTTATAATTTAAATATATATTTTTTCCTTTTAAAGCCAAGAAATAGGTAGTGGTATTTTATTTTTCTAAAAATAGGATAATACGAATTCATGATTCTTGTTGTGGATGAAGCCAGAATTTTCCACACGAAAGTAACTTTAGTCACACTCCATTTGCATTCTCTTTATCTACGATAATCACGATCACGAGACCCAAAATCACGCCTATTTAAAAAATACACATCGTATTTTGTAGCCTTCGGAAAAGCGTTTACCTTCCACGTTTCAATCCTATAAACCCTAATTCAACACCAACTTCAATATAATATAAGTATCACCCCCACAACAACATAGACTATTTTATTTTGGAAACATAAAATAAGCTGTTTTTAAGCTAAGCATTTAATCCTTATCAAAATCTAGTGTGCTATGTTGCCCCTTGTTTTCATCATAAGTTTCAATGATTGCCACCATTTTCAATTAATCACGTGACCTTTCATCTTATCACTTTAGATTTTGTAAGTACTAAAAGAAGACATCATTGTAACATAAAGGAAAGTCAACATACGACCTTTGAAGCTACGCTTATGTTCTTTTTTCCCTTAGTTCTTCCGTCACCGTTGCACTTTAAACATTCAATTCTCGTATTAACTCCACCTAAACATTTAGTTATATTGATTTATCTTCTCAAAATCTTCTGCTATACCATGTTATTAAAGTATCTAAAAAAGAAAGATAAAAGAAGGTTAACAATTGACATTATAGTGGTTGTTAAAATTGCTTTTAATTAATAACCCATAACGAATTATAGTAGACAATTACATCATAATAAATTAGAATAAAGAGAACAATAGTTCGTTAGTTTTTCATCAACAATTACATCTTAATTAATATAAAGAAGTGGTATCACTAAGTACGCATAATAAAAAAAATAATTATCATATGACAAGTAATTTATGTTTAACTATATTTATTATCACGTTATGTTTCCGAGAAGGTGTATTAGTTTCATGCGTGTGTTAAATTTCCTTAGTTACAAATTTATAAGTTCATGCATTTCGTTTTTCAAACTTTTTTTATTTAACTTTCTAAAAAACACACATCCAAACGAAAATACATTTTTTATCGGCAAATAATTTGTAACCAGAAAAAAAATGCAAATAGCATAACAAGATAACCGCCACAGGGTGGTGACTCACCACGCAGGCGCAAAAGGGGTCTAAGGATAGAAAAGTAATTTCGCCTGCTTCTTTACGTCTATATAAAAGGTTGGTTGGAATTTGAGATTACAGAGACGAAAATCGCGAGAGGACGAACGAAACGAACACAAGAGAACAGCGCACAGTGGGAGATATATAGTTGCTGGGAAACAAAGAAACAGGTTTTGGAACACCAAACACTGACGAAATCGAATTGAGGTTACTGTTTTTGTCTGCTTGATGGTGTCGGTGAACCCAAACCCCGCCCAAGGCTTTTACTTCTTCGATCCCTCCAATATGACCCTTCCCGGCGTGAATTCTCTTCCGCCGCCACCGCCGCCAACTCAGACTCCAGCTCTTTCCCCCGCCGTGGAGGATCCAAATAAGAAGATCCGGAAACCCTACACGATTACAAAGTCCAGGGAGAGCTGGACCGAGCAGGAGCACGACAAATTTCTAGAAGCTCTCCAATTGTGAGTTCGTTTTTGTATTTTTATTTTTATTTTTCATGGAAATGAAATTCCTTGGATGTGAATTACTCACTGGCAAGGAATTGGAGGATTGGTGATTCTTTTAGATTTTTTGGGAATTTGGCAGTTCTGGTTGTTTCTAGATGATTTGTTAATGGTGAATTAAGGTTTTTATTAGTTAAGTAGTTTGTAAGGAATAGGTGGCTATAGTGAGAATTTTTTGGGAATATATTTTTGGTTCGTTTATTTAATTGGGGTTTTCGAAATTATTTGCTTCTTTTTAATGATTTTAATGTTTCGATGCTGCTACTTCGCTAATATGATTTGGGTTTTTAGTTTTGAGGAAGATGAGGTTTAAAAGGAACATTTTTTGCACGGGAAAAAACTTATTTGTTTTTCTTTAATAATTGTAATATCAATTTTATTTGCTTAATTTCAACTCTGGTAGGTTGTAAAGCAGTTTATGTAGGGTGGGTTATTATTATTATTATAGTGAGAAGGTAATTCTTGCTACTTTTTGACATTTTGTACTTAATCATATTGCAAAATCTTACCTTACTATCTGAAATCCTGGACGAGCAGTATCCATACTTGAAATAGTTCGAAAACAAAGTGGTCTAATAAGCCATTGCATTTATTGTTTCACAGGTTAACGATTTTTTTGCACCGTGTTTAGTTTAGACTTTTTCAACAATAGGTTGCCCCTTCCAATCAAGGAACGAGTGGCAGAGTGAAGATGCTGTAGTGGAATGTTTTTAGAGGGAAGACATATATTGTTAGAACAGTTTGTCAATACTTGGTGTATTAAATGCAGTTCTGGGGGGCACCTCATGTTATTATGCCTAAACTGTTTTTTTCACATCTTCATTCAATTATATACTTTTAACAAACATCATTACATTTACATGTACACAGCTTTTTTTATAGCATGCAAATTCTTTAGAAGGTTAAGAATTGAAGGAATTAGGGTTTAGAAACTCCACAGGTCATTTAGAGAGAAGCATCGGAAAGTATCATAAAGCCATATGGTTGGTATTTTTCCATTTTGCAAGTGTGCATTGTGCTCACCAAGGAATGCAATTCCGTGCTTTCTGGTTAACATCACCTATGCACCTGAAATCAAAATGTTTTTTTTTTCCTTCTGTTGATCCCATGCCAAAAGCAGTATATGAAACAAATAGGATGGGTTATCAGTTATTTGTTTATTTTTGCTTATTTTCTTCTGCGTTTCTCATTTTTTTTTCTTGACAAATTTCAGATTTGATCGGGACTGGAAAAAGATTGAAGCATTTGTTGGTTCAAAAACTGTTATCCAGGTAATTACTATAGAAGCCAAAGGAAAACAAAGAACAAGATACTAGCGGATGCTAGCTGATTGAGTCTGTTTATTTAAAAGGAGTGAAACTTGACCTTCTCAACAATAAATTTGTTAACAATTTCACATTATTCTTGGATTTTCTGTTCCATGCTGGCTATTTAGTGCAATTTTCAGTGTCTCAACTGAATATTATACTTGAATTGTATATGAGTAAATGGCGACTTGATCATTTCCAAAAGACTGTCAATTGAAGCCCATGACCTGAGTTTGGATCTTCCCATTGCTTTTTATGCTCTTATATCTTCTCTTACTAGCAAAGTCATTTTTAATTCTTGTTCGTAGAATATTGTTGTCT
Organism: Vigna umbellata; assembly: GCF_029865625.1. Lineage (NCBI taxonomy): Eukaryota > Viridiplantae > Streptophyta > Magnoliopsida > Fabales > Fabaceae > Vigna > Vigna umbellata. The sequence goes on along the minus strand of NC_142175.1, from coordinate 25,874,078 downwards.
AGATTTTTTTGCATCACAACTAAATGCAATTTATTATGTCTTTCTTCAAAATCTAAGGGTTGATCATGGGATTAGGGACATTAACTTTTAATTTGTTACTTTGGTGCATTTGTACTTAAGTAGAAAAGAAAGGACATAAAGTTATATAGATACTCATCTTGGATTGTATAATGTTATGGTGTTTATTTCATCAACTTTCTTGTTGCGAATCTCTGACATTCGTTATATGTTCCTTTAACTATCCTTTCTTCAACATTCTTTGTAAATTCTATTTGGCAGATAAGAAGTCATGCACAGAAGTATTTTCTTAAAGTTCAGAAGAATGGAACAAGTGAACATGTTCCTCCTCCCCGGCCAAAGAGAAAAGCTACTCACCCATACCCTCAAAAGGCTCCTAAAATCAGTTAGTATTGCTAATGTCAACCACGTTTAATGTTCACTGGTTTTGTCTATTGAATCTATTTTTAAATAACTCGTTTTTTTTTTCTTTTTTCAATTTATCAGCTCCTACTGCATCCCAAGTTATGGGCCCACTGCAACCTTCATCTGCTTTCATTGAACCTGCATATATTTATAGCTCGGATTCTTCATCTGTTCTTGGAACTCCAGTTACCAACATGCCTTTGACGACTTGGAACTATAATGCTAAACCACCCGTCAATGTGCCTCAAGTGACTAGAGGTTTTGTTTGTCCTGAAATCTAATGTTTTGTTTTACAATTTTTTTTTGTTTTCAAATATGTATTTCATTGAGGAAGGCTCTGCTAACCTGGAAAGTTTTTTGGTTTCTTAGATGACATGGGCCTGACCGGAGTGGCACAAACTATTCCTCTTAACTGTTGCTATAGCAGTAGTAATGAGAACACCCATCCAACTTGGCCAAGTAGCAAAAAGATGAATCAAGGTGGCCAGGGCAAGCCAATGAAAGGTTAGAATACTTTTTTCTTTAAATCGAACTTCTTGAAGTGGGCATACAAAATATTTAACTGAAACTTATCATAAAACTTGGAAATTGTAGTTTTAGATAATGAGGCACTTCTTGAGTTTTGATTGAACTAAAACGGAAAAAGAAGCCCTGAAGCTTGTACTTTTTTGGTAAAAAGATAATTTTCTGAGATGATTGTTGTTTAGGCATTTGCCCAATTATCCTCACTGTCTCGTAGAGTTATTCATCTAGTTGTGGATTGATTTATAGATATCATGTCATCAAGTAAAAGATAAAGTTTCTCATTCATTAGGATATTTGCTATTAAGGAGATAGATAAAAGAAATTGTGCATCAGCTTGTTATCTATTAGAATAGGCTTATTCTAGAATATCATCACTGAACCTGAGCTATGCTATTCTTTGATAAAGAAGTTGCCGTGATTTTTGAAGGTTCGATCTTACTCAAAAGTTTTAGTAGTTTCGTAGCTAATTGTATAGCTATGAGCAGGAGTAGTAGTGAAGAAAAGTGGGAGTTTGAATTATTATTTTTCTGTTATTTTTAGCTCAAGTTTAATGGATACGAAGCTGACCTATTTGATCGAGTTTCTCCTAACTCCTATTAGAATAGAAAAATAAGAAAAAAAAACATGAAATTACCTTTTTCTTAAGTTAAAATTAGCTTATAAGCAAGTTATAAATAAAAATTTAGAAAAGCTGTATGAGAGAGAAAACTTCTACAAATTACTCATGCATAAACTAATTTTGGGTGAAAACAAATTATAAATAAAAATTTAGAGAAGCTATATAAGAGAAGAGAACTTCTACAAATTAGCTCATGCATAAGCTAATTTTAGCTTATGGAAAAGTTGATGTCGAATTTTCTTATTTTTTTTCCTAGAAGAGGTTATGGAAAAATTCGTCCAAATAAGCTTTAAAGGTACCTAAGATCAAGAAGAAAATTTAATTAAGCTGCACAAGGAGCATTCCTTAAAGCTTTTAGTTCAAGGAAGTAAAAATTATGTTATTATAACACATTTCTTGAACTTTGCATTTGTTTATCTTCAATCATGTTCAAGTAGAGTCAGAGACCCTTGGAATCAGTTATTAAGCAATGAAAGTGACTTGATTATACATAGAGCTCTAGAGCTGCTATATTGAGGGGACGGCAGGAGTGATGGTAAAATTGTTATTTTGTGTGCCTGTACCACTGCTACATAAAATATTTCAGAGTTGGCTTATGGTTGACTACCCAAGAGTTGAAGCTGGGCCCTTAATTCAAAGTATGCATTTTTCATGTGTTACTGGGGCTTCAAGAAACAAGTAGGGGTGTGCTAGAGTAGACATATTATATCCAGCACATCTGGACCTTTTGACAATGAATAATATGCATGTTTCTCCTTTCAGAATATAATTTCTGAAGTGAGTAGTGTGTATAAACAACTGTAAATTTTTCCAATTTTCATAACAATAAAAATATTTATGAACAGTATTAATGTTTTAAGTTTGCTATGTTTTGCTATGCTATATGTCTGGTGTTACAAGTGTTGAGCATTGTTTCACTTGTTGATAAGTTTGACTTGTGTATACAGTAATGCCAGATTTTGCTCAAGTCTACAGCTTCATTGGCAGTGTTTTTGATCCAAATTCGACTAATCAACTTCAGAAACTAAGACAGATGGACCCAATAAATGTGGAAACGGTAATTAATATCAAGTCCATCATTTTCTTTTCCTCTTTATCTTTCGGGGACTAAAGGTCCAAATTTTGGGTTCATGTTCGTCCTTTTGTCTGCCTGAGTATTTTATATTGTTCTGTTTTGCAGGTATTACTGTTGATGAGAAATCTATCGGTCAATTTAATGAGTCCAGAGTTTGAGGACCATGTAAGTTTGTTTCCAACAGTTTGTATTTTTTAGTTATTGACCCCATCGCATTAGCTGCTAGATGCCAAAGTCATCTTTTAATCCTTGTTGCTTGCTTTTATTATCCAACTTAACGAAAATGTGAGTTTATGTTATTAAATTGCCTTCAAATGGGGGGATTAGTTTTAACCAGTAAATATATTGATATCACCACGTTGATATTTTGTCGCCGGAATCCTCAATAAGCCCCTAGGTCTGCGATGATATAGTTATGGCTCTATCACTGCACGTATGTTGTTTAGCAGTGTGGGTGGTTTTAAAATTGAATTTATTTTCTGGAGCATGATATGGGATTTCTGACTTTGGCTATATTGTACTTTGCAATATCTCCACATTCTTGCTGTTGTGTTCATGCTTATTATTTTGTTTTCACTTTGCATCATATTCAAATAAGTCTGTTCAGTAACAATGGACCCTTATTGATTCCTATTTTTGCAGCTGTACACTTTAGCTGTTTGACATTGGGGGTCTGTTTAGACGAGCTACTCCTAAAGGATTTTTGGGAGAGGAAAAGAAAGAAAGAATAAATAAATTAAATTAACTTTTCCATAAATCAAAATTAATTTATTCATAAGTTAAAAATAAAAATTTGAGGAAGTTATACAAGACAATTTCTGCTAATTAGTTTATATATAATCTAAATTTAACTTATGGAAAAGTTAATTTCATCTTTAGTCTTTTTTTTTCTTAGAAGTCTTCGTGAAAAAACTCGTCCTAATAGACTCAGTAGAATGTATAAAATCAATGCCCCAATGATGAGGACTCATTGCAGTTATTCACACACGCAAGAAGTTTAGAAAAACTATTTTATGCATTTCTTTATTTTGAATTGCATGCACGGATATTCTGCAGCATTCTATTCTTATTCTGTTTGTTCCGAATTCACAGACATGCAAGTGTTGTCTTATTATTCTGCATGACAAAGTCCTAGTCCTAGCTTAAATTATTTTATTTTATTTTCCATAACATGCACTTCTTCATGGTCCACTGACAAATTCTTTTTTAATGCAGAAAAGGCTGCTTTCATCATATGATACCGACTCTGATGAGTCGAAGCATGTTAATATTTGCAGCAAATCCCTCACTAATAAATCCGAGAGTGCTATTCTGTCTGCATAAGGATGTCGAGAATGGTTTTTCACTGTAGAATGTTTTCAATCTATTTGGTGAAGAATGCACATAAGTGGGAGCAAGAAGGAGAAAAAAGACAAGGTTTTGCTAAAAGGAAGTGTAGCTTCTTAATGCTTGCATATGTATATTAGATGTACATACATAAATATATACATACATATATATACATATATGTATGTATAGCTTTCGGATTGAGTTTTTGTTTGTTTTTGGCACTGATAGATGGTAGATATGCTAGTGTTTTGTGTATATCTTTTGAAGATGGTTGTCCTTGGAATGCAGGACAATGAGAGTCCTGTTAGGTCACTTCTGGAGGCTTTACTGTACAGTCTGAGTGTTTTTCGTGTTATGCTGCGAAGCTTTGAATTAGCATTTAATATTTAAGAGCAGTGTTAGGAATTAGGAACTGCTGTTTGCCTTGTATATATATATATATATATATATAAAACAATAAAACTGTGTAGATAAGTTTCTCCTTCTATGCATATATTATAAAACCTCTCTTGCTGCCTACCTGGTTTACAGCAACCTTTTTCATTCAGAAATTCAAATGTCAAAATGATTTTATTTGGCGTTTTAAGTTTGGATTTACATTTGGGATAATAAATATAAGATTTTTATTTTTTTCCTATCTGAAATAGTTTTTAATTCATAGTGGATGACCTGATATGATCTTGAAACAAATATCAAATTAATTTTACTTTTAATGAGATGACTTCATCTGACGTGGAAGCAAATATTCTGTGGTGTATTTGAATCTCATACTAAGAAAAATGATGACTAGGTTGAAAACTTAAAAGTGTTAAAACTTTGATACAGTTTGGTAAAATGAATGTATATAGTTTTTCTAACCAATTTTGTTAAATGTTTTTGACATATTTAAATTGTTTAATTTAAAAAAATATCATTGAATTAAGATAATTATATTTTATCTATATTTAAAGTTTAAATTTAATTTCATAAAATATATTTAACTAAAAAAATACTAATAAATTTTCTATCATATTTGTTTTCTCGATTAAAAGAACACCTTAAAATAACCTACTTTATTGTACACATGATTTTAATATTAAATTTGAGCGAAACCATAACTATCACTATAGTTAGTTTCGAAAGTTAAATAACCCCTTCTAATATAGGAAACCAGTAATGGGCCAAACAAATATGATCTTTATACTATATGGGCCTTTGAACTGAAAAAAGGTGTATCATGTTCTGATTTATCCAAAAAGTTCATTATATATAGTATTATAATAATTTTAACTTACTTTTTTTTCATTATTATTTAACTGAATCATTATGATTTATTTTGAATGTCTTTATACAGTGAAAATTATTCACAACAATTTAAACATATTTTACATGTAGTTGTACAGTATTACTATTTTTAATATATCATTAGTAAATCCATCTTAAAAGCCATAATTCTTCTGAAATACAAGTATATCAATGCACAAAATACTAAATCTATATACAAAAACAAATATACTTATGTAGCAGTATTACATTATAGTATAAAAGACCTTGAAATTACATTATCTCTAATTAAATCGAACAACCACAAACATACATCTCATTCATTTACTTCAACTATATCTTCAAAATTATTTCTATAATATTCAACATTTATATAAACTTTTAACATGCTTAAATATCTACTAAAACTAATGCTTTTATTTATTTCTACAAAAATGCAACAACCTTATTTAAATAACAACATCAATTCTAAAAAGTACACGCTATTTAATTAATGTTAATACAAGTTACCTAAAAGAACTAAAATTCTAAATGTCTGATGTATATAAATGTTGTTATCAATAAGGATAGTGGCATTTTGACATCACAATTTGTTTTAATTATTATTTGACTCTATCTCTCACAGTTATATACTCTCTTAAAAATTAACTTTTGATAAAACCATTTTATGTTTGTGAAAGTTATCAAATGGTATCAAATAATCTTTTTCCTATCAATAAACACCACTAGTCATTGTTGCCTAACATCTTGTAATTTTACCATAATCAAAGTTATAACTAAATAACATTTATTTAACAAAATTATTTTTTAAAATAGAAAAAAAATTACTATGCTCGTACTGTTTGATTATAAAAACTTCGTATTAAAGTCAATGTTTCACTTATAAATAAAATAACTTTATGTTTCACTTATTAAAGTACATTTTTATCAAAATATAAAGAAAGCAAGTACTTTTTAAAACTTTAGGAAAATAAATTTTATTTAATATAACATAAGGGAGGAAAGTATAATTTTCTTAATACCATCTCTTCTTCCAAAAAAATCACATTTGAATTAGATAATTAACTAATTGAATTGAACTTGACCATCTGGGAACAATAAAGTTCATCTTTTTAAATAATACTCATCACAATTAAGATACGATTCAACAATTCTTCTATTTTCTCTTTAACATCTTTGAAAAAGATACAAAATACTAAAAGTTCTCCCATTTATTCATCTTAAATCGGAATACAAAATCAATTATAGTATTAATGATCTTACCTTGACAATTCTACATAATACAATAATCATGAAATTCCCATTTTCAAATGCAATAATTACATTAACCTTTTTTTTTTCGAACAAAAACCAGACAAAAACAATATAAATAAGCAAACTCATCTTCTTCACTCTGTCTGTCTCTGAAATTTGTTCAATGAACTTTCTTTAACTTCACTTTCTCCAAAAACCAATGCCACCAATTTTCTAACACATTCTCTGTTTGCAACCATGTCAGTGTATGACGCAGCTTTCGTCAACACGGAGCTTTCCAAACGCACTTCCATCTTCGGCCTCCGTCTCTGGGTCGTCATCGGAATCCTTGTCGGATCCCTCATCGTCATCGTCCTCTTTCTCATCTCTCTCTGCCTCACATCCCGCCGCCGCCACCACCACAAAACTCCCCTCCGCCGCCGCGCCGCCGCCATCCCTACGCCGCCCATTTCCAAGGAAATCCTGGAGATCGTTCACGTTGCCCCGCCGCCAGACACCGTCAACCTCCCGCCTCCTAAGGCGGAGCCACGCGCCGCCGCCGTACTGTACTCCAGTGGGGAGAGCAGGGGAGCGGTGAGCCTGTGCGAAACGGCGTCGTCACTGGGGAGCGGGAGTGTGGGCCCCGAAGTGTCGCATCTCGGGTGGGGGAGGTGGTTCACGCTGAGGGAACTGGAAGCTGCGACTAATGGATTGTGTGAAGAGAACGTGATTGGTGAAGGTGGCTATGGAATTGTTTATCGTGGGTTGTTACCTGATGGAAACAAGGTTGCTGTCAAGAACCTTTTGAATAATAAGTATGTCTCTCTTCTTGTTACATGCTTCAATTTTGTGTCATAATTAAATTCAGCTCAAGTGGGCTGAGCTACATGGATCGATCAATTCTTCGACTTGGTTAAAGATGAAATTTTTACAGGGAATTACCGGGAAATTTATTTTATTTATTTTGAGGTTTAATCTGGGTGGCTGAAGAAAAAATGGAGTTTCTCTGATCTGTGGTTGGGTCTGTGTGTTAAAGTAAAAGTGTCAGGGGAAATTCATGTGTTTATATAATTTTTTTTTCTCGATTTGGGTGTCTGCGGTTCAAATGTTCATGTGGTGTTTTCAAATCTGCATAGGAGAAAGCTTTTTTTTTGGGGTTTTGGGGTTGCGTTTTTTTAATTTGATTTTTTGGTGTTTTGAAAAAATAAAAAGAAATGCTTGGGTTGAGCTAAATGGATGCTTGTGCTAAGTTTGGAATGCAGCTTTACTTGCCTGAAGTGAAATAGTTCTTGTGGTGAACATTGATTGAATCTTTTCTTTTTATTTTTTTTTTGCTTGTGTTCTCCTTCTGTTTTACTCTTGCTACTACTGTTTTTGTAATACTTTTTAACCTTCTTTCTTTTTTTCGTTATCCTTGTCTTCTACTTCTGGGTGTTGTGTTGTAAAGTGGCTTACTTATGTGAAGAAAAGAATCGTTTTTCTTTTCGGCTCCTTGTTTGTTACTACTGAATTGATTATGTTGTCACTTTCAAGAGTTTTTGTAGAATCATACTTTGTTGAGATTTTCCAATGAATTCGTCTTTGGTTACTCACTCACTAACTGTAGGTGTATAGTGAAAAATAATATGGTCTTGGGTTTCTCTTTCTCTTACAAGTGATTTGTGTCTAACTCATTATCAGAGGCCAAGCTGAGAGAGAATTTAAAGTAGAGGTAGAAGCAATTGGTCGTGTGCGCCATAAGAATCTTGTTAGGTTGCTTGGATACTGTGTTGAGGGAGCTTACAGGTATTTTTCCAGTTTACTTTGAACATTGAAGATAGAAAGTTTGTTTGGTTTGAATGTTGTAACATTTGATATATGTTGTTGTATCGCAGGATGCTTGTATATGAATATGTTGACAATGGGAATCTAGAACAGTGGCTGCACGGCGATGTTGGAGCTGTGAGCCCTATAACCTGGGATATCCGAATGAACATTATATTGGGCACAGCAAAAGGGTACTGTATCAATGGTCTAATATGCATTCTGATATCCATTTCAGTGCTTGAAAGGCTTTGATCAAAGTGATATCTTCTGTGTATCTTTTCAGACTGGCCTATCTTCATGAGGGTCTTGAACCGAAAGTTGTCCACAGAGACGTCAAATCGAGCAACATACTGCTTGATCGTCAATGGAACCCAAAGGTTTCTGATTTTGGGCTTGCCAAGCTTTTGTCTGCTGATCATAGTTATGTCACTACTCGAGTTATGGGAACCTTTGGGTTAGTATGGTTTAACTAAGCTTTTTCCTATCTCTATTTGCTATTATAATTAGTTATCACTACCTCCATTCTCATATATAAGCAAAGAAAAACCAACTTTGCACATGTTAAGGAAAACAGTAAAGTGTTTTAATTTTTACAATCAATAGATATTCTTCCTACAATGTCTTTTTCGTAAAACAAAAAATACATATTATACATGAGAAGCGAGGTAGTATTACTGAAATTCAAGGTCCACAACCACAATTAGTGATTCTCCTCTTTTTTCTTTTCTGCAGTTATGTTGCACCTGAGTATGCCTGCACTGGAATGCTGACTGAGAAGAGTGATGTGTATAGTTTTGGAATACTTATCATGGAAATAATTACAGGAAGAAGTCCTGTTGATTACAGTAGACCACAAGGAGAGGTTGGAAACATCACCAACACAGTCAACAGTTTTGAGATTGTTTCATTTTATTGTTGTCTGCATGGTTCTCTCTTGTTTCCCCTAACTCTGGAAGTTGGAATTCTTTCAGGTTAATTTGATAGAGTGGTTGAAAAGCATGGTTGGGAATCGAAAATCTGAGGAAGTAGTTGATCCTAAGATTGCTGAAAAGCCATCTTCAAGGGCTATTAAACGGGCTCTTTTGGTTGCTCTTCGATGTGTCGACCCTGATGCTGCAAAGAGGCCTAAAATAGGCCATGTTATCCACATGCTCGAGGCTGAGGACCTCTTATTCCGTGATGTATGTTCTTTCTTCTTTTCAAACCAGCAAACAGAAGTCCAGATTTTCTACTGGGTTTTTTGGTGTTGTCTTCTGCTGAACATTAAAAATACACTGATGTTGAAATATTATAATTCTTTTTAATATATTTTAAAACATCAAAATAAGTGTCAATCATTATAGTTTGAAGGCACAGTAGTGAGACAACACCAAAAATTCAACAGAGAATCTAAATTCCAAAAATAAAGAATTCAGTTTTGCTGTAATCTGATGCTTATCTCTTTCGTTGTTCCTGTCTGTAGGAACGAAGGACTGAGGGAGAATCTTCCCGTTCCCACCGTGATTATCAACTGGAGCATAAAGGCTCAGGATTAGATAAAAGGCAAACAGGTGGAGAAATCAACTCTCAGAGTGAAGATGACAGTTCTACTAGTAGTAGATATCACCATCATCAGCCTACTAGATGGAGATAATTGTAGCATGATAACTGAAAAGCAATGTGCCATATTATTTTTCTTCCTAGTAGTTTTACTGATATTTATTTGTACTTTGATGATGAAAGAAGTAATTAGTCCCCTATTTGCATAATGTCCCCAGTCACCTACCTCGATCTGGGGGGTTCTTTTGTATACTCTGATTCATTACTATAGAATTCAAAATTATTTTGTGTTTCTGTTTGTTAGACAAAGTAGGATAAGTATTGCACAGTGGTAGCTCTTCCTCATGTGGTCAAAATATGTTATCAACCACCTTTGTCTCCAATATTTTGTTTCAAACACTGCATCCTGGTCCCATCCATATGTTGGGAAATTTAGCATTTTATGAGTGTAATTGGTGGGTCCAGTTAGATGCTTCTGAGCAACAGGCCTACCATCCAGCTATCTTGATGGAAACAGTTTCAATCCATTAACATCATTGCCAACTTCATTATTGTTTTGTTGTGATAAATGAACACGCTGGATCGTAATGAATATCAACTGTATCTTCAACTCTTTTTGCCATGAATGGCTTACATTTCCCAAATGGAATAACAGGCACTGAGAGTATGGAAGTTGCAGGAGCTTGGTCAAAGAATTAGGTTTCATTGTCAATGCCAAACTTGCCAGTGCATGAGCAACAGTGACTGGTGTCCGATTATGAGTGCATCTGGGGATACCCTTTTTTTGTCTCTTTCTATATTCTTCAATGGTTAGTTAGTTTCTCATGACAAATTATCCTTGAAATGCTTAAACCACTGTAACTCTTTCACACTGTTGATTCCCTTTCAAATGTTAATTTCTCTGTGCTTTGGAACCTGACATTGATTTGGATGGGTGATTATAATTTATAATCACTTACATAGATTTGTCAAAAAAGGCATTTGTCAAGCTACATTGATTATTGACTTTTTGTCAACTGTGGACCCTTTCAGAATAAACTAACATTTATCTGTTTATTCACCCCTGAAACTTCTTATTTGTTATTTTTATAACCTTTCATACTATAAAATGGACAATCATAATATATTCTTTACCTTTCCAATCTCATAAATATCCACCCAATTACGTGATATGGAGATAAGCACTTTCATTGTTCTTCTTTTTGCCTTAATCTCAGAAGTCGCTTTCTTGCAGAAATTGATATATACACACTTAGCTGTTGGTGCTAACTGCTACAACCTGTTAAAGCTTTATGGAACAACAACAGTGTACTTTGTTTCATGTCAATGTATCAAAATGGTTTTGTTAGTAATTAAAAATATAAAAATCATTTCCTTTATATAAAATTGTTTCCATTTTATTTCTGAATGATACAAATATACTATAACTTCAATTTTCCACCCGAAGTCATGAATTGTGGGTTGAAGAAGCTTGAATTCATGTGGTATTATTAATAGCTCTCTTTTTTCCCTGCATGCACATGAATATATATATACATCAGAACATCATAAGTAATATAGACAAATTAACTTTAATCATATAATTATATACAACTAGTTGTACTAATTATTTGTTTAAATATATGATTGAGATTCACACACTCAAAGCTAAAGCTTAAACCCTATAAGAAGCTTGAAACAGTGTCATAATAACTCATTCATGACACTTTAATATCTCATATTATATAACATGTTAAGAGGGCTAAGGCCATAAATGGTTTGTCTTTGTGTGATTCAAAGCTTCTAGTCAAATGGATCAAGGAAAATTTTTGTCAGCACATTAGAAGAAGTACCATGTTTTAAATTTTGAACCTCTAAAATAACAGATAAAAATTTCAGAAGTTGTCGGAAAGAAGAGTCTATGCAGAGAGATTTAGTTTAAGAAGAAGAAAAAAAAATACTTATTTATAAATAATGACAGCAGCATCGATCATATTATTTTACTTTAAAAGTATGCTTCTGTACGTACCCTGAATATGATATGATAAGTTTAGATATTTTTCAAACTCTTCTAAAGGCACCATTCACGAGAATCTTGTATGTTCAACCTTGAGATTTAATTATATTTTTTTAAACCAGCATTTTTCTCAACTAGCAGATAAGAATTAACAACAAAGATCCACGTTTGGTTCCATAATTTTTTACACATTTTATGAGTATAAAACAGACAAGTTGAACTTTTTTTATTTGAAGTGATTAAGTGCTCCAACTTGTGAGTGCACATGCTTAGCTTCTGTGAACATATATATATGTATTGGCAGAGAGAAAAGAGGGAAGAGACAAAAAGATTATGTGGTTTCTACTTTCTATAATAAACAAAACACCATTTATTTACAATGTCTGCAAGAAACTGCTATGTACTTATATTCTATTCAAAGTCTTATTTAACATTTTTTCTTTTCAGTTGTGATGTAACATGATGTCAAGGAAATGATGTTATATTCTTATTAGCATTCTCTCTTTACCTCTTTTGTGGAAATTTAGAAACTGATACGTGACTTTCTTGGTCTGCTCTATTCAGTTAAAACTTTTATCAAGAAAAAGATGGAGTTAGTAATGTGCCTTTTTTTTTTCTTTTTCAGTTAATAGTCGGTTATATTTTTATTTTAAGTTAAATATATTTTTAACTCATAAATTTGAATATAAAATTAAAATTTATTATTTTTCAAATTTTGATATAATTTTATTTTTAAATTTAAAAAATCTGAATATAGTTCTTCTAATTTAATTATATTAATTTTTTATGTGTTAAACATGTTTTAAATTGATATGTTTGTATTATTTAATAAATTTCAATTTAAATATTGTAAGAACATAGGAAGAGTATTAAACTACATAGATGTATTAAAATAATGAAACCGAGTATTTTATTATAAAATCATCTTATAATATAAATACAGCTTTCTAAAGTTTGATTCATTATCTAAAATATTTTCATCTCTGTTCTTTTTGCTTTCTTTCTATTCTTTCTCACTCTTGGGTTATCTGTTCGATGATCAGGAAGTGTCTAAGCGATTCTAGCGTCGTCGAAAGCTACCTATTCAACCGATCAATTTCTTGATTTGAGCTGGTAAGTTTTGTTCCTCTTTTCTAGGTTTTCCCTAAAATATGTGATTGTGCAGATTTTCTGTCTTTGCATGAGAATTGTGCCTCTCTTTCTTGACTCTTAGCTCAATTTAGGTTAGTTTCCTATCACCAATCAGTGATTTGTAGGTTTTTCTAGAATTTCCTTGCGGTGCAAGCATCAGTCGGGGTTTCTTTTAGAGCTGTGAAAAATTTCACTAAGGTAAGGGAAGCTAGAATTCACTTTAATTAATAAGTACTTATGTATGCTTGGTAGTATAAGATTCTTGAAATAGTTGAGCTGAATTCGTGGTTCTAAGGTAAATGAAAAATGTGTAATTTGATTGTTTTGAGTATGAAATGGTGAACTGTGATGATAAACTGTGTGGAATGATGTTTTGGTTGTAATTGAATTTCATGAAATGTGTGAAATCTGTAATGAGGCTGGTTGTCTAAGAGTAGAGAAACTTTGTCATGTTTTAAGGTTAGTTTTGAGGAAGTAGAGTAGTGAAATTGTGAATTTAGGGTTAACTGCTCAATTGGTCTATTAGGATAGCTTTGATAAGTCAAATGGGATTTGCTTGAGTCCCTAAGTTGCTCAAAATAGTGACAAAAGTGGTAGAATGCAAATTGGGTTCATAAGTTGAAGTTTTGTAGATTTTGGAGTGGAGTGTGGTTGGGAAACACTTTAGATTGATGATAGTAAGGTTTAGAAACACTTGTTCAAGTCTAATTAAGTCTATAACACAATCTAAGAGGATTAGAAGTTAGAGAAAATATTTGGAATTGGAAAATTTTGGGGTAAGTTGGGGAACTCTGCTAATTTGTGCTGTAGATTATGCAGACTCATTGAGCGAGTGGAGTCGCTTAAGGAGTGGTCGTGGAGGTTGGCTTACTGTTTGAGAATTCGCACAACGAGAAGGTACGCTGAGCGAATGGTTGAAGTCTGGGAGCACTGTCAATTTTATTCGATCAGCGAATGGATGTGCTCAGTGTGTGTTTGGGGGTCTGGACCACTGTTTGGACTTTCACATAGCGAATTGGGGCGCTAAGTGAGAGGTTGGGGTCTGGTACCACTGGTGATTTTATTCGCGCAGCGAGTTGGGTCGCTGAGCGAGTGGAGTCGCTGAGCGAGTGGGGTCGCTGAGCGAGTGGTTTGGAGGTTGGGGTTACTGTTAGTGGATTCACACAGCGACCGAGTTGAGTCATTGTGGGAATAAAGTTTGTGGTCGCTCAGCGAGTGAGTGCGTTGAGCGACTGTCTCAGGTTATCATGCATTCTTTTCTCCTTTGTTCCTTATTAGTTGGAGTAATGGAATTGATTTAATTGTGGATAATGTATGATTATGTATGAGTATTATATGAGTATGGAAATAAGGTTTATGGTTTCAAATAGTGTGGAAGAGAATTCTAAGGAGGAATTTCTCAATGGTAATTGTCAAGTTTGTAAGTATGAATATGGGAAACTCAGTCTTGGGGTTTATCCTGACATTCCAATAGTCACATATTCTCAAGTAGAGAGGAGTGAGGCATGTCGTGAGAATAGCAGGAGGTCCTAGCCTAGGGGCTTTTCCTTGGCCTAAGGTGAATGATAACGAACTAACCTTGTATGGTAGCTTGGGGTAGGCCAGCTGTTTCACCACAACAAGTGCATGAACTGCCATAGCTACATATTCATACTAATCCGGATGGTCAAGTCAATGGTTGGTTAAATATAAAGTTAGTTTGATTTGATATGTTTGTGTTATCTTATTTAAAAGTTTAATTGTATTCATATATCATTACTTGTTTTTCTTCTAGCTTACCCTTCTATCTGTGTTTGTGTTGTATGTTTTCCTTGTTTTCTCTCTTTGTTATGATCATCTTGTGGGTGTGAGCAAAGGAGATGAGGTATCCCTAGAGCAGACTCTTGATGGAGGAGATGTTGCGAAGAATAGTTATCTTCATAGTCGTACTTGTAAATAGTTTTGGTATAGGTTGTTTGTATATAAAGTTTAAATTTTATAGTTATTTTAGAATCACTGTCAGATTTTACTTTATATGATAGTCAATAACTGTTTTATCATATCCTTATTGTGATGACTCTTTTATATAGTATTATACTATATTTTGATATGTTACAAATATAAATATAACATTTAATAAATTTAAAAATATTAAAGTATTAAATTAAAAGAATAATATTGAATTAAATTTATAAATTAAAGCATATTAAATATTAAAATAAAGATAAATTTCAATTGTATGTAGAGAATAAAATTATGTTTAATTTTTTTTTTTCTAAAAGTAAGAAAAGAATCAGACAGATCCAAGATTTATGCAGGATCCTGTTTGTGGATATATTTAGTTAATCTAGGAATTGTATATTATTTTTCTCTTGGGTGAGACAAAAATAAGGGTCGATTGTGTGGTCCATGTTTGAACTTGAGATAATCCATTATCCATAAAAATCAAACAGAAAGAAAATTATAATGTGGTTAGTTTTATACTTCCTAAAGAGATTAATTTTTTACTATAGAGTAAGTACAGCCTTGGTGGGTATGCAACTTGTTTTACTATTTAATTTAATTTTTTTTATGTCATTAATTAAAAACGTTGTAATAATCCTTGGTTAAATATAAATAAATTCTTTATTTGATTCAAATACGAAGATATTTGAAACCAAATGAAAAATGTAAAAAGAAAGATGAAGACAACAAACATGGGTGGAGATATCTTATAGATTACAAATAGAATATTGATTGTTGTCAGAGTTTTTAGTAGTTATTTCATTCAATTCAAGATTTTAAAATATTACATTTGTGTTTTTTAGAATATGTTTTTCAAATTTGTTATTCTTATTTAATATGAGATCTTATATTCATATTTACATTTAAACATTTTTCTCTTGTAGAATGAGTTTTTTTCATATAGTATGTATATATTGTAGCAAATATATTTTTGTTCATGAATATTTATCGGTGACCCTTTAAATATAATAAAATTAAAAGCACCGACTTTTTATGCTGATTTGTTGTTTCACGTTGAAAATTTTGGAGAAGAAAAGTTGTAAGGAGATTCCTAAGCTAAATATGTTTCAGCATCTGAGTCTAAAAAATATTAATTATACATACAGGAACAAAAGATTAATTACTAAAAGGTTAAAAAAAAGTCTTGCTGGCAAAAAAATTAAATTTAATTAAAAACAAATAAAAATTATAGGTGAAATAGAATAGAAGTAGTGGTGGTCACAATTTTTTAATTCAGAAGTAAATTATTTTTCTTTGGATTTATTGTTTTTCTTGCATGCTAGATTAGACCAAAATAAAACTAAAATTATTCTTGAATGCGCTCTTAAAATTATTCAAAATGGAAGTACTTTGTAACTGTTGTGTCAATTTTGAAGCTAATGCTTGCATTATAAATATGATTTCTATTTTACCTCAGATAGATATCTAAATATGTGTACCATTTGAAACCTAAGTGTGGATTGAAATAAAGAATAGAAAGGAAGTAGAGAAAACTTTGTACTTTGAAACATTTTTTTGATATTGATTTTGGATTAGGAAAAAGTGTTGAAGAGTGTGGCTTTAAATGCAGTAAAGGATAGAAATGAAGAAGAAAAGAAGTAGTGTTAGGTCATCTTCGTACATTGTATTGTTCAACATGTGACATGTCATTGTCAACACCATTGTCTTTCTTTCAACTTCTATAACGACAATTACCACCAAAATGTAGTGGTTAGGTCGAACACAATTAAATGAGACCCACATTCACTCGTACAAAACTACAAATAAGTTGGTCATCTTTCACTCGCTGCTCCTCACAATCATCTCTTTCAAGATTTGGGTAGGATTTATGATTGGAGATCTTCACATTGTTTACCAACGATTATCACTATTCGCCTTCGTTAAGGATTTTGTGGGATCAAATGATCACTCACTTCACGAGCATAATAATGCAAGAAAATTGTTATATCTATTGCAGTGCTAAAATATTGTCTCCTCTGATTTTGGAGGAGTGTCTTGAGAAGTATATATAAAGAAAATTGAGTAAAATGTTATTTCAACTTTGTTCGGTTGAAATTTTATTAAGTGATTATTCAACTTGAATTTAAAATAAAATTAGTTTATGTGTTTGCATCGATGTTCAAAATACAAGCTTGAGTTGCTTCAGGTTCACGGGTCTAAATGGACGTGACGCCAGAACAAATTACACTTGAATTTTGTAACAATGATTTTTCTTTTCTGATGTTCTCTGTTTTCGGTTTCTTATCACTATATTTTAACATACTTATTGACTACTAGAAATTGAGGGTCCATATTATTTTATGCCATCTGATACTATTATTTTATATATATAATTCTCTTTCTGGCTTTGCAACATCTCGTGACATTGGAGTGTTGAATTTAATTCCTAAGTGATGAGATTCCTTTTAATGAAGTGAGCAGTTAGAATCATTAATTAATTGGTTAATATTTAAGATTCATAATTATTGTTTGTGTACTTCACACTTTTTTCTTGCGCATTTTTCTTAAAAAATCATTTTTAATACTGCACACTTTGCCTTCTAAAATATTCAATTCAATCTGGCCTGGAAAGTGCATGGAGATTCTGTCCAATTTGACAGAAATAACATTCACTCGTTTGACAAATATTGCACATTCCAGGTTTCCACAAAAGAGCAGTGCTACTAGCATTCTTTTAACATACTTATCAATATATTAGAATTACTTTTATCGTATAAAAACCTAATTTAATTAATAATCCTCTATTCAAGTACTGATTTTTAAAAAAAAAAAAATCTAGGGAAAAATCAACGGCGACATAACTGCCGGTAGTTTCCTTGCACTCTCTTGAAAAGCAACACCCTTCTGACCCTAAAAAAATGGTATATTCGAATAGAAATGGAGTCCATTTTCCTCAACATTTTATAGACTTATAATTCATTCATCCGGATAGGCTACAAAAGTTTGTCAGAACGAACATTAACAATTGAAGGTCCAAATTGTGTAAAATGT
Source organism: Vigna umbellata (assembly GCF_029865625.1). Taxonomy (NCBI): domain Eukaryota; kingdom Viridiplantae; phylum Streptophyta; class Magnoliopsida; order Fabales; family Fabaceae; genus Vigna; species Vigna umbellata. The sequence goes on along the minus strand of NC_142175.1, from coordinate 25,856,165 downwards.
TTGTTTGGTACATCCATTAGGAAAAGTGTATAAATAAAATTTGGTAATTGGCAATAAATAATATAAATTTGTTCCACAACATATAAATGCAGCTACCCAAAATGTCTTGTCTTGCAAATGAAGTATATAAATTCATCCGACCTGTCTGACTCTTGTACAACAGTTACCTCAAAATGTCAAGCGCTAGAACTGATCATTAGCATTGACTATCCAAAGAATGATAGAACATGTCAGTATCGCAATCTGATAACAAAAATGCTTTCACTGTTTCCCCAGACAAAGTAAGTCTCAGGCCCCGGCAAAGAATGGACAACTTTCCGCGAACATTGGTTGTAGTGATACAGTCATGACATAAGACAGCAAAAAGCATAGGAGTAGAACTTTGTCCACCGCGTTTGAAGTCAAGGTAGATCGCTATGACCTTAAACAAGTAACACAGCATTTATACAGCCATCATTTTCCGGATTATTGGTAACCTGAGCATATTTACCTGCATTCAAAGCAAATAGAAACCCGTGTTAATTTCAGACTTTTCAGTTGAAAATTCAGTCAACTTTAATAAAAAAAAATATATGTATTTACCCCACACAACTTTCCCCGCAGGTGTGACAAGGCCAAGTTCACTGACATTCACCTGAATTACATTAAGCAGTGAAATATGAAACAGTTTCATAGAATTATCAGCGATCAGAAAAAAAAGAGTCAAATTGAGATCCACTAATAGATTAGAAGAGAACGAAATATAAATACCTCAATTATAGTTCCCTTGGTCATAACACCAAGAGAGGTGTACATAGGGCCGTTAGGATTTTTCTTTACTCCAATTATTTCTAGATTAAACGTGCATTTAAGTTCTGGATGAGTGACATGGGCCTTGGTGAACCGCAAACCTGTTGGACGAATGAATCTCTCATACTTTGGAGGCTTCCTGGTAAAACCAGGCCCAACAAATGTTGCTTTAGTAACCATCCTCTTCCATTGCTTGGCTGCAAAATGGTGAATCATGAACTATCAAATATGCTTCAGGAATGATCATTATATTTTTTTGTCTAATATTGTAATACTTAAAGTGCTCATAAGTCATGATGAACTACTACTAGACTGTAAAAACAATGACATGAAAACACCTTCCCAAACAAGATAGAGATTTCTCTAATCATTTAATAAAATAACAGAACACAATTAAAGTAAAGATTTCAAGTACTCAATATCCTCCACCTATTCAAGCAAAGAATGCAAGAATGAACTATGAATCATACACAAGCATGATTTGTAGAAAGATACAAACGACAATAATACGATGTAACTAAATAACAATTTTATACCAAATTAATCAAGTGGTGCCAATAAGGTAAACAAAACAAAGAAATTAAAAAACCGAAGCTGGAAATAACTTTCGACAGATAAATATGATACTTACTCTTTCTTTTACCAGTACGGACCACTTTGAACATTTCATCTTCAGCCACAGGACGAACCTGCGAAATCATACATTCATGTAAACAAAAAAAGGAACATATGGAAAAACTATGGAAAGCAGAGGATGCAATGGTTGAGAAAAGCCAAAAAGAGAGGATGCAATGGCCATAAACGAAAATACTGGGAGATGCTGGAATCGTTGCCAAAGATGAGTATGTGTTCAAGGTAAAGTAGAACAGTGGGTTCTACCACATAATAGTCTGTGCAAGTGACTTGGAACGTAGGATTACAGTTCTGACTCATCAACGGAGGGGGGTAAAATCTCAAATTTCCCTGCCAAAACAGCCCTAACTGTTTCTGTTTCATGGTTCAGATAGGCTATTCGTGACTCACTCCAATAGCCCCTGCTCCAGGTGCCGTTTTACATAATTTTTTCCACTATCACAGCCAAGAAAGCTGCAATTCAATTTTAGTAGCATGCACCAGCCCTACACAACACAATTCCAGAATAGCTCTACTATCTCACACTATTGAGTATTGACAACCATGCTCTAACCAAGCAGGAACCAGTAACCACAATCAATAATTCTTCTCTTACAGTGTGTACTTATTCTCACAGCACATTTCACTTGCCCTCTCTATACATCTGTAGGTTTACTTGAAGCCAATTTCAATTGGGACTACGTGTTTAGACTTTTCTTAAAGTGCAAAAGGATAATACTTTTTTATTAAAAATTTAATCCAAAGTTTACTTAATGCATGAAGAGCACAGGTTCTGTGACAGGTGGTCAACAAATTTCAACAGAGGTCTTTAAAATCATCCATGCACAAAGTATCAAATGCAATCTTACCTTGGGTAGAGGAACATCCCACTTTCCAGCCTTCTCTTTCCTCTTTTGCTTAATGGTGTTGCTGAGAACCTAAAATGAGAAATTCAATTTAGATGACTTCCGCGAAAAGAAATCACGAATCAAAATTACCATTCAATAATTCACGTGAATCATGCCTTTGCTCTGGCCGTGTTATCACGATCCAGAAGATAAGCAGGAACGGCTCCATCTTGAACATTATCATCAGCCTTGCGCCTGGATGTTGACTCTTCATGCATAGCCAAACTGTCAACCACAACGGGTAAATTATTATCATCTCATAAACTCAACAACTATCATGCTAGTTATCTAACATCAATCAACAAATCTTAAATAAATATATCATTCAAAACAATCTAGTCAAAAGCATGTATTTACATCGACGCAAAAAAAAAAATTGCAGCACATTAACTACTAAAACGCTCCCCCCATGTCAGCAACCACAAAATAGCATACATCATAAGCAAATACTGAAAATTAGTCCACACGAAAATGTAAAATACAAGCTGTAAAAACAGAAAATTCTCACGTCTTCTTCATCTGCGCTTTTTCAGCATAATTTTTCTTGGCAATAATCTTCCCCTTGATACCAAGGGCCTGTTCCACACGAATTAAAAAAAAACAATTAGATTTGTGAGAATACAACCACATAACTCAAATTCCAAATTCCAAATAAAAAGCGGCAAAACCTTCTGAGCCATTGCGGAGCGCTTGTGAACTTGCCGAGCCTCTTTCTTGCGCTTGCGCTCGAAGTGATCGAGCCGGTAGCCATAGTCTCTTCGGTGACGCTCTATGTAATCCCCTTGCGGCTACAATTACACAAAAATGGGATCAGAAAATGCATGCCAGGGATTTCGAAAAACGCGAAGAAGGTTTAACTGAAGTTGAAGAACAAACCATGGTTACGACGGCGACCCGGTTTTCCAATCGAAGAAAGGATGAACGAACAAAAAGGATTCAGCGTCGCCCTAAGCTGCTTGTGCTGGCGAGTATAGAGGTTTATGTCTTCGAATCGAAGGCCGTGAGATACAGAATTGGGTTCAAATGGATACATGATTATAGTTGGACTTACAGTTGGGCTTACAGTTGGGCCTTACGTGTTACAATAAGGGTGTTGCTCCCTCCACCTCCACAGCCTTCTCCCTCCACCTCCCCCAATTATCTTTAATTCCAATTATATCCTTAAAGTTAAAATTTTTTATTTTTATTATTTTATTATTTTAATATTTTAATATTTAAATATAAACTAATATAAATATACATTATTAAAATACGTTAAAAAGATATTCAAAAATAATAAATCAAAATATTAAAATATCTAATAAAATAATAACAGAAACATAAAATTAAAACAAAGCTTAAACGGATGACATCCTTCAACGGATGTCAACATCCGTTTAAGGCGAAACGGATGTCGACATCCGTTTTGCCTTAAACGGATGTTGACATCCGTTGAAGGATGTCATCCATTTAGGCTTCGTTTTCATTTTACGTTTTAGGGTTAAAGGATTATTGGAAAGATTATTGGAAGGATTATTGGAAGGGTTTAGGGTTTAGGATTATTGGAAGGATTATGACTACGTACGTGGAGAGGAACCACGACAAGCACATTACACCACAAACGCACTGCACCACGTACTGCACCGAAAGCAAGAGGAAGATTGCTTGATAATTCTTTTCACGATCACTGAGCTTTGCAGAAAAATATTTTACTCATACAAGGAACTACGTAGGTTATCAGTGAAATATGTTATAAATGAGTAAAATTAAAAAACAATAATTCTAAAAATAAAATTTTACTGAGGAGCAAAATAGTAAAGGGGAGGTGGAGGGAGAAGGCTGTGGTGGTGGAGGGAGCAACACCCTTACAATAAATAAGAAAATTTTCTTTTTTTGTTTAGATTCTACAATTTATAAGCAATGTTTTAAAAGTTAAAAATGACGTCTAAAAATAAAAATTAATAGGATTATTTTTTTTCAATCAAATTCTCTGAGGTTGATGATAAAATAAAAAAATAAAAAATAAAGAATCTTTAAAATAAATAAAAAGTTATTCTGATAAAAAGCAAATAAATGCGATAAAAATATGAAATATGAAGGAAGAAGATTATAAAAGAGATAAGATATGAAGAAAGAAAATTTAAAAAAATAAAGGACATTATTTAGTGATATATTTATTATTTACGCACAGAAATATTTTTTTTACAAAAAAAAAGATTTTTTTACATAAATAATCAAATTAAGTGATATATTTATTATTTAATATGAATAACGTAATTTTATAAGAAAAAAAAATCCTTTTCATTCAATAGCTTACTTGTTAGCATTAATTTTTTATTAAAAATTAAATAAAATTTACTTAGTTATAATTCTCTATACATTAGTTTTATTATTAAATAAAACTATTCGTTGGTCGAAAATTTTTGAAGTGTAGGAGAATGTAAGAGCCTGAAAATGTAAGGCTATTGGGCCCTGCAGCCTGACCCAAGAAGCTAAGGGCACTAGGACCTCAGAAGAGGCCTCATTTTTCCAGCTCTGAGTTCATTTTCCAGTTCTCCTTTCTCTCTCTAAACTCATCTCCATTTTCTCCTTCTTGCTCTGCCTTCTCTCTACCCGTGCACTCATTTGAACCGTTGAAATTTCAAATAGGTGGTGTTCTTTCGCTCACGGAGTTGAGAGCTTCCCTTCTATCCGATTAGATCTCTATTTGGACGGGTAAGTCAGTTTCTCCACTTTTTCTTGAACTTAGGGCATGCAACTTTACTGGTTGCATGGTGCTCCTTTTGATTCTCTGTCTATTCTAGCTCTAAGAGTTGTTTCCATCACCATTTAGGTGGTTGTAGGGCACTGTTTGGGTTTTCTCTGTGAAGGCACGATTAGGGCACTCTAGTTGACTATACTGCTCAACTTCAAGATAAGGGGAGCTAATTATTTTTTTATGAATTTATTTTTTAAAAATATATGCATATGAATGTTGAACTGGTGTGCTCTTGTGAAACTGTTTTATGACTTTTATTGTATTGGGTGTTATAATTAAAACTGTGAAATTGTGCATGTTGTGATGTGATGAATTTAATTTGTTTTGAATGAGTTTGTTGGCTGAAATTGATCTTGTTGGAAGGTCGGGAGCAAGGGTTTTGTAATAGCATGTATATGGGTATTAAATAGATGTATGTTTGAGGTTACTGTGAGAGGAAGTGAAAATATTAAAATTAGGCATTTCAGATTTAGAGCATAAGAGAACACGGTAGATAATTTAAATAAATTAATTGTTAATTATTGAGAGTCTTTCTTTGTTGGTAGGATATAGGAACCTTAAAAACCTGAGTTGGCACATCCCTGATCATAGAGCAGTCCTAGCCTGGTTCAGTCAATTGTGACTAGTCATATGTGCTAGCGTCGAAGGTGAGTTTGATGCGTTCAAACATCTGGGTCCTCTCCGATGACCAATTGGGGTAAAGAAAGATCTCTACTAGGATGAAAATAAAATAAAACAAGTTGATTGTAGATGCATAAAGTTATCATGTGTTAGTTTCTAGTCAATTATAATTTTAAAAAATCAGTCAGTGTGTCTTTGGAATTCAAAGTAAGTATCCAATATATATACATATATATATATATATATATATATATATATATATATATATATATATATATTAGTTATGTATGATATATATATAATAATATAATGTAAATATATATATATTTATAAGATAATGTACGTATCATATATATATATATATATAAAGTAAGGATAGTTGTTTTTTATATTGAAACGTGAGTGTTAATCAATAATTATATTACTTGTAGGTATGTATAAATTGATGCATTTTATGAGCTGATATGGGTTTGTTGGAGTTGTTTGGTTCTTGGTATTGATTAACTTAGATTCAATTGTGGAGATGTTATTTTTATAATTTGTGAGTGGTGAGTAATGTATATTGTTGAGATTGTGTATATGTTGATTGTGGCAGAAAGTATATGATTACAAAATGATGAAAGTATGATCCAAGTTGTAAATCAAGTTCCATCTGTGTAGGATCTCTTGGTGAGATCCTTAGTGTAGAATGATTGCATGGTAGCTCAGTCTTGGGGGTTTTCCTGACGCTCCAATGGTCTTTCATTCTCAAGTAGAGAGGATTGATCCATGTGGTGAGGAGTAGCAGGAGGTCCTAGTCCTGGAGGCTTCCAGTATGCTTCAAGGCACGAAACAGATTAACCTCGTGAGTGTGGTAGGATGTAACCCATTGGCAACGACTTTGCAAAGCAGTAGAGGCCACCACGAGTGCATAACCCGCCATAGCTCGGCAATCATTCTGGTCCGAACGAGTCGGTCTATAAAACAATGAGTCTTGTGATGTCAATGTATCATTTTTTAGTGGCTTTTACATGTCGTGTGTGATTGAATAACATGATTTTTATATCTAGCTCACCCTTGCTTGTTTGTATTGCTTGTGTATGTTTCTTCTTGCGATGATCATCCATTTGGATGAGAGCAGATTGCGAGGAGGTTCCATTGGAGACGACTTTGGATGTTGAGGACAATGATGTCGCCTAGTCTCCGGTGGTGTTATTAGTTATTCCTGAAATTTTGGATACCGTTTTTTCCTTCCAGCTTATATTTAGATCTCTTTGGAGTTTAAGTTTAAATTCTGAAACTATTTTGAGGATAACTGTAATCCTATTTACTCTCAACTGCTTTCATATATTACGCATGATGACGTCCTTATTATATATATGCTTTCTATATAATTGGATGTCACATAATCACTATAAAATAAATTTTTTAATATATTATAAACAATAATTCTATCTTTAAAGTTAAACATATTAAAATATATTTTAATTTTCAAAATTAATAATTATAATATATTAAAATTATTTGAATTGTAAAAAATATTTATTACGTTTTTTTATCATTATACAGCTTAAAACTAATATACACCAACTAACTTAAGTATGCTTGTTTTTTAAATAAATAATATAAAACTTAACTAATGTGACTAAGTTAAGAAGGATAATATCCCTAATTCCATGTGAAAATAATCAAATTTGTATTATTACCAACATATCTACTTCTTACACCAATAACAATATTATCATAGTTGTGAATAATGTGATATAATATCAATACGAGAAAAATTATCTTAGATAGAACCAAACATATCTCAAAGATGTAGTATAACTACCAACATAAACAATTTTATAATTTTTAAACAAATGTAAATATATAGAATTTATATCTTTCTTCTTCTTTCAAATGGTTTCATTTTAAAAACATTTTATTTGAATAAGATAATTTGAATGCATTGAATTTTAATTTATAATAATACTTGGTAACATAAACAAATTCCCATAAATATTGAAAAAAATAATTATTATAAACTTTATAAAAAAAGTTGTATAATATTACATATAATTTTATAATTATAGTCAGTAATTCTAACATAAAAAACCAAATCTTATGTTTTTTTTTTCTTTAAAAATAAATTTTATATATATTTCAACATTATAATATCAATATATATATATATATATATATATATATATATATATATATATATAAATATTTTATTATGTAACATCATTTTTATAGTTTTAAAATTATTATAAAAGCATCACATATTTAATAAACAATAATAATTAACTTAAATAAAATATAGTGTGTCATACAATTATCCAAATTTAATCACAATATTAAATTTTATATTTACAACGAGTTTCTAAAATTAAGAGTGTCCATACATAAATTAAGCTTTTTAAAATAGGCTTTCAAAAACTTCAAATATAAAAGAGCTCACCCTATTATTTATACATCTTTATCCTTGATGTCCAACATATGCTCTATTGAAACATCGTATTCTTTTGTTCACACCAATTAGGTAATCATTACAAAAAGAACATAATCAGGCATACAAACAAAATAGAATGGTAAGTTAATTTTACTAAAGAGATAATTATACATTTTAATTAACAAGACATCAATTGAACACAAACAAATCTTAAGCATACATACATTAGCTTTAGACTTGGTCATCTGAATATATATATATATATATATATATATATATATATATATATATATATATATATATATATATATATATATATATATATATATATTGATGATAGACTATGACACTTTTGCACTTGTAGTGGTGAAATATCGCTCACTAAATTAAAGAGAAAATGGGTCTAGACTTGTAGGGAAGAAGTGGTGCTCAATGCCACGAAACACTGCTCAGCGCCCCATAAACAAAGGGTTCACTAAGTTTGTAAAGCTCAGCGTCCTGAAGTCTAGTGGCTCTTTGACTTTGCAAAGCTCAACACCAAACTCCTACCCCTCAACGCCACACTAGAATTCAACAACTTCAAAACCTAATTTGGATACACTTAAGACCTATCCAAATGATCAAATTGGTATCCTTGACACTGTAATTAATTTAAAAACATGTTTGTACTTCAAATTTGATACCAATTTGTTCATTTGGTCAAAGACTTAGTCCATTATATCAAACCAACTACCCAAAAACTCATACATCAGATTTCACATACTACAAACTAAACTTTTAATGAACTAAGTAACTAACCAAGTCCTAATTGACATGAATACAAATGCCAAACATCAAGTTCCCTCATAAAACAACTTCTCTAAAATTTCACTAGTCAAAAACCCTATTTTTGACCCAAAATCAATCATTTCTCTAACCTATTATCAAACCAAAGTTCAATAGCTTATTGTTCCACTAAAACAACAACTTATCATCCACATATCATAAAAAAATAAGCACAATTCAACAAGTATTTCAGAGCAAGAATCCACTATATCAACTACCAGTTTCAATATGTAGCATAATACACTATCATAGAATTCAAAATAATATATAACAAATTTCATACAATTCCATTATACCAAGTTAGACTATCAACAAACATTTAGCTTTCCTTGCATATTGGAAGCTTACACAACTCTAAATAACATAAAATTGCTTTCTTAGTCCAAGTAACTCTATTCGTTTCTACAAAACATTGAATCTTGATAGGTACGCAGTTAAAATTACTTATCAGTAGATAACATAAAAGAAGACTCAAACAATACATGCAATAGAATCAACATTGCATGTGCTAGAAAACACAAGACTAGAGAAAATAAAAAAAATCAACTTACTCTTTTGAAAGGACAGATCAAATTCAAATGAAGATTTTGCGATTGTAATCAAATGAACACTTTTTTATCTTCAAACAAATAACTTGACAATTAAAACTCTAATAGAGAAGACAAAAATTCCTTAATATAATTTCTATTTATCAGTTTTTAAACTTTATGTTATAGATTCTTAATATATATATATATATATATATATATAAATAATATAGTATAACTAATTTTAATAAAAAAATATAGTATTAAAACTATATTATTAAATGGAAATAGAAACAATGTATATAATTTTGTTATTTGTATTAAATAAGAAATAAGAAATATATTACTTTGTTAAAATGCTTATCTAAGAACTCTAATTATCTCAATTTAAAATATGCTGTGTTGCATTAATTTAAATTACTAAACAACACTTAAAAGATAAAATTTAAAATCATCAAATATTTTTACGGAACTAAATAGACACGAAGTCATATTTATTTTATACGAAGTAAAATCATATTTAAATCAATAAAAAAAACATTAGATAAAGTTGGGAAAAAAATGTTTCTTCAAACAAAAAAAAATTAAAACAAAAAAGAATACAAGTATATTTCATGTAATACTTTAGTATTTTAAAATGTAAATTTGTAACTGAGGACCAAACTAATTATTTATTCTGTAAAATCAGACAAGGCAGTTTCTTCACTTTGTGAACAACTTTTCCCCTCTTACTGGTTCTTCTTCCAGGTAACCAACCTTCGCTCTTTGCTTCCCAGAATTTCTCTCTCCATAATTTGTGTTTTCACTTTTTCTTGTTCCTTTTTTCTGTCCTCCTTTTCCAATTAATCTGATAATGGATGATTGTCTTTGGTTTGATGCGCTGAAAGTGTTCGGTAATTCTGACAGTTTTATTTTTCGGATAAAATGTTTTAGACTTGCCTGATTGATATTAGGATGCTAGATGTTTTATGGTTTTGATGTTTCCTATAATTAGTTCTATACTGAGGGTGTTGGTTCACTATTTATTGCTCTTGCCAAGGTTAATTTGAATGTTTATCATTCATGAAGACCAAAAGCCGCTTTTTTTTTGGAGATGTAGTTTTTCGTTGAAACAGTGATTCCCATTAAGTAAGAAGGAATAGAGGAAATGATTCGTGCTTCGCTTCCAAACTCAGTCTACTAGCTTTTCAAGCTTCATGATTTTCTATTACACTCACATTTTCTTGGGTTCACTTTCCTTTGATTTCGGTTACTACTAGGGTTTCACGGTCTTCAATAACACTCGCATTTTATTTCTTTCCCTTCCCCTTGATTTGTTCTCGTTTTCTCAGCTTTTGTTGAATCAAAAGTTGATAAAATTGGTTTTCTTTCTGACAAATAGTGATGTATGGAATCAGATTGGAAAGGTTAGTTTTGGTTAGTTATCTGCAATGATAGAAGGTAGTAGAATCCGGTTGAAGACATGGCAGCAGGCTGCTGTGGCAGTGGGTTCGGCAGTGGGGGCATTGTTGGACCCTCGAAGAGCAGATTTGATAGCGGCTCTTGGTGAGACGACTGGAAAGCCTGCTTTTGAGAAAGTTCTTCAGAGGATGAAGAGTTGCCCTGAAGGGAAGGTGAGCTAGTTTATTTTATTATAATCTTATTAGTTTTTGGTTAATGTGGATGTTCTCCTTGCTCATGTTGTTTCCGATGTTGATTTATTCTATTTGCTTTTTGTTGGATGCTCTATAGCTAGTACTAGCAACAACCATAGTTTATTTGTTCTTGAGATAACAAAGAGTTTAGGATCAGGTGATGGGTGGCCCTTGGTTTTACTCATTGATAAAAGTGATTATGAACACCTATCACTTATCACTAACAATCACTCTCATTCTTATCACTAAATTAACTGGCATTATTTTTTGCCTGTTGAAGCATACAATTATGCCACATCAAACCAATCGTTTTCTTTTATAATTCTGATTTATAGGCTGTGTTATTGGAGCGTCCTCGTGTTGTTTCTGCAAATGTCGGACATGCTTGGGACCTGCCTGAAAACACATTCGGTGCTGCCTATGCTAGGTTTATGGGATCCAGGAACTTTTCACCAGATGATCGACCTCCTGTTCGGTTCATGGATACAGATGAACTGGCCTATGTAACAATGAGAGCTCGTGAAGTGCATGACTTCTGGCATACCCTTTTTGACCTTCCCACTAACTTGATTGGGGAGACATCGTTGAAGGTTATTGAGTTTGAGCAGATGGGCCTTCCTATGTGCCTGCTGTCCGTTGTAGGGGGCACCGCTAGATTCAGTGGAAAGCAGAGGAAATTGTTTTATCAGCATTACTTCCCCTGGGCTATTCGTGCTGGCATGCAATGCACTGATCTTATGTGTGTGTATTATGAGCGGCATTTTCACGAAGACTTGGAAGATGTTCGCAGAAAACTGCAAATTGTTCCTGCTCCCGTTGTTCCTTAGCTGTATGTATTCGGACATGAAAGTTGTTTTGGTGATGGCATTGTGCTAGAGCTTTGCTATCCATATTTTGGAATAAAATCAACTGTACAACCTTTTCCTCTAATATCTTAGTCAATTAGTTTTGTATTTGTTGGATTTTATCATATGATCAGTAAAATAGACTTACATTACAATCACAACTATTTTTCAACATATCCTGTTATGTTATAGTTTTATTCTTCTTGTATCAACAGTGATTTATCAATCCATGTGATTGCAAATTACTAATCACTGACTTTATTTGTCTTACCGGCCAGGGGTATGCAGAAACCACTTGTGATCCAAACCAAACTGCGAAACACAGAATTAAATAGAAATAATCAAACTTAAAACAATTTAATTACGAAACCACTTTCTCAAAACAGTTTGGCTACGCAAACTAATTTGCTTAAGTAATTTGTTGAGCTACATGCAAATCTATAAATACTTAAAGGCCAAATTGCATGTCTTTTTTAAACATTCTGAACTTACTGTTTCAAAATTTTCAAACCCTACCGTCAAATAAGAACCTTGTCTCTTAATTCTGTATGCAAACTCCATATGAACCCTTACTTCAGAATTTTCAAACACTAGCTCCAAATCACCATTGTGAAGTAGGGATTTTGTTTCTTTATCTCTGATCACATGAATTAAGCCTCACTCTGATTCAATCCTTCTAAGTAGTTTGTTCTTGTTTCGGTCCTTTTGGCCGGCCCATATATCAGATTGAACGTATTTATTGACTCAGCATTCACATCCATGAAGGGCTGGTAAGAAATAATATTACATCGTCTTATTTTATCCATACAAGCCTGACTTAAATCGTAAACATGATCAAGTGTAAAATTTTTAATGATTAGCGAGATTTTTTTTTGGTTGCTGGGTAAAATATGTAGTGCTTTTCTGACGTTACAATTTTTCTAATATTCATGTTTCATCTTTTCATTATGTTAACGTGTGAATATGGGATGACCATCGTCTGATTGTGTGTATGCTTTCTGAGATTTGAACATTAATCACTCTTTTTGATGTGTGCATTGTTGTGTCTCCTCCTTATCTCAATTTGGGTGATTGCTTTGTGGGTGTTTATGGCATGCTGTTAATGATGCTTGGATCCTAAATTTCGCATGTCTCTTGCAAAAGTTTCAGAAAATTGCAGGAACTATTAGTAGCTTATAATTCTAGTCTCCCTACTTCAACTGTGGTAAAATTGGTGTGTGGTTTTTGAACGTTTGTACGTAAAATTGACTTTGGTTAGACTTGATTTTTTAGTGAAGTGATTTATGTTTGTTGGATGTTTTTATCCTGAAACCCAGTTTACTATAAAACTTGGCTAGTTTTTCAATCCAGTTGAAAAGCTACTATTTATCATTCTAGTAAAATCTAGCTTTGCAGCAAAACCAATTTTACTTAGCAATAATAAAAAAACCATAATTTTATAAAATCAAATCTGCTGTCAAAATCAATTCTTATTATTCCCATGCTGTAAGAGCAAACACAATTTTAGTATATCATGCAGATGGAATTGGATGTGCTGAGCCTTTTATGAAGGAGAGTTTGATGATTCGGTTGAGAAGTTATCTGATCTGAATTATTTTGTTTGCATGCTACATGTTCAATAAATGCTAGATTTCTAGAAAACATGATGATGGGCCCATATCATATAAAATTCTGATTCTTGCTTCACTTATTAATGGAACCTCATCTGTTTTGTATATCAAACTTTCATTACTACTTTATTATGGATGGAAACAGATGAAGCTTATTAATACCTTCTGTTATATTGACCTGTCGATTGACATTGTCAAATTGCTTTTACCCTATGACAAGTCAATCTGGCCCGTTATTCAATCACTTTATCATCAACCCCTGTTCTAAGTTATTCTGAAGATCTGTTTTCAGTTGATTCGTCGTTATTCGTGAATTAATAATTGTCAACAATAATATAATTTTCTATCTTTACTCGTTTTTGGAAAATCTTTCACTTGCTACTTTTATGTGTCACTATAGTCTGTAAACTGTATATTGTATCTGTTCATAACAAAAACATATGGTCTAAAGTAACCGAAACTGATATTTTCTTATGTTAAAGTCGCAAATTGTTTTCAGTACAACTATGATATCATAAGGGATTTTCCTATAATTTATAGTTTGATATTTCTTTATGGTTCTTATTGCTGTTAGCATATTATTGTTAGATTCTATCTCAAATTCTGGACAATAGAAACCACGGAATGAATGATAATGTCAATTGGATAAAAGCCTCCAGAGTATCAGAGTTTTCAGATGAACATGACAGCCTATGTTTCCGAGTCATGTCTTATGGATTTTGTCTCTATTCATTTTTGGACCACAATCTGGGAAAGTTTCTGTCTTTGCAAATTCCATGATCACACTTGGGCCAGGGATAAAAACAAGGACCTAAAGCAAAGTCTAAGAAAGAAACCGAAGACCAAGTATTTGGCATATAAAGAAACACAGATTTTGATTAAAATAAACATTGACTGTAAAATTTACTCATAATTTGCATCTGGTTTTCAGAGAATCCATTCCTGATAACACCACTTTTAGCAATCTTGTAAGTAAGTTTGGGTGTTCAAAATAAAGAGTAAGCCAATTCTTGTTTGTGCTATGTTGACGATGACTTGGACTTGTATTTATTTCACAAAAAAACCAGAAATTTCATTGACTTGACTTTGATCGGTGCAAAGCAAATTACTTTGACAATTTATGAAAATATGGTAAATACAAAGTCGGTGTTTTGTAGAGTAGAATGACGTTTCTTATAGACTTTTTACGTGGTCGTTACTTTACATGATAGCAGAGATGTCAAAAAAATTGTTTAACTAAAATTGAATGATGATACAATTTCTAAACTATGAACTGACATACGTATAAATATTGTTAATCTGAATACGTAGACATCTGAGACTTTCTATTAAATAGTTTTTATCAGTTCTTTTATAAAATTAATGTTATAGTGTTATTTTGATGTAAGAAATATAGACCATGTTGGTTGTGCATTATTGGAGTAATCGAAATATTTCATTTGTTGTAAATGTTTGAAATATTTCGCAACATAAGAAAAAAAAACTAAACACGTGGCTATATATGACAAGCTGGTTATATATTTCCAAATATAAAAAATAGTGGTGTTCTTCATCACCCATGACTATTGTTTTAATCTTTACCTTATTTCTAAACTTCCTATTAAATTCCATACCACGAGTTTGAAGATAATAATAAAAGATCTTGTACTTGCATTGAAATTGCATAAACCAGTTTCAAAGTTGGAGCTTGAATTGACCAAAACAGAAAATGTTGAAGCTTTGCTGTCTTTTTTTCCTTTTTGAATTTAATAATACTTTACTTGAAGTAAACAAAGCAGCATATTGATATTTATGCAATTTTTTAACACCAGAACCATAACATTATTCATTGAGAAACAGTTCATTTTAATTTTTGTATATACACTTTTTCGTTTGAATTGATTTTAAAAAATTCTGTACTACATAAATTAAAGCAATATACATAGAAATCAGAATAAATAACTTCTAAGTGAATTAAAAGAATAATTTTGGGATGTAATAGCAGATATAGAACTAAATATGTAATTAAACCTATAAAAAGTAATGTAGACACAACTATGATTTTCGAGGAAGGAAGATGAATTTGAACAAAAAGGGTAATCAAAATAATAAACAAATGAGGAAGAAAGGATTGGAAATGGAAAATCACAGACAGCACACCAACGTTGATGAAAAAAAGTGAAAAGAAAAGTCAATAAGATCACGGGTTCACACATGCGTGTCCGCTAGAAAAGCCTCGTACTCTTACCACTCTTTCTCTCTCTATGTCTTGAAACCGAAGTGCCTCAAAGTTAGCTCCTTTTCCACTCTGAATCACTCTATTTATATTGGGTCTTTCCTCTGGTTCCTTCTGAGTTTTTGGGTTTGAATTGAGTTGGGAAGAGGTCGTAGATACAAGACATGTCTGGTGTTGAGTCTGACCACAACAACATCAAAGGGGTACCAACTCATGGTGGACGCTACATTCAGTACAATATCTATGGCAACCTCTTCGAAGTTTCCAGAAAGTATGTCCCTCCTATTCGCCCTGTGGGTAGAGGTGCTTATGGTATTGTTTGGTAAGTCAAAAGTCCCTTTCTTTTCTGGTGTTTTCTTTTGCTGAATTTATTACATTTGTTTTGTTGTGTGTTGCCTTTTGGGTAAAGGGGTTTTCTTGCTTTGAGCTATGTTGCTGTACTTTCCTATTCTGGTCTAGGATTAGCTGACTTTAGGAACAACGATTTTGTTACTGATCAAAACCCTTTTGTTAAGAATTAAGTAATTAACTTCCTTTGTTTTTGAATTCTGTCGTTCTTTTGTTATGTTTGGTCTGGTTGTTGACTTATTGAAGATTGGATTGGTTATTTTAGTTTGATTCTGAGGGAGACCAGTTTTGAGCTCAAATTGTTGCATTTTTCTTGTTTTTGATGTACAAATTGCCGTATCTTGATGGGATTCGTGTGTTACTCGTTCTCAGGCACTGTTTTTGTAGATTTTAAAATGTTGGCCAAGTGCGTAGACTTTCAAATCTCTTCCAATTTTGTTTTTTTATGTTTACTCAGTTGTTCATACTATAATTTTGCTGGAGTCAAAATGGAAAAACGAGATTAGATCATTCCTTTTTTGTGTCTGTGTGCTCCTGTGATACTGATGCTGTTAACAGCGTAGTTCTTTGTATTTCAAGATTCAATTGCACGGAGTACAATGTATATGTTCTGGATTGTGTATTAAATTTTGGGTCTGACTAGGAGTTCACTTTATTTTCTGTTATCAAAGATGTGTAGAACACTAACAATTTTTTTTGTTTCCTTCAGTGCTGCTGTAAATGCGGAGACAGGAGAGGAAGTTGCCATTAAGAAGGTTGGCAATGCATTTGACAACAGAATAGATGCCAAGAGGACCTTGCGAGAAATTAAACTTCTTCGGCACATGGATCATGCAAACGTAATTTTGATGCTTTTTACTTGCACTCATCTACAGCTTGTTTTCTTCCATGTTATTGTTTATTTGAAGTATTTACTTTCCTGTGAGACTATGTGAATTTTATTTGTCCTATTATTACTTTCTTTCTTCAGTTTATTCTTTGTTTCTTCGCCATTGTCCTATGATTACTGCTTATCAATTATTTTTTTCAATGCAGATTATGTCCATTAGAGATATTATACGACCTCCTCAGAAGGAAAACTTCAATGATGTATACCTTGTTTCCGAGTTAATGGACACAGATCTCCATCAAATAATACGTTCCAATCAACCACTGACTGATGATCATTGTCGGGTTAGCACTTTAATTAGTTTTAGCTTATGACTTTTAATCTGTGTAGTTTGAAGACTTTATAGCAAACAGCTTTATTAATGTACTCTCTTTTGGTTGTATAGTGACACAAACTGGAGATAAAGCCAAAAATAAAGTGCTTAGTAGATATTTTGAACATAAATCTGTGTCGAGTATGCTATACTGCACGTGTGTGAAGTAGTTCCATCTTAGTTTAATAGGCCTGAGTTTTTTATTCATGTTAAACTAAATTAGTGTCTTGTTTGCAGTTCAATGTTCTACGCTGCAACAGCTACAATACTGTAGTTGCATTGTTGTTACTTTCTGCAAAGTTTTACTTCCAATATCATGTCAATGGCGTAAATTAATTTCTTTTAGCATGCTTTAAACTTGAGCCAACTATTGAATTTGCACCAGACTTGAATTTGTGCCTCTACAATGATACATATTTTCTTATGGTCAGGATTTGAACAATAACATTGTGCATGGATAATACCTTACCTGATTACTCTCTTTTACTTTGCATATAAGCATTATATGGTAGCCACTCTCTAAAGTTTAGACCTATTATTAACTTTTATCTGAGGTATTCTTTTGATGAAATTTTTCCTCCATTCTTCTACGTATTTTTGGTGTTGATTTGTGACTTCATTTCATTGTTATTAATAAATTCAATCATTGGAAAGATTATGCTTTCGTTTTCATCTGTATTAATATTTGTGGGCAAAATTTTGTTCTCCAGTTATTGGAAAAATGTGATATAAGTCTGAGCTGAATGTGTATAATGTTGTTCTTCGCTTCCTCTACAAAAGACTATAGAAAATATTTTAATACGAATTTGTTTTATAATTTACATTGATATACTGATTTACCTTGGAATTTTCTTAGTAATTTAATCTTCTTGCTTTGGTTTAAATTGGTTAATGACATTCGATGTTTTATGTATCAAATCAATAGGTAAATTGTAATTATACTTATGAACATCCTGAAGAGCCTGGAACCTTGGAAGACTGAATGAAGCTCAGTCCGTGTACTAGGTGGTGTCGGTCTCCTATCTTGCTTGTGGGGTCCACATCATCTATTACACTGCTTGGACTTAGTGTGGTCTTTAAGGCTTCTGGCAGTGTAGCATGTTTTTTTTTATATTTCTTACAGTAACTCTTAAGTTCTTTCTTTTTTCCCCAGTATTTTCTGTATCAATTGCTTCGAGGACTCAAATATGTACATTCAGCAAATGTTTTGCACCGTGATCTAAAGCCTAGCAATTTGCTATTGAATGCCAATTGTGACCTTAAGATTGCCGATTTTGGCCTTGCTAGAACTACATCTGAAACTGATTTTATGACTGAGTATGTGGTCACTCGATGGTATCGAGCTCCCGAGTTACTTCTTAATTGTTCGGAATATACCGCAGCCATTGATATATGGTCTGTTGGTTGCATACTTGGAGAAATCATAACAAGACAACCACTCTTTCCTGGCAAAGATTATGTTCATCAGCTGAGACTAGTCACAGAGGTATTAGTTTGATATCATACTTCTGATTACTAGCATAAATCTATTGAGACTGGCTATGTTCTTATTTATTTGTATTTCTTTTGTCTCTTTTAGATCTGGAAGTTGGATCTACTTGTAAATTAGAGTTCCAACTTCTACAGCTTTATGCAATTGTGAATTGTGGGTGTCAACCTTTGGTGAAATGCTGTTGGTACTTTGATTATTTGAACCTTTTGTTTATTTCCATCAAATTAGTATGATAGGATTTGGGGAAAATTCAAGGCAAAAAAACTGAGTTTTTGAAGGATTGAATATTTTAACTGTCTGTCCAACGATTCAGGTCTGGTGGCATAAGAATTTTATTCTGAAATAAAATAATATGAAAAGAAAAAGCTGTGCACCAGTCATGTCACTTGTGCCCAAATGCACCACATCAGTTAGATTTTGGATCTTTATACTAATGTCTTCTGGATTTTACAACCTGTATTACCATGTGGAAATGTAGAATTGCAAAATTGTATACCAGTTTTGAAGTTCTGAAATGTTATAGGTTTTTATTTATGGACATGGTATTTGTGGTCCTTGTCTTTATAGTAGTTTTACTAGTAGAGTAGACCATACGATATTGTTGTCGAAAAACATTAAATAATTGTATTCTCTATGACTACTTTTGTACCCTTGATTTCTTTTGGCGTTTTGAGAACCTAAAGAAATCATATATGTAAGAAATGAAAATTGATTAAATTAAGAATGCTTGTATAGTCCCTGACCCATTCTGTTCTAGCAGTAGATTCAGATTATACAGTTTCCTGGTAGAATGTAAAGTTTCTTTCTTTCATGCTTTTTAGATCTCTTACTTAAACCTAACACTGCAATGACAATTCTCATTTCTTTCAAAAAGCTGATTGGTTCACCCGATGATGCTAGCCTTGGATTTCTACGAAGTGATAATGCTCGTAGATATGTAAAACAGCTTCCTCAGTATCCAAAGCAAAACTTTTCTGCTAGATTTCCCATCATGTCTCCTGGTGCTGTTGATTTGCTAGAGAAGATGCTTATCTTTGATCCTAACAGGCGTATTACAGGTATTCATCATGCAGAACTATTCCCCCAGTTTTATGAATAGCTGTGACTTTTATTGTTCTTGGAGCAGTATATGAATTGGAATGATACGGAGACAGATGTGAAAGACAAAAGTTATGAACTTTAGCACCAATAAGTACCTCATGAAAAAATAAACAGAAAAATAATTAAAATATGAGGTTACGAAATAAAAATCTTACAATTTTTTCCAATTTTGTTTTGAAGGGTACCCTTGTAAGTCTGTTTAGTGTTTTCTGGCCTAGAAATCATTTCTCAGTTTAGAACAACCAAATCAATGAAAAGTTTGTTTGTGGTTTAAGCGCCCTATGCTCTTTTTTTTTTTTTTTTTTAAATTTGTACAGGTATCTTGAACCTGTTACAGTATCAGTTTTTGTGGTGTGGTTCTCCCAAGGTTCTTATCATAACATTAGAGTAAAGCAACTAGTTTTGTGAAGTCATTTAAACTCTATTTTGTTTCTCGTGTTTCTGAACAATATAATACCAGAAATGATGATAATGATGAGATGGGGATACAGTGATTTCTGTTAGATGTCTTTGTACAAATATTTTACTATGAGAGTGTTCATATCTATTAATGACGAGATTCTCTTTTGTCTATATTTTTATTAACTGTATCCTATTTCTTAATTCTTTTCAGTTGATGAGGCATTGAGCCACCCATACATGGCACCTCTCCACGACATCAATGAGGAACCTGTTTGCACTAGACCCTTCAGTTTTGACTTTGAGCAACCGTCATTCACTGAAGAAGATATCAAGGAACTCATCTGGAGAGAATCTGTGAAGTTCAATCCTCTTCCACCAGTCTACTGAGATTTTGTTTTTATGTTGTATATGCTTAGTGAAATACCTGATAACTAATATACGTTATGACACTACTTTGGCAAGTTGCAGAGCACCACAGAACATGAAACATATTGGACATATCTGAGGTTGTTATGAGGTTTCTTTCATTTCAGTCTCATCTCAGATTCTTGGATAATCATATTGTTGTGATGTACTGAGGAAAGGATCAGAAGATGTGCAGCTTTACTCAGTTTTTCAGCTGAATATTCTTGAGCTCCAACTCCTTGTTGCACTTCTATCCTTCAGTTTAGACTCGAGGACGACGCACTGAATTCATCTTGCCAGTTTTTTCATCATTTACACGATGATAAATACATAACTTTTCATTTGTGTGGACAGAGATTATCCCATATTCCCATTGTATGACATAAAATGTAATGGTTTGTTTATTAGTATTCGAATAATTTAAAAAATTTCTTAAGTCAGACATGTGCAGTTGTCCTTTTAGCAAACTTTAACAGACAAAATTTGATTCATGTAACAATATAATATATAGGTTCCAAGAAGCTCAAAGCCATTTCATAAAATTGTAGCAAAAAGAAATTTGTTTTGTGACAATAATTTGGCAGAAAATTCATTACTCTACAGGAGTAACGATTTCTGGATTGTGGATAAGGTGGTAAAGACTAGACTTAAATAAATAACTATATGAACCATTGTATCACTAGTGTAGTCATGCATGTTTAATTCGGTAAGCACACTTCTTAAGCTTCAACGAATCAATTGGTAGATCATCTGTGGGGAAATCACAGGCTTTGATGTTCTCCTGCCCTTGATCAGGTAAAGAATTGCATGGCTTAGGAGTCACCCCACTTGTGGTTCCTTCAATATCAGTACATGTCCATGGCTGTTTCTTGGCCTTGGCTGCCATGTTAATGGTGACATTGGCAATGCAGATTCCAGTAAAAGGGTCACTGGAGATTCCTTCCAACCTAGCAGCCATGGTGACATTGTCAGCCACCACATCTCTGTAGTTGATACCTTTGATCTCAGGCAAGGCTTTAGGATCATAGTGGCTATCAGCATGGGAGCCATAGCTACCAGTCATCCAAAAAACCCATTTCATGGTGTGCAAGGTCATTCCCTTTACATATATGTCCTTCACATACCCTCCTCTCCCTACTGCAGTCTTGATTCTGACCCCTGATTCTGTATGGATGGCTGTGATATCCTCAGCTCTGACATCTTGGATTCCACCAGACATCTCACTTCCTAAGGCAATGGCTGCACTTTCTGGGGAAATGCATGTTAGCCGTCTGATCACTAGTTGTTTTGTGGGCCATCCAAACTTTATGCCATACTGATCCCACCCACTTTTCACTGCTATACAGTCATCTCCAGAAACTATGTAGCAGTCTTCAATTCTGGTATTTGTGCAAGAATCTATTGCCAAAAACAAGGAAAGACGATAATATCAATACCCTCACTGTCCAAAACTTGTACTGTGCTAGCATCCTTTTAACAATTCTACTTAATACTATTGAAATCTGATTCTTTGTTTCTTCCTGTCTAATTAGTGAAGTTGAAGACTCAGAATGGATGAAGACAAACTTTGTAAAAGGTTTACTACCAAAGTAGTGATTTTGAACCCTCTTAACTGGAAATATTTTTATTATTTATTCCTTTTCTTTTAAGTCTCATCTTTAAATGCTTATTTAATCTTGATAAGTTGAGATTTTCTCCGGGATAAATTGCATTTTAAGACTATTATAATCTTAAAAAAAAAATTTGAATTTATTTTTAAATTGACATACCATACAGTGACTTTTCTGTAGAATGGATGCAAATTTCAAAGTTTTGGCATACCCTCTTTTCATAAGTTCCTTAGAAACTTTTAAAAGCTTTACTTCTTTAATTTTCTTCTATCCAATTAAATAAAATATTTATTATTAACGATGAAAATAATTAATGATGTTCTTTTCAAATTTATTTATTTATATATTTTTAAAATTTAAAATACTTATATGATACAAGGAAAAACTACTTATAAACATACAATCATGTATAAATAACTAAATTAATATTAACATTTAAGTAAACTTAGATGGTTAATATTAATTTCTTTTACTATTTTTTACTTGGCATGCTCTCTCCACTGGAACATATATATAACAAATAATCTTCATATACTCACCTGGGTTGATGCCATCGGTGTTTGGAGATGGGACAGTAGCGATAATGGTGAGGCCTTTAATAATAATATCGCTGTACATTGTTCAAAAAATTATCATAAAAATCTTGAAACTGGAACAACATTTCAGATATTTAATAATGCTTCTGATAGTAATGTTGAAGGCATTTATAACTTAAATAAATTACCTGCTATAAACAGGATGAACATTCCATGATGGAGAATTTAGGAGGGTCAAATTAGAAATTTGAATCTTGTCTGAGAACATTAATTCAATCAAGTATGGACGAGTGTACTTCAACTGTTTCTTGTGAAATTTCTGCCACCAAAACGCTCCTTGACCATCTATGGTGCCATTGTCACCTATCACACCCCAACAGTGACATCAACCTTAATGTAACATCAAACTAAGAAAATTTTTAAACCAGCCTGTTCTGAAAGTAACTAAATGTCTAATATGACTCAAAGTAGCTCTTGAGAGACACATCGAGTATAAATATTAAATTAAACAATTAACTAATCGAAAATGTTTAAGGGAAAAAAGAAAGCCTAATGGGAATACATTGAATCAGAGAAAGGAAATATTGGCTACTTGGAATTCAAACTTTAGATGCGTAGCACATGTTTTCTGAAAAGGTTCACCAACCCTTAACTACTAGTTTGATAATTGTTTCATGCATGCAACTTTTTGCATACCTGTGACAATAACATCAGTGAGGTTTGTTCCAAATATGAGGCTGGTATACCTTCCTGCTGCTTCATCTCTTCCTCTACCGTACGATGGGAGTGGTTCAATCGCAGGCCACTCACTAATATCCTACACCAATTTATATTAATTAATAACTAATATTAATACAAAGAAAAACTTTGGTTAGTGGTGTTGCACATGGAACTGCTAAAGAATGAGCCACTCTAGGAACTGCTCCCCTATGAGAAAAAGACAAAAAGTGTATTGGACCAGACTATGCCAGGAATAACCAAAAGTGGAGGGATGAAAATTTGACTTGATTTTGGGGATTGAAGGTTCCTTTCACATATGGAACCAAATTTTCAAGTGAGTTTGTGAACAGTTTTCGTTGATCAAAGGTTTGGAAGTTTGAAAATTGCTTTCACGAGTTACTTTGACAATATTGCTTTGATAGCCTAATTTTCTAGTAACAGTAGAAAGTGAAGAACCTTGTGACACGTTTGAATTTCATTTATTCAACATTTTACCTTATTTGTAACTCAAGTGAATCCCTTTAAAAAGGTATATCTCCAATTTCATCCGTAAGTCACGAGTCTATGACACTATGACAGCGATAAATAACAAACTAGTTCTGTTTTTCATTTAGTTTTGAAATGAAACTAAGAACATATTACTAGTTTTCCATCAATGAAGTCCACTGACATGATTTATTTTCCCATGCACCAAAAGAAAGCTTAACAGCACCACGTCCTTGACTTATTATTGGCTTTCTTAGTCAGATTTGGAAAATAGTTCTCCCAAAATTCTGCCACAAGGAAAGGTGCAAGAAAGGGAAAAAGAAGCCAACTGCGTGAAAAAACCGTAGTTCAAATACCAGAATCAGTAGAATAGTTTTTTCAACTATACAGGAACAGTATAACACCTTGTGGACATACAAAGAAACTGATATTTGTGGTTTAGTCAGAAAATCAGTTAACATTATCTGGACATGTGAACAGAAGGTTATTAGAAACACACATAAAAAGTATATTACAAGATCTTTTGTGTAAAAGGTTTAGAAGGAGACTAAGAGATTTGACTATTAACTCAAACTAATGGTGTCAAGCAATCTATGTGATTGATCTCAGCAAGTAAAACAGGACAATAGTATCTGTAAATCAAGAAATTGAATGTTGACCAGGTCATGAATCTCATGTTTGTGATAACTTTTTTATCAAAGAATGAACAAAAATGAGAGAGATACCTGAGATGCAAGGAGAACAGCATCTTTGTGGAGATAGAGAGTGAAATGACTAGTAAGGCTAAAACTCCCAGTAAGCCATTTTCCCGCAGGAACATAGAGCTGAGCCCCCCCTTTTGAAGCATATTCACTCAGATGACTGATTGCAGACTTAAAGACCTTTGTGTTTGATGTTTTTCCATCTCCAACACCACCAAAATCCGTCAATGAAGCACTGTAAGCCCTGCAATTTATAGCTTTGTACTCGAAGGAAGTCCCAACAGATTTGGATTTTCTGCTCTCTGCTACCTCTGAGCTTAGCAGTGTCACCAAAAGAAGACCACAAACCAATCTAATTACCTGTAAAACAAAACACCCCTCAGAGAAAAAAAGAGCAGAAAATGAAGGTGTATGCATACATGTAACTCTATATATTTGTCAAGGGCTTTCCGTGCATAAGCTCTAAAAGTATAAGCAGGAAAGAAGAAACCAAAATTCAAGATAGAATGTCAGAGGAGGAAAAAGGGTCTCAGTTGTACCCTCATGTGAGCTTTCCACAAGAGCTCCATTCTAAGAAAAGATACTTTTGTATTTGTCTGAGGTACATGTGAAGACTGCAGCAACCATGCTAAGTATTTATAGGTGAAGTTTAGATATGGTCAAAAGGTTCATTCATGAATTCTCAAAATTCAAAAAGGTGAGTGATTATTATTTAGGATTTGTTTAACAAAATAAGCAACAATTATTTTTCTCTCTTGATAAACAATTTGGTAAATATGCCTATAACCTATGTACCAAAAGTTCTTTTTCTCATTCCTAGACATAAAACATACATGTCCACAGTTACTTGTTATCCTAGGAGCCATGATGTACCAAAAGAATGATACCTTATTTGTTGCGTCCAAGGCTTCATTCAATCTTAGTTGCAACTTCAAACAGGAGTTGTCCTGTTTTCTCCTAATTCATGAGTGGATTTTCGTTTCTTTCCATTTGCTTCGAAGGTTTTGTTTAGTTAGAATCTCTTAAGGAGAAAGGAACATCAATTCTAACTTGTATTCTATTCTTATTGTGCACATCTCCTTAAATAGTGACCCAAAATCAAACATGCAAAATGTTACATAACTTGCTTTTGAAAATTTATAGAAATAGATTTATGTCTTGGCATAATACGGTAATAAGAATAAGAGAAAGTATATATATTGAGAATTTAAGTTTAACTCTCACGTTATTATATAGAGATGAAAAAATTGATCAATATATAAAAAAGAAAATTTATAAATTTGTTATAAATTTAGACTGAAAACGAAATTAATCACTTATATAAAATAGTGAACATCTATTAGTGCGGTTTTGTTATGATTATGCTTTGTGAATTTAGGAAGAAGTTCAGAAATGTGAGATATTGGGTTGGTGTGGTATATACTATGATTATATTTGAACATATTTTTTTAAAAGTAATACTTTGATACACATAATTTTTTTATATTTAACATTATTTTTTCTTATTCTCTTTTTTAAAAAAATATAAAAGTTTAATTTTTATAGTTATTTTTTTTTAAAATATAAAAATTTAATTTTTTATGATATTTTATTCTTGTATTATGTGTTAGATAAATGTAAAAGTATATTATATTATTATTTTTTTAGTGGAATTCTCACTTCTCTTCTATGAGTCTTCTTCTTTCCTTTAAGCCAACGCTAATCCCCCATTATTGCCGGCCCATTTCATAAATTATTTGTGTCTAAAAGAATAATGTTTGGATGAAAAGAGATAATTTGTTCCATTAACAAGTGAGAGTGGTGAAGTGTGGTTGAGGTTGGAAAAGTCATTCCTTTAATTAACTCAAAGCATCAAAAGCGAAAAAAAGGCGATGATAAAGATAAGCATTAAGAAGCACATAATAGTGATTTTGACAGTTTTCAATAACAACAACTCCATTCCATGACAAGCAGTGGTGCTGCTACATTGCTGTTAGCTACATTTCAATGTCTTCATTACCTAAGACACTTATTCTGTCTTCTAACTTTTTATCTCTCTCTACCATTTCATTGTTGTTTCTTTTTTCAATTGGTTTAATTGGTTTTATGTATACTATTCAAATGTTGGCTTTCCATTTGGAGAATGATCAGAGTGCTGCGATTGGAGGCTTTTTGTTTCAAAAGGGGTGTAATTTGCTTTAGTAATTATTGAGATATACAAATTTTAAATATTTTTATAAATATTGAGATATACAAATTTTTTATTGAACTAGTATTTTGAGACGTACTCTTTTTTTTAATTCAAAATCTTGTTTAAAATTATGATTACAATTTATTTAATATCTTGTTTTAAACCATGATTCTAAGCATGTTTTTATTTTTTTAAAAATGTGTTTTAAAAATAATTTTTGGTAGCACGTTTTAGCTTTTTTTCAGTTTTTTTATTTATTTTTGAAATAGTGACTGTAGGCACATTATTAAATCAATCTTTTTAATCATTTTTTGGTTTTTTCTTATTTATTTAATAATGTAACTTATTGTATTCTTTTAAAAAATTAAAAATTAACATATAATTTTTAATTGATTATTGTATTTATTTTGTATAGTGTTATTAATTAGTTAAAATAATGATGCTAATTCAATCTAATAATTTGAAAAATAAAGGACAATAAGCAAACTAATAAATAAAAAAAATTCAGGGGCTCAAACATTAAATAAACAAAAAATTGAAATTAAATTTCTTTATTGTTAATATGGATAATTCTTCATTTTCTTTGCATATTCTCAAAAAGAAAGTTACGAAGATAAGAAAATTACAACTTTTATTCCTTTTCAAAATGCTGATGAATATGTTGAATGTACATTATTAACTAATCATTGTCCTTAACTTTATAGTTACAAACAAAAAAAAACAATGTCATAATTGATGATCATTTATAAATTCAATAGAAAAAATAACTTTTGATAACAACGGGAATACTAGACTTAAATATGAACAACTATATGACACATCTTAATTCTTAACACAAATGTGATGCATATTTAATGTGATAACTACACTGCTTAAGCTCCAACATATCAATTGAAAAAATCTCTTTGTGGAAAATCACAAGCTTTGATCAGGTAAAGAGTTGCATGGTTTTGGAGTGACCTCATTATAGTGATTCCTTCAACATCAGTGCATCTCCATGACTGTTCACAAGCTTTGTCTGAGATGTTAATACTGACAGATATGATGCCCTTCACATTTTATGGTATGCATGTTCATTCTTCTGACATATATGTCCTTCACATGCCCTCCTCTTCCTGCTGCAGTCTTGATTCTGACCCCTGATTATGTGTCAATGGCTGTGATGTCTTCAGCTCTGACATCTTGGATTCCACCTGAATCTCACTTCCTAAGACAATGGTTGCACCTTCAGGAGAAATGCATGGTAGCTTTCTCACCACCAAATGCTTTCTTGGCCAGCCAAACTTTATGCCATACTCATCCCATCCACTTTTCACTGCCACACATACAGTCATCTCCAGAAACTATGTAGCAATCCTCAATTTTTATATTTGTGCATGAGTCTAAGGCCAAAATAAGAAGTGAAAACAAAGAAGTTGAGGTTGTGTTAAGACTTCTTTTAACCACATTATCAAACTAAGAAATCAAAATGATTGTAAATACACTTAGTCAAAACTAAAAAATGGATAATTTATCCTGTAATTCACAAAAATAAAAGTTAACTCTTTTATTTCATATTCGTTATAAGTCTTGATCACTTTTCAATTGAAGTTATCATGATGATGAATTCTTTATAAATGTTATAGGATGTTGTCTACACGCCTCTCAATTTATAGAATATATTTCATAACTTTTAATTTATAATATATTTTATGACTTTCAATTTGTAAGATATATTTCACGACTTTCAATTTATAGAATATCCTTCGTGACTTTAAATTTATAGGATATCGTTCACGTCTTTCAATTTATAGGATATCGTTCATGACTTTTAATTTATAAGACATCGTTCATGACTTTCAATTGAACAATTGTTTATGATGGATAAGAAGGCACTAGTGAAGGATAAGATGAAATTGATGACATGTAGCTCTAAAGCTGAGCACGAGCAAGTAGAACTAGACAAAATTGCCTAGTAGAGTGGAGTACTTGACAAGATTGTCGAGTAACAAAGAAAACTTGACAAGTTTTCTTAGTAGTAAGGAGATGTCAACTAGACAACTAAGCATGTTGAAGAGGTTGGTAAGATATACAAATAACATAAACAATGAGATGAAGCATATGAAGCACTCAACAAATTGTCAAGTAATGCAGTGAACTTGGCAAGACAACCAAGTAACGTGAACAGGCCAACCAGGCAACTAGATCTAGGGAGGTGCTTGAAAAGTTCACATAGCTCGGAGGAGCATGCATAGAGTTTGGTGGAAAGTTTGGTAGAACATGTCGTCTACTCAAAGGAACATGAGGCCAACTCGATTGGGTTTAGTTTGAAAAAATTTACACAACTGAAATCATCAAGATTCAGAACAACTTTAGTTCAAACATATTTTAAGACAAAGTCAAACATATTTTAAAACAAAGTCAAACATATTTTAAAAAACAGTCATCATGCATGACGATTTTACTTTTTCAAAATTTTATAAGAAAATCGTCTTAAAAAATTATTAAGATTAATAATGACTTATTCATAAATAAAAATCAAGTATCCCAAGTTTGAAAATTATAGTGTAGGTTATTTTAATTTTTTAAAATTTGACAAACTCTTAATATACACTTGGAGAGGAAATAAAAATATAAGTTTATAAATTATATGATGTGATGAAAAAAAAGTGTAATAGGTATAGTTATTGATTTAGTTATAGATGATATAATGTTTATAATTACAAATACTCATAAAACTGCTGAAATTTTATTCTTCTTTTTCATCTAACTAACTATTGCATCTCTATATTCAAAGAGTAATTTTGTTAAAAAGGTAATGTGATTGAAAAAAAATTATAGGGAAAAAATGTAAAAGGGAAGAAGGCAAAATTTCCAAAAGAAAATGTAGTAAGAATAGATATAATAATTTTGAATTCTCACAACTTTACGTAATATATTTTAAGTAGAGTTGTTTTGTTGAAAAACAATGTCTTTCCCACTTTAAGTTTATGTTTGGCTTAAATTCTAAAACTTGACTTCCTATAAAATTTACTACTTTTTTTAATAAATTGAGTTTTAATGTTACACTAATCATGGAAGAAAATATAATTTTGAATTTAACTTTTAAAGTTTACTTAACATATCAATAGAAATGTCGAGTCCAAATGTTCACATAAATTTTTTTGTAATAATTTTCCATTTTATTTTAATTTTTTAATTTTTTTTTCTTTTTGTGTTCTGTATATATCGTTATAGTCACCAAATCTTGAGCTGCATACCTGGGTTTATGCCATCAGTGTTTGGAGATGGAAGAGAAGCCATAATGAGGCCTTTCACAATAATATTACTGTATATAGTGTTGCAGAATTTGTTATTACTATTATTTTACTAGATAAATATTTATCTATAAATAAATCTTTTTAGCATTTTTTTAAAAATAAATGTGTTAGAAAATAAAATATTTGGAGAGAAAAATTACCTGCTATAAACCGGATGAACCTTCCATGATGGAGAATTTAAGAGCGTTAGATTGGAATCTGAATTTTATCGGAGAACATTAATTCAATCGCGTACGGGCGAGTGTAGTTTAATCCTTTGGTGTAAAATCGCTGCCACCAAAATGTTCCTTGACCATCTATATGGTGCCATTGTCCCCTTTCACACCACAATTTCCTCATAAATTCATTCTCCTTTGATCCTGATTTGTGAGAATTAATGCAAATGTTTAAAAAAAAATATAGAATGGGAGTCTGTCAGACAACCCTGCGACCATCCCTAGCTTGTAAAGTAAGGGAACGATCCTCTACAGTTGGTGATGAGCCTGGTCCGCAAACAAGACCCACACTACCGTTAATCACGCTCTGATCACAGGGTCATGGTTCATCCACCAGACTTCAGTTCCTGTCTCCTTAGAACTTAAGGATACAGAGGTACGAGCCTATAGAACAGATCCTGTTCAAGTAAGGTCGTGACTAAGTCTGTCTGGTTCACGTTTATAAATGTACTTTATTTCCAAAAGTCTTTCGATGTGGGACTATATTTGCTGTTGTCATTGTGAACAATTCCTGTCTAGCTAGTTTCTTATTACTTGCAATCTGAATATGATATTTGTGGTGGCAAGTCAGATTGTAATCTCAACATTTACCGGTTAGATAAACACTCTAACTATATCAATTACTCTGCTTTCACACTGCATGCACCCTATTTTTCTATTTATTCTGCTATACTTTTTTTATTTTCTCTCTCTGTATCTCTGCTTTTTTTTTTTTTTTTACTTTCATTTACACTTTATCACCATTTATCATCCTTGGTTTTTATACTACGGCAGTTATATTAAGGCGAGTAAGTAAAGTTTGGGAACTAGAATTCAAAGTTTTGATGCGTAGCACATGTTTGATGAAAAGGTTCATCAACTTTAACTACTAGGTTGATTGTTTGATGCATGCAACTTTTTGTTTGCATACCTGTGACAATAACATCACTTAGGTTTGTTCCGAATATGAAGCTGGTGTACCTTCCAGAAGCTTCGTCTCTTCCTCTGCCATACGATGGGAGTTAGCTTCAGCACAGGCCACTCACTCATATCCTAAACCAATTAAAATTTTGGTTAGTAGTGTCACAGTGATAGTCCCAAAATGTACCACACTAGGAACTGTTTCAGTTTGAACAAAAGGCTAAAAGTGTATTGGAATTGGTTCACACCCACTATTGCACTGGCAGAGTTATGAATCTCATATTCGTGATTACTTTTTCATCAAAGGAGGAACAAAAATGAGAGAGATACCTGAGATGCAAGGAGAACAGCATCTTTGTGGAGGTAGATGGTGAAATGACTGGTAAGCCATTTTCCAGCAGGAACATAGAGCTGAGCCCCCCCTTTTAAAGCATACTCACTCAGATGACTGATTGCAGACTCAAAAATAAAATTCCTTTCAAGTTTGGGAATCTTCAACCGGTCTCTGCTATAATTTATATTTCGATTAAGGTGAGTTAATATTAAGTGGCTTAATATTAGGAAATGATGAGTAGGAAAAGTGTGGAGGAAGTGCTCCGTTGGGCTTACATCCAGTGTAATATACAGATAGAAATCTTGTTATAGTTACATTCCTTTTCTGATGATGAATGGGAAAAGTTTTAAGAGGGCGTATTTGGAGATCATCACATTTTCCTGCATCAACTATTGGTATATTTACATCTACTGAAATCCTTTGGAATAGAGCAGTGTGCACAAGATTATCTTTTCCTGCCTTTCCAGATTTCTTTCTTGGATTAAATAAGATTGCATTGATGATGGAGTGAAAGATATGCAATACTGAAACATTTCAAATGGAGTGTAAGAATATATTTTCAGTAACCAATCCTTAAGTGGCTTTATATTATGTGCCCTAGTTCATCATATATTCGAATGCCGCGCTAAAAATACATGTGAACATTTAACTTTAATTATAAAGCAGATTCGATGAACTGTGATAGTAGATTTATTATACTTTAAATTTGGTGGGCAAGATGAATAAGACAATAGGAATTTGAATACCAATTAATTATGTATCTAATTTGGTTTCTTCTTTTGAGGAAAAGCAAAGCTCATGTAATAATTAGGCCAAGCAGTGATCCTAGATATAGAGGAAAAGGAAAATAGATAATGTGAATGCATAATACTGTCGTCGTAAAAAACACATTGGTGCTTACAAGAATCACGGTTCGTTTCTAAAGCCATGCAACCTAAATGTAGCATTTTCCAAGTTCCAATAATGGATGTCACTAAGAAAAACATTCCATGCAAAAACTAGAAACGAACATCATGCACTTCAAAAATATGTAAAGTGTATATAAGAACTTAAGAAAAGCTTCTCTTCTTTCTATTATATACACTAATTAGTTTGAAAAATGTGCATATGTAACTTGAATCTGTCAAGGATGCTTCATCTTTCAGCTCACCGCATCCCGAGATCACACGAATGCACAACCGAAGAATTAATGTGTTTCCCACTTGTTTTTATCACTTTAATTGTCTTCACAATGATTCATTCATATATGCAAGAAAGAACTAAAGGTAAAAAGTATATACCGAAATTACTAAAGTTAAATTAAGTAAAAGATTAATATATACAAATATATTTTTAGTGGTTTATATTTAATTATATCTTTAAATTATATCAAATAGTATCATGGATATTTAAAGCGACGTATGGGAAAATGTTGAAATCATCTTGTCTTTCGATTAAAATTACAATTAAGAATAAAGGATATATACTTTTTTGAATATTTGTTCGAGGTATGACTTTATATACATCACTAACTAATTAGGCAATTTCTAAAATATAGCTTTTTTTAATAATGAGAAAATATTAACACCTATAAATAATAAGCAAATAAAAAAAAATCATGATGAAATCAATCTTCATGTAATTAAGAGGTTTCTGCTTCTGCTCCTTCAACAATAGATTTAGCTTATCCAAAAATATTATATGGTGCTTCTGTTATACCACTATAGTTAACGTTTTAAGTGGATCCTTCACCCAACCAAAGCAAGGAGTTAAAACCGAACATTTCAAAATTGCATTTATATATATATATATATATATATATATATATATATATATATATATATATATATCCTCCTAATTCTGTTTGATTTTCCTCTGCGGATGGTTTCTTGCAACAGTCATTTACTTTTACTATCAACCAGCTATTAGTGCCTCTTAAATTGTTTCTCTTTATCTTAAATTCTATTACATCTTCTCTTGAAATGTGTTACAACCTGTGTTCATACAAAAGAAATTAAACCAATTACCGAAAAGATAAAATATCTATCATGAAGATGGTTATTCTCACACCCTTGAGAATTCATACAGCCATTAGGGCTAGTGTAGCCTCACATAAATAGTTATGCTTAATGTGAAGTGACTATAGAAGAATTTCTCCCCAGTCGAGATCCAACACATTCAACAAATCATTGAAATGTAAGCAGAAAACCAGGGAGGGAAAAAGCAAAGTTTATCAGATACACTATGTGTGCGTGTGTGTGTGCATATATATATGTATATATGCACATTATTTTGTTGGAAATATGTATGACAGATGCAAGTTTAGCAGCAATCAAAGTTTTGTTCCCTGATTAGCCCCAGTAGAAATTTGGTCTCCGAGAGACAAGAATTTTACCTGCTCTTCAGCTCACGCACATGGCTTGTCACATATATATGCATTAATCCAACTAAACACACAATCAATGAAAGAGAAACACACTTCCTTTATATTTGACACAATACAACCAGAAAGTAGTTATATTCCATGGTTTAATTCGGACATCACCCACTGAAGGAAACAAAGCAAAAGAAGCAACACTTTGAACCAAAGACAGAAAGAGAAAAACAAAGTACTAGGAAAAGAAAGAAAGCTGTGTGGTTCCTTATGCAGCTTAACATCAGTTCTTTTTTCTGCCAAAGATTTGCTGAATGGTTAATGGTTTTGTTATCTCATTGGAAGTGGAGCTGGAAGTAGAAGAGGCTGAACTGGAGGATGAAGCACTTGCAGTTCCACTTCCACCACTGGGTGGCTTTCGGAAGGGTGATAGAATCTGCTGAATGTCTATCTTTGGTGCCATTTGGATAGTGGTAACAAGATCTTAAACAAAGAAACTACAAACTGAAACACTAAAACTTTTGCCCTTAATTTGAAGATAAATTTTGCTTGCAGTGAAGTTATTTATACTATCCATGGAACATGTTCTGTTTAAATCCAAGACATGATTTAGTGATATTTTTTTTCAATTATTAATTGGAGATAAATGAGATTTGAGTTCTAAAGATATATTGATATTTTTAATTCAAAACTTGAATTCAAGGTGTTTATGAATTTTTAAAGTCAAGGTGTTATGAATTACTTTTTTTCTGTCACTAATAAAGCTGACTTTTTTTATTTTCTTCATTAGAAAAAAATTACATAAATATAATATGAATCTAACTAATATAAGAAAATTAACATTATTTTTAACTCCAAATTTTAAAATAATATGAATTTGATTTTTTTTTACTGTCATTATGAGTTTTTTTATTTTCTCCCATAAACTCATTAGGAAGAGTCACATAAACGTGATATAAAGTTTAACCTCCATAAATTGTTAGGAAGATAACAAAAATAATAAATCTTTACGCATTGATATTATTTTCAATCCAAAATTTTTAAGAAAATGAATTTATGAATTTTTTATATTATATTAAATTTTTTTCATTTTTATCGAATCTATAACTTAGATTTAAACTTGAATTTTCTACAATTAATTTGGAATTTTATTTAAAAAGAAATGAATATAGATTTTTATAAAGAAATTAGTTTACAGATACTCTATTTTGTAAAAACTTTATAATATAATGATTTTTATTTTTAATTTATATAACCGGTTTTAATTTATATAAGTCTATGTATGCTTTCAATTAGAAATAGATGATATAAAAAAGTTTGTCCACATGTCGTAACTTATTTGAGAGAGTAGGTATCTAAACAATTATAATAAGACACGCACTTTCACTAAATATAAACAGCAATTTAAAACAGAAGGGTGCTAGTTTTGAATATCTTAAATTTCAAATATTTAGTGGTTGATTTTAAAAAAATGTAAAAGTTCGGTATTGAAATATCCATTTTTATTAAAAAAAGTAAGTAATTTTTTAATGTATATACTTCTATATTATCAACTATATTGCTTGAATTTTAACTTCAATGTTTCAAATTTCAAATGTATAAAACTTTGTTTGCATTTAAAGTTGTCTAAAAATCTTCAATAATTTATTATTTTATCAATTAATTTAACAACTAGTTTTGTAACGGGAGTTTAGGTGATGAGGTCTTTGGTCAAAACTTAGTTATGAGTGCATCAAAGTAACCTATATAAAGTGTAATCTATATGTGAATTAGTTTAATGCTTTTTTAGGTGAGAAGGCTTGACAAAAGACTTAACATTCACATTCATCTTTTTTGTCCATACTAAAGTCATCTCTTGTTAATAAACAATTTTGAATTTTCCTATATTGGTAAACAAGTTTATTTGCCATTGTGAAGCTTTCTCGTTTATCTATATTTAGAAATATAAATATGTGGATTAAAAATAATAATAATGGTTAAAAGTTAATATTACATGATACTTTAAAAATCAAATATTTTGATTAGGATATGATAAGGGCAAAATGTTCACTCACATAACAACAAACTTCTTGTTATATGCATGAGCTCTTTTTTAAAAATAATTCATTCATTATCTATTTGTACTCTAATTATGTCAATATTTGAAAGGGTTATATCATGTTTTGTTGATCGATGTCTAAAGGTGGATTCTATGTTATGAGCTACTCATCGGTATCTCTAGAAGATATACATAAAATTATTAGAAGAAATTAAAAAAAACAAGGGGCATGTGTCATGTCCATATATATGATTGCAACAATTTGAAATTTGAGATTTAAGAAATATTTTCTTCACATGATCACCACTCACCAATGTCTTTTGTGATTAAATTAAATGACTGGTAGTGTGATTGTGATCATTTCCAAATTCTTTGACGGCCTTGTCATCATATAATAGTTACATGTTCTTTCTCTCATTTACACCTCACCACATACATTCATTATGTTTATAGCCTCTATATCATCAACAAGGTATATGAACTCCAATTTCATTCGATTAAGAATAAAGATTATTAGTCCACTAACATCAGCCCTAATTTCATTATAAACTCAAACATACATTATAGGATATTGGGATGACCTACAACTACTCATAATAAGTCTTAATAATTTTATTTAATGAATTTACAAAGAAGTGAAGTGACTCGTGACAACTCCAAATGAGAAGTCATGAGGATTCATGACATCTTATCTAAATCTATAAAAAAAATCAATTATCCTATTTTTAAAAATTTGTTAATATTATAAATATTAAATATTATGATATAATTTATTCTATATATAAAATGGGGTAGTTTGTCCCATAATTTATAATCCCAACACGGACTAATAGCAATGTTTTAAAGATATTAGGGCAGCATATATATGTTACTTAATAAAACTGTTTGTTGATTAATGATAAATTTTCGTGTATCCTAAACTTTTATCTCTCCCTCCTGAACTTTTATTTATTTTTTCTTAATTTAGTTCTGACCAAAAGTTTATCTGTCTGATTTAAATGTATGAGTTTGTAACAGATGGGTGAAACTTAAAAGAGATTATGAAAGAATACTCAAATAATTGAGCGAAACCGTGAGAATAAACCTAGCTGAAATTGCAAGGTTTTAAGTCTCTATAATTGTACTGATATGGAAATGTGAGAATATTGACATTTAAAAACATACACACAGATCCATCTAAAAAGCAGTGATTGAGATACAAAAGTTGTCAAATAATTGAGTTTATGTTAACTGTCATCTCAAGACTTCTTCTTTTAACCATAGTGAAAAGAAAAACCAAAAGCAAGTTTTTTTTATATGTATTTTCTCTGATAACTCACTAATGCTGTGTTTAGTTATAGTTTGTAATGAAGCAATGATATCAATCATGGGACATTGTTGAAAATGTGACTACAACACGCGATTCTTAGGATCTAATCTTTAGAATTCTGATTTTGAGTTATGAGAACAGAACTTGTTTTGGTTGTCTAAAAGAAAAAATAAATAAAAATCTGATTTTGTTTATTTTGAATCTAACTCTATTTAAAGAGCAAACAAGAACAACTGGGTATCTCTACAAAAAATGCATCTGTGTTCCTTTTATACTTTCACAACATCATATATTATGTATACGTGCAAATATGTTGAATCTAATAAAGCATGCATGTGCCTTAATATCTTGCCAACTTTTTCGAACTTTGGATATTAATATCTTTTGTTTATGATAATGTACGTGCAATTATAACCAGACAACAAAAAACATCATGAAAATGAAACGATCGAATTGATTGCATGAATGAATAATAAAGTATGAGTTTCCACGTTACATGCCTTAAGTTTTGCTTTCATTTGCAGACAAAAGTGATGAGATTATAATAAAAAAATGTGATTTTGACGTATGAAAATCTTTTGTTTTCACACGTGCAGTTAAACAGTGTATGTGATTTGATTTTTGTATGCTTTTGCTTTTAATTGAAGGAATCATTCATGCATAAAAAATGAATGGAATTTGAATCAAAGACAGTGTAAAAACTCAGGTTGATGTCAGTTATCTTCTATATGATATGTTATTGTTTTTTTACTGCATAATCCATTTGCTTTCAGTGATGAGCATGCACTTTTATGATGATGAGGAGACATGTGTACATGCTATCCTAGATTTGTAGTGCTAATACGGTACATAAAAGAGACTGAGTTTTGATTGTTTGAATGTTATAGCATAACAAAAAAGGAAGGTTCACATTTTTCTTTTCTTCTTTTGTTAAGATCAATGCCACAATTCTCTCTATTGTACGGCGTGATTATTATTTATGAAGAGATTTTATCGGTTCTACACATTTTGTTTGTAATTTTGTATTTTAAATTTTTATTTAAATCAAAATAATTATATTATCAATTTTATCTTTTAAGTAATGTTATTTTTTAAATTTAATTAATTTTTTAATTTGACCATTTTTTAATTTAACTATTTTCTTAAATTAAAATAACTTATAATAAAAAAAATTAACTAAAAAAAATCATCAAAAAGAAAATTGTAAAAAAAATTAAATTTATTTTTATAATTATAATAATGATAATAATAATAATAATTGTTTTTTTGTTATTATGAAAAAATGTAAACACACATGTATGTTGTGTTTCCACGTGTTATAATAAGAAAATTTTCTCTTAACAATTTTTTTCCAAAGTATAATTATTAGTGTGAAACAACTATTTATATCGGTTATAATCCATCAATGGTATAGTACTATAATTATAAATAAAATAACACTTTTATACAAATTGTGCAGTGACATTTTTTGTAATAAAAAAAATTTATACCAGTTCTAATTATAATATATATAGAAAATGGACACGGTAATAATTTTGTAATAATAAAAAAATATACAGATTCTAATTATAGATAGTGTTTCGGATGTGTAGGGCTGTGCAGTTCCAAACCTCCACGACCTCCTGTCAATTTGTCCCGGTGGCTGATCTTCTGTCCTGATTCTCGATTCCTTCTCTCAATCCTGAGGGGTGGAGACCTGCAAAAGATTCTCCGATGCCAAAGTCAGTTTCTGAGCAATGGTTTCTCTCTCTAGAATAGCAATAAATGTGCATTCAATGTAACCTATCTACCACTCACCGTGGACCTGTATTTATAGTTTTCGCTATGGGCTTGGGATTAGTGAAAAGTTAATCACGGCCCAAAACGGCCCAATAGCTTCTAATTTCTACTTACCTTTAAACCAGGCTGCTTTTCCTTAAGTCATGTTGATTAGTGTTTTGGCGGGCGTGGACGTCCGCCCATGTGAAATGGGCGTCTGCCTCGCGCGCACGGAGATCCGCCCATGCGAGATCCGCCCATGCGGGATCTTTGGTCCGGCGTTCGGTTTTGCCGGCCGTGTCCGCGAAGATCCGTCCATGTGGGATCCGCCCATGTGGGATCTTTGGTCCGGCGTCCGGATTTGCCGGCCGTGTCCGCGAAGATCCGTCCATGTGATATGGGCGTCCGCCTCGTCCGCATGGAGATCCGCCCAATTAGTTTGTGCGTCCGTACACATGGATC
Source organism: Vigna umbellata (assembly GCF_029865625.1). NCBI lineage: Eukaryota > Viridiplantae > Streptophyta > Magnoliopsida > Fabales > Fabaceae > Vigna > Vigna umbellata. Next base: position 25,816,588 of record NC_142175.1, on the reverse strand, counting down.
CTTCCGTACGGCGTCCGGCCCTTGCAGATACACAAGCCCCCCAAGTCCTAGTGCCCGTAGTGAACGTAGGACTTTGGGTCACTTAACAGGCAAGATTTGATGCAGTGGCTGTCGTGTCGGGCCGCTCTGTGATGGTAGAATTCCTTGTGAGTTCTTCAAAGTTTTTCTTATAAAGAGGTTCGACCCGGTTGGTAGGTGTTCCTCCCTGCTACAGGAGGGTTAGGAGAGTTTATACCGGGTCTAGGTTCAATCTTTGGCCGGCTCTTCAACGCATGAGCCTCCGGCTTGCCTTATACGATTGCGTACAGGCATTGTCGTAAGTCACCGTGGCCTCCGGAGTGGACTCCGGTACATCTGGGTAGGCGATCATTGGGCAACCGGACGGTCCTTCCGTATGGCGCCCGGTATTTCGGGCGTCTTTCGCACGGCGCCTGGCACTTCGGCGCCCTTCGTACGGCGCCTGGCACTTCGGCGCCCTTCGTACGGTGCCTGGCACTTCGGCGCCCTTCGTACGGTGCCTGGCACTTCGGCGCCCTTCGGCGGTTTCGGTATTTCGGGCGTCCCTTGTACGGCGCCCGACACTCTCTGGTACACAAGCCCCCCAAGTCCTAGTACACGTAGTGGACGTAGGATTTTGGATACGGCGCGTGGGGGTCGGGAACCCGTAATTGGGCTTTATCCAGTGGGCTTTTTGAATTTGAATTTCGAGCGGGAAAACACGTGGCGCGTCCTCATTGAATAGGGCTGAAGCGTCGCCAAATCTGGAGCGTTGGTTGTACCAAATCTAGACGGCCAAGATACGTTCAACGGTTACTAATTTTTCCCTATAAATAGCGGAATAGATGGTGTCATTTTCACTTATCCTCATCATTCACGCGCTCAAGATTCTTTTTTCCATCAGGTAATAAATGGCGTCTGTGTCCATCGAGTCAGGTTCTGGATCGTCGGACGGAGTCCGGGAGGGGTCGGCGCGGGGCGACAGCAGCGATTCTCTCAGCTCAGTGTCTTCTCACTTTTTGGAGGAGGCGATTGGGTCTTTTGGGGCGGATCCCGATTCACCGGCGGCGGCGGATGACCGGATTTTTCATGGCTTGCCGCTATTCCTGCTCAAGGGCGGTATTTCCGTGGTCGGGTCCCCCTTTGAACCGGAAGGTCAAGGGGTGGCTGAGTCGGACTTGGCTCCCCCTGTTCCTAGCCGGTATGCTTCCTCTTACGCCTTTCGCAAGGATTTAGTGTGGCAGGTTCGTCGCATCCATATTGTCCGGGATGTGGAGGACTCTAAGTTAATTAAAGCCGGGGTAACTTTGCTAAATGAGAGGGTTTTCCATGATGGGCGGTCTAGTCCGTACGATTTCTTTTTCATGTATGTGGCTTTCTTCACCCACCTTTTTGTCCGGGTTCCCTTTACTAATTTTCAAACGGCTATTCTTCGGGAGGTCAACGTGGCTCCAACGCAGCTGCACCCCAACTCGTGGGCGGCCGTGCAGGCTTTTCTTGCTATGTGTTTGGCAGTAGGTGTCACCCCAACCATCCCGGTTTTCTTTCATTACTTCGTAGTCCGCCCATCCCGTTCTGGCGGCTGGGTGTCTTTTAGATCGGTACGGGGCAGGACCCTTTTTCGCCCCTTCTCTGATTCGTTCAAGAATTTTAAACAACATTACTTTAAAATAATCATTAACAAAGTCGGCGTTCGCGAATTTTCTGACGATGAAGGGAATCCGCTGTTTCCACTTTATTGGACGAGAGATCCCCGACACATAAGGGCGACTTCCACAGGAGCCTTGACAGCAGCCGACCTAGAAGCTGTGCGCACCATTAACGCCCTCCCCCGCCGGATATCCGCCCGCCACTTGGTCGAATGCCTTAGTCTCGAAGATTGTGGACCAAAGGCGTTCGGTATGGTCTTGTCCCGTTGGGTGTATTTGTTTTTCGCTTACTGACGTTAAATTTTCTGAATTTTCCTGTCTCTTGCAGAATTAATGACGAATCCCGGTCCCCGCAAATCCAACTTTTTTGCACTGAGGAAGAAGTCAGGGGCTAGCTCGTCGACCGCCCGGCCGACTGTTGTTCCAGATGCGCCCCGTCCTCCTCCTTCGGGGGTCCGCCAGGCGACCACCCGCGCTGCTCCTAAGGTAGGAATCACCCCTGCTGCCGGAACCGGGGGTCACAGTATGCAGGCACCGCCTCCCAATCCTCCGCCGGAATTGGAGGCCGCCCACGTGGAACCTTTGTCTGAGGCGGCCACTGTTTCAGCCGATCTCACGAAGCGCAAGAGAGCAGATCCTACTGCGGAGGGGCGACGAGACAAAGAGGGGTCGTCGTCTCGCTCGGCCTCAAAGAAGGCCCGGAAGGGCAAAGACAAGGAGAAGGATCGGGGGAAAGCCCCGTTCGTTCCTCTTCCTGGCGGCATTTTCAGCCCGGCCTTTAGCATGAGCGACCGCACCAAATTTCACATGAGCTCCTCCCAACGGGCGCTCATTGAACCACTTTCCGAATTGGAGCTTACTAACGCCATGCTGGAGATGTCAACCCGGACATCCGCCTTGGCTTGGTATTTGAAGGAGTGGGCCGACCGCCCCGGAGTGGCAGAGGTCCGGGCCGAGCTTGACCGGGAGAAGAAAAACGCGGCCTCCCTTCAGCTGACTTTGGAGGAGATGGTACTGTGTCAACACTCAATTTTGTCCGGGTTGTAAAAAATTCTTTTTTTATTGGTTATTTATTATTTTCCTTTTTATTATTTTACCTTTTTGTTTTATTCTATTTTTATGTATTTAGATTTTTTGTTTTTAATTCAATTTCTATTTTTCTTATCTTCAATTTTGTTTTAATAGAATTAATAATTAAAAAATTAAAAAAATAAAATTAAAACTGAAAACAATTAAAAAATAAAATAAAATTGAAATAAAAAATAAAAAATAGAAAAAATGAAAAAACGTGGGAATTGGCGTATGGGAAACATGTCTGGAAGGAGGGGGACAAGGTGGTTACAAAGAATTTTTTTTCGAAGATTTTAGAGCAGGATTTTGGTTGGGATCAGGAGGAAGAGAAAAGAGATTTTGGACACAGCTCCGGGCCATCATCTTGGATCATCCATTGCTGAGGAGTTTTTCCCCATTTTTTTTGGCATCTGAAAGAGAGACACAGGGCAGCCACTCAAGGAAGAAGAGTATTCATTGGAAGCTCAAGGAAGAAGAGTATTCATTGGAAGCAGGAGATTGACCATAGCGGGTGGATCTTCGAAAGGTAAGTAATGTTGCTTAGAGAGTTGTTTGTTTGCCCTTACATATATCTCTCTTGAAATTGCTATTTGCGTATGGTTTGAATACCTTCCACTGTACATGTTCATGGTTGCATCACCCTCCCCACGTCCACTTCTATGGTCTTATTTTTCAATGTCAAGCAAGCTCAAAACGAGGTAGGTTCCATAAGATGTGCCCCCAAGCCTCTGTTCATCTCCAATCATCAATACTGAAATTGAAATAAAAAACACAAAACACACAACAGAAAAATCATGTAACAGAAACAATGGAACAGTGTCTTCATCCTCATTGAACCATTCCATTCTCCACTGGAACCGCTATCCCAACCACATCATCAATTTGCGTTTCCGACACCCTCCACCGAGAACTTCCTCAGTGTGTCACCCCCCACCTGCAGTCAACCAAATTCAGAAACAAAAACAAAAACAAAACCATTCTTCTCTTCCCCTTTCATGGAACCCTTCAACGCTTATGTTCATCTCCAATCCCCAGCAAAATTGAATCCTCAAGCACCAAATACCACCTCTCCAAACACACGCATAAAGTCGAGCTTCTAATTGTTTTTTTACCATCTCCACGCCTTCGTCTTCTTCCTCACCAAACAACACTCCCGCACATAACAACCCATCATACAATCAAGGAAATAAATGACAGAAAGAGGGAGATATCGGAGGGTGGCGCACGCCGGCAACGGTGGTAGGGGAGTCACAGCGGCACCGGCGCGAGTAGGGGCAAATCGCGGAGGCATCGGTGGCGGTTGGCTCTGCTCGTAGTGGTGAGGTTTCGTCGTAGAGCAGCAACGTTTCTTCCCTCTCGCGCGAAGAAGAAGAAGAGAGGCGAGAACCTGAAGTTGTGGTTGGCGGCGACGGGTATCATTTGCGGCGGCGAGGGCGAGTTCAAACTCGCGCGCGACAAGCGGTGGAAGAGGGAGGGCTTTCACCTCGACCAGGGACGGTTCCGGTGACGAACGCCGTCACGGGCGACACCATGGACCGTGGCTGGCGGCTACCGGTGGTGTGAAGGTTGAGTGGTGATCGTCGTGTGGCGGAGGTGAAGGTCCACGGTTTCTGTTTGTTGAGAGGAGGAGGAAAGGGGACCTCTCGGATGCTGATGGGGTGTGGCGAAATGGGGGAATTCAACCAAACCCCTAATGGGATTAGGGTTTCTGGATAGAGAGGCTTTGGGCCCAGCAGGACTGATTCTTCTTCATGTCGACGCGCATTTCTCATTCACACCCCCTCCTGTTTGGGTTGAAGCCCATTCCGTTTCTGCAAACCAAAGGAGCCTCAATTCCGTTCTGCAGACCCTGTTTTCTCACCCGCGCACCCCATACCATCCTCGGGCCAGTGCTGGGCTTGGCCCAAGTAAACAAAAAAATTCCTTTCTACTTCGCGCAGCTCCTGTTCTCACTTCCACACCCCTTTTAGCTTGGGTTTAGGCCCAATCTTTTTATAAAAGAAAAATGGTTTGGGCACCCCATTTTCTCATTTAGACACTCCCATCTTTTATTTAAACACCATTTTTTTATTTATTTTATTTCATCATTAAGCTTTCCATATTATCTTTATTTTTACCCTTTATTTATATTTAGTAACTCCCCTACTTTCTATTTTTCTATCATTATCTACTTTTAATTAATTAAAAATGAAATAAAAATATTTTGAAAAGGTTTAAGCACACGTGCGACCGCTCGCGTAGGCCTTGTGCTGAAAATCTTTTCCCTTTCTTTTACAAAAGTTAAAAATCAAATAAAAATATTTTGAAAAGGTTTAAGCACACGTGCGACCGCTCGCGTAGGCCTTGTGCTGAAAATTTTTTTCCTTTCTTTTACAAAAGTTAAAAATCAAATAAAAATATTTTGAAAAAGGTTTTAAGCACACGTGCGACCGCTCGCGTAGGCCTTGTGCTAAAAACCTTTTCTTCTTTTCTTAAATAAAATTTCAAAAATACATTTTAAAGGTTTAAGCACACGTGTGACCGCTCGCGTCGTCTTTGTGCTAAAAACCTTTTCTTCTTTTCTTAAATAAAATTTCAAAAATACATTTTAAAGGTTTAAGCACACGTGTGACCGCTCGCGTCGTCCTTGTGCTAAAAACCTTTTTCTTCTTTTCTTAAATAAAATTTCAAAAATACGTTTAAAGGTTGAACACTCGTGTGGTCGTTCGCATCGTCCTAGTGTTCAATACTTTTCTCTCTTATTTACGTAATATTAAACGAGGGTATGAGTGCTCGTGCGATCGTCCGCATCAGCCTAGCACTCATTGCTCTCAAGTCTTCCTAAATAAGCAGATAACAGTATGAGTGCTCGTGTGATCGTTCGCATCGTCCTAGTGCTTAATATCGTTATCTCTCTTTTCAAAAATAATTAAAAATATTTAAATATCATTTTAAAGGTATGAGTACTCGTGCGACCGTTCGCGTCAGCCTAGTACTCATTACCTTCTCGAAAATATTAAAAACATAAAAATCTCCAAAAATTAAAAACATATGCTTTTCCAAACAACAAACAATCTTTTAGCTAGAACTACGTAACCCTGATTTCTCATTTTGAATGAGAATACGTAGGAGCAAGGTCAATCCTTGTCGGGCCCAAAAAACTAAAAAATATGTTTTGTTTATTTAGAATTTTATTTTAGGGGATAATTAAACATTTTGAAAAACCACATCATATTCGTGCATTTAGTTAAAGGTACTGCCTTAGGGCAGGCGTTGTGGGGTGCTAACACCTTCCCCACGCGTAACCGACTCCCGAACCCAATCTTTGGTTTTTGTGGACCGTGCTTTATCGTTTTGAGGTTTTTCCATAGTTTTCCATAATAAACTATGGTGGCGACTCCAAATCTCTTTTTAAAATACGATCTTTCTTTGGATCGTCGTCCCGTCGCGATTCCGGTTGCGACAGATGGCGACTTCACTGGGGACCCTTAGAGAGTCGAACCATTTAATTAGATGCGTGAATTGGGTGTGGTTTTGCTTTGTGTTTTTCTTTCCCTTTTCTCTATCTATGTGTGATATTCGGAATAACTGCAATAACTGTGGAATATTGAACCCTAGGGTAGACAATATGTTTATATCTACCTGGGAATTTTTCTGGTTGTTTTGCAGGTGAGGGTTTGGGTGTGCATAATTTCCTCCCTTCACACACACACTTTTGGCATATCATGAGTGGGGCCCTATACCCGGGTCTGAGCGTAGCTTAGAATTAGAGGAGTTGTGTAGCGGTGTCACTCTGGGATGTACTTCCTGTTTGGCTATCGTGAGAACTCCAGCTAGAGTCTGTTCTCTTCATATGTGTTTTCACACCTAGTTGATTACTCGACTGTTGTGGAAATGCTATGAAGGGGGCCATAGCTCTAGTGACCTTTGACCTTTAGGTTCAGGGAACCATCCTTGTGAGATTGCATATACTTGACCTTGAACTCAAAGCAGTGAACCTTTGGTAGGGCACGATGGGAGGAATATATGCTTCTGTAACCCTCACGCTGTTCATTTTTTTTATGATATTACATTTCATACCATGCATGTGTTTTGTTTTGTCATGTTATTTTATTATCATGCATCATATTCATACATCATTTAGTAACATGTTAATTTTAAGGGAAATCACAGGTACCTACTTGACTTCATACGAGATGGATGTTAACACAAGATCTGATGCTACACAGCATACCGACTCTTCCGATTTAAGAAAGAAGTATAGTCTAAGGACTCATGTTGGAAATTTGACCGGGCTGATAAACTTGGGCAAAAGGCTTAAGACGATAAAAAGAGAAACCTTTCAGAGAAGATATGGAAATTTGTTGAATTTAATGGAGGTTGAAGTACAAATACCCGCTATCACAGCCTTGGCACAATATTATGATTCTCCGCTTCGATGTTTCACATTTCAAGACTTTCAGTTGGCACCAACCATAGAAGAGTTTGAGTATATCTTGGGTTTGCCACTGGAGGGTACCACTCCCTATCAACATTTAGAGCATCATGCCTCTATACCCACCATTGCTGCCATCATGAAATTACATCCCAAGGAGCTTGAAAACAGGATGATGATGAGGAATCAAGTGCATGGGTTATCACAGGGATATCTAGAGCAGTATTTACATCATCTGGCTGATAAAGAGGATTGGGAAACTTTCATGGATGTATTAGCCCTCACCATATATGGCATTGTCTTATTTCCCAAAATAGAAGAATTTGTGGATTACACCGCGATAGACGTCTTCGTGGCGAGTAAAACCAGATCAGAGAATCCTGTAACAGCAGTTCTTGCGGATGTTTATGGGACTTTGAGTTTTTGCCATGAGAGAAAGGGAAAGAAGATTCTTTGTTGCTTACCGGCGTTGTATACATGGATGACAACTCGCGTGTTTAAGGAGATGGTCGATGTCAAGAGTCTATCGGAGACTTTGTCACACCAAGGGCTTAAAGGTAAAGGAGGAAACGATTGGGCCCGATTCCTTGCTGGCTTGAGCGAAAGAAGTATAAAATGGCGCCTTCCTTGGCTCGGAAATAAACTGGCTATACAACATTGTGGTAGTTTTCCTAATATACCTCTCATAGGTACCCGGTACTGTATCAATTACAACCCTCTTTTGGTGCAAAGACAATTTGGGCATCCTATAAAAGGGGCACCTTCATCAGATTACCTTGCTACCCTATTCATTTATTACGAAGACGGGCATTTCATCGAATTGTTAAGAAAGGTTAAAAGCGCCTGGGAAAATGTTGTTCGAGCAGAGAAGGACTTGAGGGATGGAGTAGTGGATAGCAGTGTTAGTTATCACACCTGGATTCTGGAGAGAGTGAAAGTAGTCAAGTTGCCTTTCAAGCCAATCAAGGATCAATCAGCTAGTGAAGGACCATCTCAAGCCCCAGAAAGTGAAGAGGTGCAACAATTGAAAGCTGAGATGGAGAAATTGAAAATTAGGAATGCTAGGTTGGAGAATGAATTACAAAGAGCGCGTAATGATCTTGTGGATATGAGAAATGATAATGAAGAAAAGTCGCGGGCTTATGAAAACCTTGTCAAAAGCCAGAAGGCTGAGAGGGATTACACATTTCGAGTGAAACAGGATCTGGCAGCTGCGAGTAAGGAATTATCCATGAGGGTAAATGAGAAGAAGGTGGCTTTAGAAGAGGGAAAGGAGTGGAAGCACCTCTACGAAGAAGCCAAAAGAGATAAACGAGAAGCCCTAAAGAGATTAAGAGAAGCGCAGATTCAGATAGAAAAAGCGGGGCATGAGATGAAAGAAATGGCCATGTCGTTTGAGGCGGATATGAATAGGGAGCGTTGGAAGCTAACAGAAGCAGAGGAAGAGCATCGAACTCTGATAAAACAAATGGAGGAATATATCGAGGAACAGGAGGAGCGATGGAGGTCGATAGATTTTGAAGAAAGGCATCAGGCCTTGATAAAGCGAATGGAAGAGCACATCGCCGAGCAAGAAATTGCTGTAAAGCACTGGAAGGAAAGATTCTCTCAGTTGGCTGCTTTGGCAAACGGGGCAATTGAAGACATCCCCAGGATGGTGTCGAATGCTGAAGCAAGCACTCATTTTTGTAACTCACCAGCGGAAATAGAATTGTTTATTAATCATTGTAAATGGTTGGTGGGAGAGATGAAATCTTTCATTGCCCGGGCGCGGGATTGATATACATCGGAATTATGTGTTTTGTTCCTTAGACTATGTAATGGATCAAATTTCCTTTAAATGAAAGATAAGGGATGTTTGTTGGTATCGGCTTGTGTTAATTTTCCATCAGTATTGTCATCGTTATCCTGTGATTTCCACTTATTACTAGCATGCATCATGTTTTCTTTCGTTTTGCATTTTTCATCGTTATCTAATTTAATTCAATAAAAAATAATAATCGGCAGTACAAGTGAGAAAACAACGGCAAATTTTCCACGACATCCGTACAGGACCAGAGCTAACTCGAAGGTCATGGAGAATTGGGAGCAGTCACACGAATCTATTAAGGCCGATGTCAACCAGTTGAAGGATCAGATGGCCCAAATTTTGGCGGCTCTCGAAGCCCTGAAGACTACGGGAGGGGCGTCGTCTGCGCAAGTTGAGGGAAGTGCTCAATATTACCCTCCGATGTTCAATGCTGGGAGCCAATCTGTTTCGTTCCCAATGTATGGATTACCCCAAGGTTATACCCCACCTGTGGGAGAATACACAGAAGGGGAGCAGACTTCATTCTCTTTTCCTACCACTGCCAACGTACCGCCAATCTGTACTCAGGGGCCTGTTGTAATGTCTGCACCTATGGTAAATGAAGGGATGCATGCAAGCATGACTGATGGAATACGAGTAACCCCGGTGCCACCTGTGATTACCGGAGAGGGCTTTTCTACAGGGGCTGCACCACATACCTCGTTTCAGGGGGTAACTAGTAATGTTGATGGGGCGAAGGATAAACTGGAGAGCTTAGAGGCAAGATTGAGGGCTGTGGAGGGGTATGAGAGTTATGGATTTGGGGATGTTTCTAGATTGAGTTTGGTTCCTGGCGTCAAAATACCACATAAGTTCAAGGCACCAGATTTTGAGAAGTATAAGGGAAATACATGTCCAAAGAGCCATCTGACCATGTTTTGCAGAAAGATGGCTGCATATGCTTATGATGAGCAGCTGCTCATCCATGTTTTTCAAGATAGTTTGGCTGGAGTGGCGTTAAACTGGTATACCCATTTGGAGCCGGCTCGAATTCGTTGTTGGGCAGATTTGGCTGATGCTTTTGTGAAGCAGTACATATACAATACACATGTTGCGCCAGATCGTTTACAGCTGCAGAACATGTCGAAGAAAGACAACGAAAGTTTTAAGGAGTATGCTCAGCGGTGGAGGGAATTGGCTGCACAAGTTGAGCCACCTTTGTATGATAGGGAAATGGTGGCAATGTTTGTAAATACACTCCAACCACCATTTTATGAACATATGGTGGGAAATGTATCTTCAAATTTTGCCGATATCATCGTGATAGGTGAGCGGATAGAGATCGGGTTGAAAAATGGCAAGATTGCATATGGCTCGTCGGTGGTTGCAAATTCCAAAAAACCAAATTTCAACTCAGGGAAAAGAAAGGAGGGAGATGTGCATGCAACATCTGCAACCCCCGTGTGGAGAGGTCAAGCTCCCACTCATAATTATCGACCATACTGGGGTCAACATCCACATGCAGCTAACGCGTCATTTGGTCATCAAATTAGGCCTCAACAACAACCAGGGTACTATCAACCACAATACATTCCGACGAATAATTGGAGAGAAGGGGCAAACGTAGGTTCCAATGTGAATGCGGGTCCAAATACTTATCCAAGAAGGAACCAAGAGAGAAATTATGTTAATTTTACCCCAATTCCTACCACTTATACGGAATTATTGCCTCATCTTATCAAACAAGGTCTGGTGGTCGTTTGTCCCCTGAAGCCTTTGCAGCCTCCGTACCCAAGAGGCTATGATGCAGAGGCAAAGTGTAGTTATCATGGAGGGGCCGCTGGTCATTCCACTGAGAGGTGTCTGGCTTTCAAGCATAAAGTGCAGACTCTAATTGATTATGGGTGGTTAAAGTTCCAAGAGGATAAGCCTAGTGTCGAATCCAATCCTTTATCTGGGCATGGAAGTGCTTCGACGAATGCTGTCGAAGTGAAAGAACATGAGCTGGTGAGAAATGTGAAAGAAGTCAAGAGCTCTAGGAGGTTTATTTTGGAAGCATTGCTGAAAGTGGGTATCCTGAAGGGTGATTATGATGAGGGTAGGGCATGCGTGTTCCACCCAGATACGGAGCACTCTATTGAGGAGTGTGTGGAGTTTGAAGAAATTTTGCAAGACCTGCTAGATCGTGGTCTGATGCAGGTATGTTACAAGAATGAGGAAGGAGAGGTATTTGCACAGACTGGTGATGAATCCGGTATGATTTTACCAGAACCATTAGTGATTCGTTTCACTAAGACTACTTCTATTCCACCAACTCAAGGAAGGTCGCCCGTTATTATCCATGTACCAGCTCCTTTTCCTTACAAGAACGAAAAAGCTGTCCCATGGAGGTATGGGACGCATACGTCAAGCGAAGAACAAATCGTTGACCCGGCTGTCAAAAACATATCGGGGATAGGTGGAATGACTAGGAGTGGTCGAATTTTCACATCCCCAGAGTTGACACGAGAAAGAGTTAATGATAAAGAAACAACGATGGCCGTGAAAGCAAAAGAATTCTTAAAGGGGAAGGGTGCACAGACAGAGGAGATCCCCGACAATGAAGAGAGGAGAGAAGTTTCTGAAGAGGAGGCTTGTGAATTTTTAAAATTCATACAACAAAGTGAGTATAAGGTGGTGGAGCAGCTAAACCGTATGCCTGCTCGTATATCCTTGTTGGACCTGCTCATGCATTCGGCATCACACAGAAAGTTGCTAATGAAGATACTCAGTGAGGCCCACGTTGAGCAAGGTATTTCGTTGAATAAATTCGAGGGTATTGTTGGCAATATTGTTGCTAATAATTATCTCACTTTTACGGATGAAGAGATACCAGCTGAGGGAAGAGGGCATAACAAGGCTCTTCACGTCTCTGTGAAATGCCTGGATCATGTTATTGCGCGTGTTTTAGTGGATAATGGGTCCTCTTTGAACGTCATGCCGAAAGCAACTCTGGAAAAGCTACCTTGCGAAGGAATGCATATGAGGCCTAGTTCAATGATTGTGAGGGCGTTTGATGGTAGCAAACGAGAAGTGATGGGAGAAATGGAATTGCCAATACAAGTTGGCCCGAGTGTCTTTCAAATAACATTTCAAGTTATGGATATTCTGCCAGCTTATAGTTGTCTGCTGGGACGCCCATGGATCCATTCGGCTGGAGTTGTACCTTCTACACTACACCAGAAGTTGAAGTATGTGATGGGAGATAAGCTGGTGATAGTATCAGGAGAAGAAGATCTTCTTGTGAGTGGGCCCTCATCCACACGCTACATCGAGGCGGCTGAAGAAGCTCTCGAAACAGCCTTCCAATCGTTGGAAATCGTGGGAAATACTTGTGTGGAACCGTTTCCAATAAATCCTCGTCTATCATGTGCTTCTATTATGATGGCCAAGATTATGCTAAAAGAGGGCTATGTATATGGCGAAGGTTTGGGCAAATATCGGCAGGGGCGAGCATTTCCTCTGGAAATCGTTGAAAACAAGAACAGATATGGCTTGGGGTACAAACCTACTAAGGAAGACCGGAAAAGGATGATTGAAGAAAGAAAAGAGCGCAGTTTGGCCCGTGCAGAAAGACGAGGGCCCAAAGAGAGCAAAATTCACATTGTTGACATCAAGGAAAGCTTCCGCAGTGCTGGGTGGATCAATGCTGACCAAATAGCAGCTGTGGAGGATGAAGAAGGGCCTCAAAGTTTGAGCTTTGTGTGGGCTTGCTCCCCTGATACTCAACTCAACAATTGGGAAACACTTGATTTACCTGTGATGCTTAATGTGAACAAAATGTAATAGTTTTAATTAAGCTCATAGTTTCGATTGGGGCTTTAGAACTAAATCTTTGCGGATTGATTCTTTTTACTTTTCACTCAGCGTGATAATAAAGTTGCATTTCATCATCATTTGGCATTTTTCTTTGTTTATCTTATTTATTTATACTTTTTCATAAATTTAAATGATGCAGATGTGACAATGATTGTTTTGAAAATAATGATATCAATGTTCCTAATTTTGAGCACCCTATCAATAATACGGAAGATGATTTCGAAGATGATGTGGAACCCTCTCCAGAATTATTGAGATTAGTGGAACAAGAGTCTAAGGAGATAAAACCCCATCAGGAGGAGATTGAAATACTTAACTTGGGAGAGAAAGATGAGATAAAGGAAGTGAAAATCGGTACTAGTATGAAAGCGGAAGTGAGGGAAAGATTGCGTGCCCTATTGAAGGAGTTTAAAGATGTGTTCGCATGGTCTTACAATGACATGCCGGGTCTGGATACCGATATTGTGCAGCATAGGCTCCCACTCAAGCCAGAATGCCCTCCAGTCAAGCAAAAACTAAGAAGAATGAAGCCGGAAATGTCCCTAAAAATTAAAGAAGAAGTCCAAAAGCAATTTGACGCAGGATTTTTGGCCGTGGCAAGATACCCACAATGGGTAGCGAATGTTGTACCAGTGCCTAAGAAGGATGGGAAGGTTCGAATGTGTGTTGACTATCGTGATTTAAATCGGGCAAGTCCGAAAGATAATTTCCCGTTACCACACATCGATACTCTGGTTGATAATACGGCCAAATTTTCGTTGTTTTCGTTCATGGATGGATTCTCGGGATACAATCAAATTAAAATGGCACCGGAAGATATGGAAAAAACAACCTTTATCACGTTGTGGGGAACATTCTGTTATAAGGTGATGTCTTTCGGACTCAAGAATGCTGGGGCAACATACCAAAGGGCAATGGTGACACTCTTTCATGATATGATGCATAAGGAAATTGAAGTTTATGTGGATGACATGATTGCAAAATCGGAATCAGAAGAGGAGCATATTTTCAATCTAAGGAAATTATTTGAGAGACTGAGAAAGTACAAACTCAGGTTAAATCCTGCCAAATGCACGTTTGGAGTAAAGTCTGGAAAATTGTTGGGCTTTATTGTCAGCCAAAGAGGGATAGAAGTTGATCCTGACAAAGTAAGAGCGATAACGGAAATGCCTGCGCCCAGAACAGAAAAGGAGGTTCGAGGTTTTTTGGGAAGATTGAACTACATTGCTAGGTTCATCTCCCAATTAACTGCTACTTGTGAACCAATGTTCAAGTTACTACGGAAAAATCAGGCCGTAGTCTGGAATGAAGATTGTCAAGCTGCTTTTGAAAAGGTCAAACAATACCTGCAAGATCCTCCTGTATTGCGTCCACCTACGCCTGGAAGACCTCTCATTTTGTATTTGACCGTATTGGACAATTCAATGGGTTGTGTATTGGGTCAGCATGATGAAGACGGGAAAAGAGAGCATGCCATATATTACTTGAGCAAAAGATTCACAGATTGCGAACAACGATATTCGTCGTTAGAGCGAACTTGTTGTGCACTGGCGTGGGCTACTCATCGTCTAAGGCAATACATGTTGAGCCACTCTACTTGGTTGATATCCAAGATGGATCCTATCAAATATATTTTCGAAAAGCCTGCTCTCACTGGAAGGATAGCTCGATGGCAGATGTTATTGTCAGAGTACGACATTGTATATGTTACTCAGAAATCTATCAAGGGTAGCGCTTTAGCGGAATATTTAGCCCATCAACCCATTAGTGATTATCAGCCAATGCAACCTGAATTTCCTGATGAAGATATCATGGCTTTATTTGCTGAGAATAAAGAGGACAAAGATGAAAAAGCGTGGACGGTATTATTCGATGGGGCTTCGAATGTAATGGGGCATGGAATAGGGGCAGTGCTTATCTCTCCTAAGAATCAATACATTCCAATGACGGCAAGGTTGTGTTTTAATTGCACGAATAATATCGCAGAATATGAAGCCTGTGCCATGGGAATTCGAGCAGCTATAGAGTCTAAAGCAAAAATTCTAGATGTATATGGAGATTCAGCTTTGGTCATCCATCAATTGAAGGGAGAATGGGAGACTAGGGATACTAAATTAATTCCATACCAAGCTTACATCAGGGGATTAATTGAGTATTTCGATTCCATCACGTTTAATCATATGCCGAGAGAAGATAATCAATTAGCAGACGCATTGGCTACCTTGTCATCGATGTTTGAAGTTGATCAAGATGCAGAATTGCCAATGATTGAAATGAAGAGTCATGCAAAGCCAGTGTATTGTCATTTCATTGAAGAGGAGGTAGATGGTAAACCTTGGTACTTTGATATCAAGCATTATCTTAAGACCCGAGAATATCCAGAAAAGGCATCAGAAAACGACAAAAGGGCGCTAAGGAGGTTGGTTGGCAGTTTCATTTTGAGTGGGGATATTCTATATAAGAGGAATCATGACATGGTTCTCCTTAGATGCGTAGATGCAAAAGAAGCCGACCTGATACTAAAAGAAGTACACGAGGGTACATTTGGCACGCACATGAATGGGCACTCAATGGCCAGGAAGATACTGAGAGCGGGGTATTTTTGGTTGACTATGGAAAATGATTGCTGTACACATGTGAGAAAGTGTGAGAAATGCCAGGTATACGCAAGTAATATCAACGTTCCACCCACGACCTTGAACGTGTTGTCTGCACCATGGCCCTTTTCGATGTGGGGAATAGATGTCATCGGAGCTATAGAGCCAAAGGCGTCAAATGGACACCGTTTCATATTAGTCGCAATCGACTACTTCACCAAGTGGGTTGAGGCTGCTTCTTATGCTAATGTGACTAGAAAGGTAGTGACCAAGTTCATAAAAAGGGAGTTGATTTGCAGATACGGGATCCCTAACAGGATCATCACTGATAATGCCACTAACTTGAATAACCAGATGATGACAGAGTTATGTGAGGAGTTCAAAATTCATCATCTTAATTCTTCTCCTTATCGTCCAAAGATGAATGGGGCAGTAGAGGCTGCTAACAAAAATATCAAGAAGATTGTGCAGAAAATGGTGGTCACGTATAAGGATTGGCATGAAATGCTTCCTTTTGCTTTACATGGTTATCGCACTTCGGTACGAACATCGACTGGGGCAACGCCTTTCTCGCTTGTATATGGAATGGAGGCAGTACTTCCGTTTGAAGTGGAAATTCCGTCCTTACGAGTTTTAATGGAAACCCAATTAGAAGAGGCGGAGTGGGTTCAAGCTCGTTTCGACCAGCTCAATCTCATTGATGAAAAGAGACTAACAGCAGTATGCCATGGACAATTGTATCAAAGAAGAATGAAGAAGGCATTTGACAAAAAGGTACATCCAAGAGAATTTCATGAAGGTGAGCTGGTGTTGAAGAAGATCCTACCTATACAAAAGGATCATAGAGGCAAATGGACTCCAAATTATGAAGGGCCATTTGTAGTGAAGAAAGCATTTTCTGGTGGGGCACTAATTCTCACGAGAATGGACGGAGAGGAGTTACCATTGCCAGTTAATTCTGATGCAGTAAAAAAGTTTTACGCATGATGATTCCGTGATAGTGGTTGCTGTTAAAGGGATGTTGATGTTATCTTCAACGCTTATTGTACTCTGTGTTTTATTCAATAAATAAATTTCACATGATTTCATTCATATTTTGGTTGTTTGCATTCCATCTGAAATATTGCATGTCACGCTGAGCTGTTAAGTAGTCAAGTGAAAATGAAAATGAAAATAAGTAAACGCGCGTTGATAAAAGCATCACAGGTATATCAGGTTGGCGAGCTCGGTCCTGGAGGATGTCGGAAAGGAAAAACGAAAAAAAAGAGTTACATGTTGAGTTTGTTGTTAATAAAGTTGTCAAAGACATAGTATGTTCGAAAACAGTTTTGAAAAATACCGTTGGTGAATACTTCCCTGATTCAAGGTTTTGGGTGTAACCGGTGTCTTTTCTTGATAAAGCATCTGCATTCACATTACTTGAACCCTAACTTTTTCGTTTCTCACAAGACGAAGGATTTCGCCATATGCCTAATATTGGGACAGTTTTCATCATGTTACATATCACCGATAATCCGTTGATTAGGGAGATATATAATAAAAAAAAAAAAAAAAAAAAAAAAAAAAAAGAGGATAAAACAAAGAAAAAATGAAGTTGATGTGTCAGGCACTACGTAGTTTCGTTTCAGGTTTAAATTCAAGAGAAAGTCAGACAAACAAGATTCGGAGTGACGTGTGGCCATTTTTCATTATCCAATCGTCAAAAACAGTTCATCCAATTGCACCCCTTTTGAGCCGAAATTCATAATTGTTTTCATCACCCTAGACAAGAATCTTTAGCATGTCGACGTCAATTTGAAAGGGTACATCACAAGCATCCAAAGTTGAGAAAAAATGAATGAAAGGGGAAATATCATAAAAGACCACAACAGGGGCAACGAAAAGAATGATCCAAAGGGAAAGAAAGAAAAAACAACAATAAATATGCTTGAAATTCAAATCCCTAAAGACAATTGACTGGGCACCTTGCAAATGATTCGTGTTTAAAGACTTTAACCATCAAACACTTATTTGGGCCTTTGTTATCCTTTCTTTCAAAACCCTTTTACCTTTAACCACGGTACAAGCCCATAAAAGTCCACGCTGACTGAAGACTGTTGGTCCTAATCTTTCTCACGAATTTAACTTTGAAACAAAATGATGTGGTGAACGACACAATTCAGTGTTAAAAAAAAAAAAAAAAAAAAAAAAAAAAAAAAAAAAAGGGAAAAAGAGGTCTCCCTGTCAATCGAAGATCATCCAATTTGGGGGAATCCTTCATACCCAAATCTTTTCACTTTTCCATTGTGTAAAATTGGGGCAGTATGGGAGCACAACATGTTAATAGCACTTTTCCCCAAAGGAGGGACACACATACGTTAATCATTATTCATTTGCTTCTCATAATCATTCTTCCACATTCTACAGGGTTCAATTTAATTTGGATTGCAAAAAGCGATAAAAAGAATTTTAACTCAGGGTTACACTTTCTTCCTGCTCATCAAAGGGTTCTATACCTATCAACGTTGTTTTTAGGAATGCGTTTTGAACGTACATTGTGTTTGATGACAATGTTAACAATGGATTCCAAGCATGGAATTTTCAAAAAAAAAAAAAAAAAAAAAAAAAAAAAAAAAATGATGAAAAGCGAGATTAAAAGAAAAGACCAAAATGAAGGTCTCATGTGTTCATGCATCCATGCATCATCATGACATAACATCATCTTAGAGGAAGCGAGGAAAATTGTTTGCAAAATCTTCATGTTTGACTCGGCATTTATCAACTTTTCAAAGTTACAAATTCAGGTTTTAATTTTCTGTTATCGACCCTCTGCATGGCAATGGTCGGATTTAAATTTCTATTCTGTGAGTTTGGCCCTCTGCGAGGCAATGGTCAAATCCAGGTTTTAATTTTCTGTTATCGACCCTCTGCATGGCAATGGTCGGATTTAAATTTCTGTTCTGTGAGTTTGGCCCTCTGCGAGGCAATGGTCAAATCCAGGTTTTAATTTTCTGTTATCGACCCTCTGCATGGCAATGGTCGGATTTAAATTTCTGTTCTGTGAGTTTGGCCCTCTGCGAGGCAATGGTCAAATCCAGGTTTTAATTTTCTGTTATCGACCCTCTGCATGGCAATGGTCGGATTTAAATTTCTGTTCTGTGAGTTTGGCCCTCTGCGAGGCAATGGTCAAATCCAGGTTTTAATTTTCTGTTATCGACCCTCTGCATGGCAATGGTCGGATTTAAATTTCTGTTCTGTGAGTTTGGCCCTCTGCGAGGCAATGGTCAAATCCAGGTTTTAATTTTCTGTTATCGACCCTCTGCATGGCAATGGTCGGATTTAAATTTCTGTTCTGTGAGTTTGGCCCTCTGCGAGGCAATGGTCAAATCCAGGTTTTAATTTTCTGTTATCGACCCTCTGCATGGCAATGGTCGGATTTAAATTTCTGTTCTGTGAGTTTGGCCCTCTGCGAGGCAATGGTCAAATCCAGATTTTAATTTTCTGGTATCGACCCTCTGCGTGGCAATGGTCGGATTTAAATTTTTGTTCTGTGAGTTTGGCCCTCTGCGAGGCAATGGTCAAATCCAGGTTTTAGTTTTTGTTACGGATACTCTACTTGACATTGGTCGTTTGGTATCGTGATTTGAATTATTTTGTTCGTTTTCTGTCATGATTGAAACCCGAACAAAATTTGTGTTTTTATCTTTACTTAGCTTTACTTAAATAATACGAAAAGATTAAATTTTCATATTATTTAGTAATATCTAAGTAAAGAGGGGCAGCTGTCAACACTCAATTTTGTCCGGGTTGTAAAAAATTCTTTTTTTATTGGTTATTTATTATTTTCCTTTTTATTATTTTACCTTTTTGTTTTATTCTATTTTTATGTATTTAGATTTTTTGTTTTTAATTCAATTTCTATTTTTCTTATCTTCAATTTTGTTTTAATAGAATTAATAATTAAAAAATTAAAAAAATAAAATTAAAACTGAAAACAATTAAAAAATAAAATAAAATTGAAATAAAAAATAAAAAATAGAAAAAATGAAAAAACGTGGGAATTGGCGTATGGGAAACATGTCTGGAAGGAGGGGGACAAGGTGGTTACAAAGAATTTTTTTTCGAAGATTTTAGAGCAGGATTTTGGTTGGGATCGGGAGGAAGAGAAAAGAGATTTTGGACACAGCTCCGGGCCATCATCTTGGATCATCCATTGCTGAGGAGTTTTTCCCCATTTTTTTTGGCATCTGAAAGAGAGACACAGGGCAGCCACTCAAGGAAGAAGAGTATTCATTGGAAGCTCAAGGAAGAAGAGTATTCATTGGAAGCAGGAGATTGACCATAGCGGGTGGATCTTCGAAAGGTAAGTAATGTTGCTTAGAGAGTTGTTTGTTTGCCCTTACATATATCTCTCTTGAAATTGCTATTTGCGTATGGTTTGAATACCTTCCACTGTACATGTTCATGGTTGCATCACCCTCCCCACGTCCACTTCTATGGTCTTATTTTTCAATGTCAAGCAAGCTCAAAACGAGGTAGGTTCCATAAGATGTGCCCCCAAGCCTCTGTTCATCTCCAATCATCAATACTGAAATTGAAATAAAAAACACAAAACACACAACAGAAAAATCATGTAACAGAAACAATGGAACAGTGTCTTCATCCTCATTGAACCATTCCATTCTCCACTGGAACCGCTATCCCAACCACATCATCAATTTGCGTTTCCGACACCCTCCACCGAGAACTTCCTCAGTGTGTCACCCCCCACCTGCAGTCAACCAAATTCAGAAACAGAAACAAAAACAAAACCATTCTTCTCTTCCCCTTTCATGGAACCCTTCAACGCTTATGTTCATCTCCAATCCCCAGCAAAATTGAATCCTCAAGCACCAAATACCACCTCTCCAAACACACGCATAAAGTCGAGCTTCTAATTGTTTTTTTACCATCTCCACGCCTTCGTCTTCTTCCTCACCAAACAACACTCCCGCACATAACAACCCATCATACAATCAAGGAAATAAATGACAGAAAGAGGGAGATATCGGAGGGTGGCGCACGCCGGCAACGGTGGTAGGGGAGTCACAGCGGCACCGGCGCGAGTAGGGGCAAATCGCGGAGGCATCGGTGGCGGTTGGCTCTGCTCGTAGTGGTGAGGTTTCGTCGTAGAGCAGCAACGTTTCTTCCCTCTCGCGCGAAGAAGAAGAAGAGAGGCGAGAACCTGAAGTTGTGGTTGGCGGCGACGGGTATCATTTGCGGCGGCGAGGGCGAGTTCAAACTCGCGCGCGACAAGCGGTGGAAGAGGGAGGGCTTTCACCTCGACCAGGGACGGTTCCGGTGACGAACGCCGTCACGGGCGACACCATGGACCGTGGCTGGCGGCTACCGGTGGTGTGAAGGTTGAGTGGTGATCGTCGTGTGGCGGAGGTGAAGGTCCACGGTTTCTGTTTGTTGAGAGGAGGAGGAAAGGGGACCTCTCGGATGCTGATGGGGTGTGGCGAAATGGGGGAATTCAACCAAACCCCTAATGGGATTAGGGTTTCTGGATAGAGAGGCTTTGGGCCCAGCAGGACTGATTCTTCTTCATGTCGACGCGCATTTCTCATTCACACCCCCTCCTGTTTGGGTTGAAGCCCATTCCGTTTCTGCAAACCAAAGGAGCCTCAATTCCGTTCTGCAGACCCTGTTTTCTCACCCGCGCACCCCATACCATCCTCGGGCCAGTGCTGGGCTTGGCCCAAGTAAACAAAAAAATTCCTTTCTACTTCGCGCAGCTCCTGTTCTCACTTCCACACCCCTTTTAGCTTGGGTTTAGGCCCAATCTTTTTATAAAAGAAAAATGGTTTGGGCACCCCATTTTCTCATTTAGACACTCCCATCTTTTATTTAAACACCATTTTTTTATTTATTTTATTTCATCATTAAGCTTTCCATATTATCTTTATTTTTACCCTTTATTTATATTTAGTAACTCCCCTACTTTCTATTTTTCTATCATTATCTACTTTTAATTAATTAAAAATGAAATAAAAATATTTTGAAAAGGTTTAAGCACACGTGCGACCGCTCGCGTAGGCCTTGTGCTGAAAATCTTTTCCCTTTCTTTTACAAAAGTTAAAAATCAAATAAAAATATTTTGAAAAGGTTTAAGCACACGTGCGACCGCTCGCGTAGGCCTTGTGCTGAAAATTTTTTTCCTTTCTTTTACAAAAGTTAAAAATCAAATAAAAATATTTTGAAAAAGGTTTTAAGCACACGTGCGACCGCTCGCGTAGGCCTTGTGCTAAAAACCTTTTCTTCTTTTCTTAAATAAAATTTCAAAAATACATTTTAAAGGTTTAAGCACACGTGTGACCGCTCGCGTCGTCCTTGTGCTAAAAACCTTTTCTTCTTTTCTTAAATAAAATTTCAAAAATACATTTTAAAGGTTTAAGCACACGTGTGACCGCTCGCGTCGTCCTTGTGCTAAAAACCTTTTTCTTCTTTTCTTAAATAAAATTTCAAAAATACGTTTAAAGGTTGAACACTCGTGTGGTCGTTCGCATCGTCCTAGTGTTCAATACTTTTCTCTCTTATTTACGTAATATTAAACGAGGGTATGAGTGCTCGTGCGATCGTCCGCATCAGCCTAGCACTCATTGCTCTCAAGTCTTCCTAAATAAGCAGATAACAGTATGAGTGCTCGTGTGATCGTTCGCATCGTCCTAGTGCTTAATATCGTTATCTCTCTTTTCAAAAATAATTAAAAATATTTAAATATCATTTTAAAGGTATGAGTACTCGTGCGACCGTTCGCGTCAGCCTAGTACTCATTACCTTCTCGAAAATATTAAAAACATAAAAATCTCCAAAAATTAAAAACATATGCTTTTCCAAACAACAAACAATCTTTTAGCTAGAACTACGTAACCCTGATTTCTCATTTTGAATGAGAATACGTAGGAGCAAGGTCAATCCTTGTCGGGCCCAAAAAACTAAAAAATATGTTTTGTTTATTTAGAATTTTATTTTAGGGGATAATTAAACATTTTGAAAAACCACATCATATTCGTGCATTTAGTTAAAGGTACTGCCTTAGGGCAGGCGTTGTGGGGTGCTAACACCTTCCCCACGCGTAACCGACTCCCGAACCCAATCTTTGGTTTTTGTGGACCGTGCTTTATCGTTTTGAGGTTTTTCCATAGTTTTCCATAATAAACTATGGTGGCGACTCCAAATCTCTTTTTAAAATACGATCTTTCTTTGGATCGTCGTCCCGTCGCGATTCCGGTTGCGACATACTGAATCAAGACGAATACGATAAGAGGATCGAGCAGCTTGAGGCCGAGCTAGAGGAAGCTAAGAGGGAGTCCGCTGAAGGGTTGGAAGCCGCCCGGATTGAGCAGGAGCGTTTGGCGGAAGAGAGCTGCCAGAAAATTGAGCTGCTGGAGGCGGAAGTAACCCGCTCGAAGGAGGCCGAGTCGTGCCACGCCAAGGCCAATGAGGAGCTCACTCTTGAAGTGGCTAAGGCTAAGGAACAGATTGCTGAGTTGGAGTCCACCATCCTTTTTGAACATGAGGAGGGATTCAACAAAGCCCTTCGCCAAGTGACTCTCTTGGCGGGCGTCCAGGATCCCTTTGCCTTGGGCGTGGATATAGAAAAGGACGTCTTCAACGGCGTCCTTGTGGACTTGAATGCCGTCGAAGAGAACGAGCCGCCCGTGGAGATCGCTGGGGGCGGGAAGAATTAGAATTTTTCTCTTTTTCAATATTGTTTTTTGGAGGTGTATCTTTCGACCGTCCATCCAACGTCTCGAGTGTTCCAGAGGTTGGCTGGGCGGTCTTTTTGTAGATCGCAGCGCCTTTAAGCGCAAATGATTAATACACAGCTTTTTAATTTTGCACATCTTTATCTGCCTTTATTTTTATCCGGTTTAGTTGCATAGCGTCGCCCAACAAAGCTGAGAATTGTTCTCGTTGGAACAATCGCCAACTTGGATTTTGGTAGCGCGGACAATCCTTTCGCGATGTCGCCCAACCAGGCCGAGATTTGTTTTCGTTGGACCACTCACCGGCTTGGAGTTTGGTCGGGCGGACAATCCTTTCGCGGGGTCGCCCCACCAGGCCGAGAGTTGTTCTCGTTGGAACACTCGCCGGCTTGGAGTTTGGTAGGGCGGACGTTATTTCACTTCGTCGCCCAACCAAGCTAAGAGTCGTTCTCTTTGGAACGCTCGTTCGCCAACTTGGAGTTTGGTAGGGCGGACGTCATTTCACTTCGTCGCCCAACCAAGCTAAGAGTCGTTCTCTTTGGAACGCTCGTTTGCCAGCTTGGAGTTTGGTAGGGCGGACGTCATTTCACTTCGTCGCCCAACCAAGCTAAGAGTCGTTCTCTTTGGAACGCTCGTTTGCCAGCTTGGAGTTTGGTAGGGCGGACGTCATTTCACTTCGTCGCCCAACCAAGCTAAGAGTCGTTCTCTTTGGAACGCTCGTTTGCCAGCTTGGAGTTTGGTAGGGCGGACGTCATTTTACTTCGTCGCCCAACCAAGCTAAGAGTCGTTCTCTTCGGAACGCTCGTTCGCCAGCTTGGAGTTTGGTAGGGCGGACGATCCTTCGTTACTACATTTCTACAAGACGACATTAGCTTTGTGGGAGAAAACAGATATCTTGATTCATTGATTATGGGGGTACATGGAATCAAGTATTTGACATTAACTAAAGTAAAACTTTAAATGCGTGGCGTTCCAGGTGTTGGGGATGGGACGTCCGTCCATGCGTTTCAGCCTGTAGGCTCCGTTTCCCGGGGCTTCCACTATCCTGAACGGCCCCTCCCATTTGGCGGCGAGTTTTCCGTGCGCCGGGTTTCGGCGGGCATCCCCCGTTTTTCTCCATACCAAATCCCCCTCTTGGAAACTTCTTGGGCGGACCTTGGAGTTGTATTTTCTCTTGACCATTCGTTTGCAAGCTTCGGCCCTCAGCGCCGCTCGGTCACGCCGTTCGTCCAGGGAGTCCAATTCGATTCTCAACTCTTGATCGTTGAGGTTCAGGTCCTCGACTTCTCGCCTTAAGGACGGTTCGCCCAGCTCAACCGGCAACATGGCATCAGTACCATAAGTTAAGTTGAAAGGGGTTTCGCCTGTGGTTCCATGAGGTGTGCACCTATAGGCCCATAAGACCTCGGGCAGCTCGTCCACCCATGCTCCCTTCCTTTCTCCCAAACGCCGCTTGAGTTCCGAAACTATGGTTTTGTTCATTGCCTCTGCTTGTCCGTTCGTCTGGGGGTGCTCTACAGAGCTGGTGATGTGCTTGATCCCTAGCCCTTTGAAGAATTCGGCTAGTTTTTTGTCGATAAACTGCCGGCCATTATCTGTGATGACGGACTGAGGGAGGCCGAAGCGACATATCAATCTCCAGCAGAATTTCTGGACCTGGGAGGCCGTGATTGTTGCTAAAGGTTCGGCCTCCACCCACTTGGTGAAGTAATCAACTGCCACCAAAAGGAATTTCTTCTGTGCCTGCCCTGTTGGGAATGGTCCTACGATGTCCATTCCCCATTGTGCGAATGGCCAAGGGGAGGATATTGAATGTAAGGCATGTGGCGGAAGATGGGAGTTGTTGGAGTGTTCTTGACAGCGGATACACTTTTGGACGAACGCTCTTGTGTCCGCCTCCATGGTAGGCCAATAATATCCGGCTCTTAGTAGCCGGGCTTTTAACGTCCTCCAGCCCGTGTGGAGGCCACAAACGCCGTTGTGGAGTTCGTCCATGACATAGTATGCCTCTTCAGCCCCCAGGCACTTAAGGAGGGGGGAGGAGAATCCCCTTCGGTACAAGTCATCTCCCATGATAAAATAACGGGCGACTTTCTTGGCTTCGCCCGGACCTACCATCCGCCCCTCATCCTGGCGGTTCATGATTTCCCGGATTCCTGCGCGCCAATCTTGTCCTCCGCCGGATACCACCGAGCATTCTACAGAAGGCTGTAGTAGAACCTGCCGTACGATAGTAGTCAGCTGCCCCTTTTCCTTTCCCGAACTGAGTTTGGATAGTACGTCCGCCCTCGTGTTTTGCTCCCTGGGAATATGCTGTATATCCACTTTGTCGAACGCCCGGGTGAGCTCGGTCGCTTTCTGATAGTATTGCGAAAGGCGTTCTTCCCTGACTTGGAAGTTGCCATTCATTTGGCCCACCACCAGCTCAGAATCCGTGCGACAGGTTATCCTCCTCGCCCCCATATCTTTTGCCAGTTCGAGGCCGGCTACAAGGGCCTCGTACTCGGCCTGATTGTTGGATACTTTGAATTTGAATATCAAAGAATGCTCCAGTAGGAAACCATTGGGACCTTCAAGTACGATGCCGGCACCGCTGACCGAGCGGCCGGAAGCTCCATCTACATACAAGTTCCAGACGTCTTGGCCGGAAGAGGGTAATTCGGCCGCGAAATCCGCCAGATGTTGGCCTTTAACCGATCCTCTTGGTTCATAGCGCAAGCCGAACTCTGAGAGCTCTACCGCCCAGGCCACCATCCGTCCGGCTAGGTCTGGCTTCCGGAGGATTTTGGAGATTGGGAAGTCCGTCCGGACTATGACCTGGTAACTTTGGAAATAAGGACGAAGTCTTCGAGAGGCATGTAACAAGGCCAAGGCCACCTTTTCTACCTGCTGGTACCGGGTCTCTGCGTCCAAGAGCGTGCGGCTCACGAAGTAAATTAGCCTCGCCTGAGGCCGTTCCTGCATCAACACGGCGCTGACAGCCGTTTCAGACACTCCCAAGAAGATGTGCAAATCTCCACCTGGGACCGGTCGGTTCATGACCGGTGGGTTGCTAAGGAGGATCTTGATGTCCTGGAACGCTCGCTCGCATTCGTCGTCCCATGACTGGCCGGTCCCCTTCTTTAACTTACGCAGGACCGGCCTCATCCGCTCTGCCAACTTGGGGATGAACCGGGATAAAGCAGTGAGGCGTCCCACCAGTCTCTGCACTTCCTTAAGGGTGGCCGGACTCTGCATTTGCAATACCGCGTCGCATTTGTCCGGGTTAGCCTCGATCCCCCTGGATGTCAGCATGAAACCCAAGAACTTTCCGGCTGCTACCCCGAACGTACACTTTGCGGGATTTAAGCGCATGCCAAATTTCCTAACTTGGTGAAAAACTTCCTCAAGATCCTTGAGGTGCCCCTCTCCGTCTGCTGACCGGACCACCATGTCATCTACGTATACGTCCATGCACCGGCCTATCTGGCCCTGGAAGATTCTGTCCATTAGGCGCTGATAGGTTGCCCCTGCATTCTTCAGGCCGAACGGCATAACCTCGTAGCAGAAGTTAGCCTTCTCCGTAATGAAAGCTGTCTTTTCAATGTCCGGCCCGTACATGGGTATCTGATTATACCCGGAATACGCGTCTAGGAAGCTCAATACCCGGTGCCCGGAAGCGCCGTCCACCAAGGCGTCAATACTGGGCAAGGGGTGGGAATCCTTCGGGCAGGCTTTATTCAGATCTGTGTAATCAGTACACATACGCCACTTCCCGTTGGCCTTCTTCACCATGACCACGTTAGCTAGCCACGTGGTGTAAGTGACTGCCCGGACGAAACCGGCTTTCCTCAGCTTGTCCACCTCTTCTTGCACAGCCTTACGTTTCTCCTCGCCCATTCGTCGCTTCTTCTGGGCCACTGGGCGAGCGTTCTGGAAAAGCGAGAGCTTATGGCTCATTACGGCGGGATGGATGCCCGGCATATCCGCTGCCGTCCATGCAAATAGATCCCGGTTTTTCCACAGGAGTGCCCTCAGATCCCTTTCCGTCTCAGGGTTTAGCTCCCTGGCGATGAGGGTGGTCTGGGCGGGTTCCTTTCCTATCAAGATAGGTTGGGTTTCCCCAATAGGTTCCAAGCGGTCTTCGGTATTCGTCCTCGGGTCGAGGTCTGCCATGGCCACCTCAGAGCCGGCCGCCCGTCTTTTCATTGGACGGACGTGCAATCTCAACCCCGCCGCGTAGCATTCTCGTGCCGTCTTCTGGTCCGCCCGGACCGTACAGATAGTTCCCCTCTCGGAGGGGTACTTCATTGCGAGGTGGGGGGTAGAGACGATCGCTCCAAAGGCGTTTAAACACGGCCTCCCGAGCAGTACATTGTACGACGTGTTGGCCTCCACCAGCAAATACCGGACCCTCTTCTCCTCGCTAGATCGTCCGGTTCCCAGCCTCGTTCGTAATTCCACATACCCCCTCGTGTCAACTCTCTCTCCGGCAAATCCCACTATCTGTCCATCGTAGGGGACGATCAGATCTTCCGAGATATCCATCTGCAGGAAAGTCTTCCAGTAGAGGATGTTGACCGAGCTTCCTTGATCAACCAGGACTTTACTTATCCCGTAACGTGCTATTTCTGCCGTTATGACCATTGGGTCGTCTTGGTCGGGATCGGGGGCGTGAAAGTCTTCATCCGAGAAGGTGATGGCCGGCATGGAACGGCGCGGCTTATCAACCACATGGACGGAATGGAGGGCCCGAATATGGCGTTTACGGGCGGAGGAAGATGATCCTCCCCCCGCGAATCCTCCGGAAATGGTGTTGATATGCCCTCTCAAGGGGCGCTCCCTGCTACGGCTTCTGCTTGGTCGCCTTTCCGAGCGTGGTCGCTCTGTCCTCGTGCTCTTTGGCTCGTCCTTTCGGTAGGCCGGCCTCTGAGCAGGTCGTTCGGTTTGTAATGGCGGACGCTCATCGCGGACGTATTTCTTGAGCTTTCCCGCCCGGATGAGCTCCTCTATTTTGTCCTTGAGGGTCCAGCACTCTTCGGTGCTGTGACCCATGTTTTTGTGGTAGGAGCAGTGTTTGCTCCGGTCAGCGTTCTTCGAAGTTGGGAGTCCCTCATGCTCCACTATCAGTTCTGCACTTAGGGCCTCTCGGAGAATTTTCTCCCTTGAGGCGTTCAAGGGCGTATATTGTTGGAAGCGGGGTCCTTTCTTCTGCTCCCGGGGCCTAGGGCCGAACGTTTTTCCCGTAGGATTGGCGGATTTATTACCGTCCGTCCTCTCTCCTCTGGCCTCTTGAGTTTCTTTTTTATAGGAGAGCTTCATCTCCTCCACCCTTATTTCATCAGCTGCTCTTTCCCTCAATTCCTCCATTGTTTTGGGTGCTCGCCTGCAGACACTATCTTTGAACGGCCCCGGCTTAAGAGCCGGCAGGATGTAGTGAAGGGCGAGCTCCGGCGTCAGGCTTTTCACTCGCCGGATGGTCTTCTGATACCTGTCCATGAACGTCCGCAAGGTCTCGTCCTTCTCCTGCTTGAGGGTCATTAATTCGAATACGGTCAGATCTTGAGTGCTGCTGGCCGCAAATTGTTTGACGAACAGCTGTTTCAATCCGGCAAAATTTTCTATCGAATTAGGGGGGAGGGTGTTGAACCATTCCAGTGCCTCATCTTCCAACGAGAGCGAGAATGCTCGGCACCAAATGGCGTCATTGCCTGTTCGGAACGCCATCGCATTTGAGAATGTCTGGATGTGGGACGCGGGGTCCGTCGTTCCGTTATACATTTTGAACTGCGGAGCCATGAATTGCTCCGAGATTTGGACATTCATTATGTTCTGGGTAAATGGGAGCAATAGGGTGGATGAAGGCTCCGGCTTGATAACCATCCGCCCGTCCTCGGCAGCGCTTTCCGCGTGCACCGACTTAGCCTTGCTTTCCGCTGCCTCCGATCCGGATGGCCTCCAAGTCCTATCGCTCTCGGTACCCGGGGGCGGGCGTTCTCCTTCCACCCCCTTTCCTTTATCCTTCGTTCGTTCTTCCCCGTTCATCCGCCCGATCTCCCGAGCTATCCGGGCTTCGCAGTCGGCCTTCACGGCCGCCATCTCTTCTTCATGACGTTGCTGCATCTCGTCCATTTTTTGTTGTAGCGCGCGCATCATCTCAGCGGGATCGTCTAAGCTCATATTTCTCGTGGTCACCATTGGGTTTTTTTTTAAATCACACGGCCCCACGGTGGGCGCCAAATGTTTCGGATGTGTAGGGCTGTGCAGTTCCAAACCTCCACGACCTCCTGTCAATTTGTCCCGGTGGCTGATCTTCTGTCCTGATTCTCGATTCCTTCTCTCAATCCTGAGGGGTGGAGACCTGCAAAAGATTCTCCGATGCCAAAGTCAGTTTCTGAGCAATGGTTTCTCTCTCTAGAATAGCAATAAATGTGCATTCAATGTAACCTATCTACCACTCACCGTGGACCTGTATTTATAGTTTTCGCTATGGGCTTGGGATTAGTGAAAAGTTAATCACGGCCCAAAACGGCCCAATAGCTTCTAATTTCTACTTACCTTTAAACCAGGCTGCTTTTCCTTAAGTCATGTTGATTAGTGTTTTGGCGGGCGTGGACGTCCGCCCATGTGAAATGGGCGTCTGCCTCGCGCGCACGGAGATCCGCCCATGCGAGATCCGCCCATGCGGGATCTTTGGTCCGGCGTTCGGTTTTGCCGGCCGTGTCCGCGAAGATCCGTCCATGTGGGATCCGCCCATGTGGGATCTTTGGTCCGGCGTCCGGATTTGCCGGCCGTGTCCGCGAAGATCCGTCCATGTGATATGGGCGTCCGCCTCGTCCGCATGGAGATCCGCCCAATTAGTTTGTGCGTCCGTACACATGGATCCTTCCGTACGGCGTCCGGCCCTTGCAGATACAGATAGTATAAAAAGTAGTTTCTTATCTTTTGTTAGAAAGTGGTTTTTAAGCCTTAGGCTTTATCTCTATTTGACGTAGAACTTCTAACACATCCCCTTCACACTGAGATATAGACATCTCGAGCGTGAGAGTAGAATTAATGGATGATCTGATAGTAGATCGACAATGGGATACCATCACAAAATTGGTTTATAAGTTGAGGTTTACACTCACTTATATATTATAAATTTTATAAATTGGTTTTATCTCTAGTTGACGTGAAATTTCTAAGATCTTTTTTATTTATAAGAAAAAACATACATTCAAATCCTTAAACTCTTAAAATCCTTACGGCAAAACTCTAAGACTCTCACTATCTGCACTGGCCATTACATAAACACCTTGCACCACCACACAACATCATGAAAGTAGCACTTACTGCGCGACCACTACAAGAATCACCTCGAATTTCCATTGAATTCACTGCGTTAGAACGATGCAACCACCACGAGTGTACATCTCGCGAAACCCAGCCTCTGCCAAATCCGTGTGCCACCACTGTCAACCATAGCCAGACGCGCGCAACATAACAACACATTGTCGACGTTCATCCATGCTCCACCAAATCTTAAAAAAAAACTATGAGCCTGAATTACAACCAACTTTTAACTAACTCTGAAGTAAATCCAATTATAAATATTTTGCTTTCTATACTGATTGTACCTTTAACTGATATAAAAAGTGAGATTTTTTATATCAATTTTAAAACCGGCGTAAAAAATCAATGTTTTCTATATTTTCTCCTTCTATATCAATCAGTATAAAAAAATCATTTTTAATTGATATAAAAAGGTGTTTTTATTGTGCATTCTTTACCATATGATATAAATAGTTTCATAAAATATACAATTTTTTAAAATATCACATTCTTTATCATAAAGACGAATGTATTCACAATCAATATCACTCATACAATTAATTATCATTATTATACAAAATCAAATATATATAATATTGTCAATACTTCCTTTTTCTAATCATTTTAGCCTTTTAAGAAGGCCTAAAGAAACTCAACATAGCTAGGGTTAGACAAAAAATGTTCAGGAAATGTGAAACTGATGCCTTCTTTGGTTAACATTTAATTACATAACTATTAACACAATATTATCATATATCACTTCTTTCTTAAAAATATAAAAAAAAAACGGATTAAAAACATTGTAAATATCAAAAAGAAAAAACATTATAATATTTGGGATTCTCTATTTTTTACTCAAGAATGTTTGGCTTCGGTTAGAAAATCAGAGCTGAATCAAATTGATTGTTTTATTTGAATACAATATTATTATTATTATTATTATTTAATTAATTAGTAACTAACTGATAAATAAATGCGACGGGACTGTTAAAAGTTAATTTACAATGTCACCATATTATATTTACAATATATTTATATTTAACGATTTTATGTTATAGTTTTTAAGTGAGATTGTATAAGTGAAATACATAAATACGACAACTATACAAAAAAAATTACAATATCTGTTTGACACCAACCAATTGTAGAAGAAAATGTCATGATGAGCAGGAGAGACAAGATATAGGATTGATGTACCAATCTGAAAAAGAAATTAGCTTTTTGCCGACCAGAAAGTTTAACCAAGACCAAGAATGAACCTTAATAAATCCACCAAATAAAGATCAAGCTCGCTGAAAAATAACAAAGTCGTGCAGAGTGACCAAATAGACCACACCAATGCATGCCACACTAGGTACCGAGCCTTCTTAACCCTTTTTCCTTTTAGAAGAAAATGAGTTTCTCCAAACACTGCTAGAGAACTGTGTGAAGACATGTCCAAGCATACATATGATATCAAAGTAGAGAAGCTATAGAACATAAGAAGAACAGATGCTAGCAATCTTCTGGATGACTAAAGCAAAAACAGCATAAGGTTTGTCAGTGATCATGAGAAAAAAAAAATGTCTTCTAAAAAGAGCAACTTTAGTGGGCAACCCGTAAAGGAATAGTCTCCAAGAGAAAACTTTCACCTTGTGAGACACAACTCATCCAAATGTTTCTACACAAAATTGCAGAAAAAAAAAATTCTACACAAGGTTCCTTTGTTCGGTAAGAAATGAGATTTGAAATATCCAAGAGATCTACCTCCCAAAAAACATATCCCTGCGCCACTTCTAGTTTCAACACCATTGTTCCCTTTTCAAATCCCCCTTTTCAAAGATAAAAATGCTTGCTTGTCTTCTGATGTTTGATAAAACCTTGGAAAAAAATGTTTAGAGGGAGTTAGACCTATCCATGTCTTGCCAAAATTTTGACGATTTCCCATTTCTAACTTACCTTAATGCTTTTCTTTAAAACCACAAAGACTGAATTGGACTTACCTCACGCACCATTTACACAAGTTTTTCCTTAATACATACCCACTTACCAAGCACGCTAATATATTATCTCAACTAATCCATGCAATTTTTTTTTCTCTCATCTAACCCACACCAAAGGATTTCTCTTCTTCAACCCACTAGTGTTTTAGCAATGCTCTTTGACAACTTGTAGAAGGATAAGAAAATAAAGAGGCAAACTTGAAAGTACAGAGCTTAGGAGAGTAATTCTTCCTCTGAAAGAATCCTTTTCCTTTCCAAGAAGCTAGAATCTTCTTCAAAGAGTCTACAACTGGCTGCCATGTCTTAAATCCCCTACGGTTGACATCTATTGGCAATCTAAGAAACTTGAAGCGAACATCAGCAACACCAGAAAACAAAAAATTAGAAGCTGCCAGCAAAAAAGTGATCATCCATAAAAATTAGAAAGCCGTTGGTTAGACATTTCAGAGCACTGCCCATTTGGCCAACCTTTTACTAACTGGCGCAGTCCTAGCTCTCCGACTTCTTTCTGCACTCTTCACAGATATTGGCGACTGTGACACTGCCAGCAATGTCCATTTGGCCAATCTTTTACCAATTGGAACAACCCTTGCTTTCCAACTTCTCTCTCCAATCTTCAGAAATACTGGCTACTGTGACTCTGTCGGTATGGCCATGACTGCTGCACTTGTATCTCTATGTGGTTCCTCATGCTTTTATTATGTTTTAACTAATGACTTCAGAGACAACAAGGGGAATATCTGTTATTGATGGATCAACCACCCTTCCACCCCATCTCGGAGCAAATTATCGACTAAAGTTCATAGATTTCATGCATGCAGTGATGACAACTTTGGTAGTTGCAGTAATTGTGTTGTTTGATCAGAATGTAGTGAATTGCCTCTTTCCACATCCTTTGCTGAGATACAGAAAATCCACACAGCATTGCCAGTGGGAATTGACGTTTTGGGCATCATGTTCTTCGTTGCACTTCCTAAAGAGAGCATGGAACTGACTTCCCCCTTCCAACAAATTAATAGTCTTCTGTTTATATTCAATTTTTTTTACCTATTTCAATAATTTAATTGGATTGATTATTTCTTGTTTCTGGAACAAATTATACACATAAACACACACACACATATCCATATATATTCTACTGAAATCCGTTATTTAAATTATATATTATTAAAACATTTTAATATATTTAAAGCTGACTTAAACCAAGCTATAGAAATTCTTGATTAATCTATGTATTAAACCTTAGAAGCACTCTTTTGATCGGGTAAGCAACAGCTAACACCAAGTCCTCCTTTTTAACGGAGAATAGATTGCTCGAGCAACTTTTCAACTACTTGAATCTTACCTTAAACAAATTGTATTTTTTCAACAGTCTTATATTTGATTTGGGTTTATTGTTTAATTCAGACTTAGAAGTATACAACTAGAAAAAACTTAATAGTATTCAGCTCGAATTCATAAATATTCAAGAGCCATTATTCAACAAGTCAGTGATAATGATAACCCATCCTCATTAAGAGGCTATCTAGTAATGAATATCCCCCCTTTATTTAACACATGTGCGATTTTGAATCCAACATCAAATGAAATTCCAATATATTAATGCCTGAGGAGTCAGGCCATATAATTGTAATCTGCAAATAAAGAATGTCAACTAAAATCTTAATGGTTACACTATAAGAGCACTAAAGAATACACAAAATTTTGCTAAATTACTGCAACTGACTGAAACAAATTTTCTACGAACTGACAACATCAACGAGTAATAGGTTCGACCAAAAAAACCAATTTTGCAATTACCTGAATTTACCTTACTCAGACAGAGCAGGGTTGTGTGGAATGTTAAGTCGCAGCCCCAAGGATAGCTTAGTTTTAAATCCTACACCGCACATTTACTTCCTCAATTTGAAGCTCAAACCATCAGATCACAAAGACACTGATCATCAGAAAATGTCAACCCTTTGAGATGAGGTGAGATCATAAATTGAAAAGGCAGCACATCTTCAGTCACAAAAAAAGGAAAAAGGTTAGTTTGGATCTGCAATGTCAATTGTAAAAGTTAAAGATAAAACTATTTTTTCAAGAAAAAAAAGTCTTCAAATTTCTTGATGCAACAATTTGGGCATTAACTAGTAATGTTATGAAGCTCCAAAAATATATAGGATTAGAAGAATTGAAATCGTGTCTTTTATTGTATACACCTACTAGAGGATATTTGGTTGTCCATCTAAGATCAAGGTTGAGACGATAATGATGTCAAAATTTACTTGAAAGCAACAAATTGTAGCTTCAAATGATAAATGTTGAAGTTCTTTGAAGCGGCTCAAAAGAAATGGGTAATTTAGAATCCTAAAATTCACTAAAATTCAGTGGTTGAATTTAAGGGTTCAAAAGCTACAGGGGTTGACGAGAAATCTTTTTTCTTCAACAATATCCAAGAATCTCTTCCTTTATGTTTTGATGGTGGAGTCACGTGATGATCAAATCATTGCATTTAAAAAGACAGCTAAACTATACTAGAAACAATTACAGATTCATTTAACAGTTAGCACAAATAACAAGCAAGCCATTAAAGGACTGAGCACAAAATTAATTGAGACTAAATGCAATAATAAAAAATAAGCAAGATTGATATGCCTAACACAACTGGCAACTAAATAACAACCTTCAACATTAGAAAAAGACCACCAGATACCAAAGGTTTTCAGTAAGAATGAAATGCATATGGATAATGTGAGAAACACAGACTTCAACTTTCAGCTTCAACAAACTTCTGCCTCAGCTCAACCAGCAACAGCTCAGTGGCTTCTCTCACTTTTTTTCGGTCCCAAAGTCCACCAATTACAACATTCCATATTTGTTCATCTGGAATGCATCCATCTAACACCATCTCATCAAGAATCCGAGCAGCTTTATGCAGGTCTCCTCTCTTACAAAAACATTTGACTAGACAATCAAAAGTGCCAACTTCAACAGAGATGCCTCTAGTTCGCATACTCAGATACAACTGAAATGCACGAGGTGGATCAATATTATTACAAAGACCCTTGACTACCATGTTATGCATCCCAACATGAAGGCTCCAACTTGCTCGATTAGGCGAAATACCACCTAGCACCATCTCATCAATGAAGTTTGCAGCTTCTTGAAAGCTTCCTACAGCACAGAGGCCACTTATGACTTTTCCATACAACCCTGCACTTGGTTTCAAGCCTTGAATCCTCATCCTATCAAGAATCTCCACAGATTCACAAAGCTTTCCTTCTTTACACAGTCCACTGATTAAAGAACTATAAGTAACCATGTTGGGTAAATGGTTCTTTCTGACCATCACTTCCAATAATCCCATTGCTTGTGATGAATGACCACCTTTGCACAAACCATCTATAAGAGAACTATAAGTAAAAACATTTGGCTCAATGTCATTTCTTTTCATTTCTTCAAGCAATCCAATAGCTTCATCTAAATTATTAGACTGACACAAGCCATGTATCAAACTAGTATAAGTAACAACAGAAGCTGAAAAACCTTTTTGCTTCATCTCTTTGAATAGTTCCTTTGCCTCACTGATATTTCCAAGTCTACACATCCCATTAATCAATGTACCATATGTATATGAATCAGGTTGGCACCCATGGTTGGGCATTTCCTGAAATATCAGTAAGGCAGAATCAACAGTCTCCTTGTTTTTGCAGAGGGCCTTGATCAAAATATTGAGGGAAACAACAGTAGGTGGAAAGCCCAGTTCTCTCATCTCCTTATAAAAACCAATAGCCCTTTTTACATGGTTTTCCTCCACAAGAATATCTACTATTGTAAGGTAAGCCTTTTGAGTGGGTCTAAGCTGAAAATCTTCCATCTTGTGGAAAACCCTGATGGCATCAAGTGGCCTATGCACCCGTCCAAAACCCCTAGATATAGTTAAAAGTATGTCCTCTGTAACCTTACAATCTTCTTGCTTCATTCTCTCCAGCATCCCTTCTGCTGTCCTAAACTGATTCACTGCTACTAACTTGGAGATCATGAGACCAAAAGTTTCATGATCATGACGAAACCCATTACTATATTCAGCAGTTGCAGAATCGAATATAGTAACAGCTTTGTGAGCGTCCTTTTCTGCTTTAATTAACTGCACAACTATGGAATTTGTGATTTGCTTTGGCCACTTGAGCAGAGTTTTATTACCCATATTAAAATTAATTTGTATTAAAATACTTAAAAATGGTTTGGACACTTATAGTGCTAGTTCTTCACAAGATAGCTGGCTCCAATATTGAAGTTTGTTTTATTCTTATGGATTTGATTGAACAAGTCTCCTGCTATATAATGTGCGTGAACAGTGAAGTATCAACCACCAGGTACGACTGAATTGAAATCAGACCAGACAAAAATAAAATTTTAGAGTGAGAGGAGACCAGATAAAAATAAAAATTTAGGCTAAAAGGAAAATTTCATTTGGAAATACTTTAAATGAAAATCTAAAGAAACCTCCAAAAAATGAAGGTTAACTTAGTTTTCTGGGAATGGAAAAGCCTTCCCTATAAATAACTCGTCCCAGAAAACAAGTTCTGGGCAAAAGAACCCAAAATGATACAACAGTTAACAACCCAAATACAGAACTTAAATTTATTGCGGAAAAAAAAGGACTTAGGTGGGAGGATAAGAGTCACCTTAAAATACAGAATAAAAAACCCTGATTCCTAATGATCTGGAGAGCACTCGAAGGTGAAAAATCGCCTGGGAAAATCAAAGCACCACTGAAGCAACAATGGCAGAACTCACTGCATTGCAAACCCATCCAGGACACCAACATTGAAAAAAAAAATACAAAGTAAAATAAAAATCCCTATATTCTATGTAAAAAATAGATAGGTAATGAAAAAACAGAAAAGAATAAAACAAGTGATTAATTGGTAGATGGAAGAAAAATCTCCTCAGAAACCTAAGGTTACGGAAGAAAATTCGATGTTTGATTGGGAGAGTGATAAGGAAGCAACTAACCCTAGCCGCCTAGCGCAATGCTTACTGATACTGAGAGAAGAAGAGAGAGAAGTTGGTTTCTTTTAGGTTTGGAATCAGAGAATGAATGAGCAAAGAACCAGAGAGAGTGTGTGTGCCTGCAGAAGAAATAGGATTTTGTTTGATTTTGTTTAAATTTTTAATTATACTACAAAATATTTATTATATTAATGTTAATAAATGTACTTCCATAATTCTCCATCCATTCTTCTTTTGAAATGTAATTTTCATTCTTAATCAAAATTTCTTTGCTGATTTTAATTTCAGATTATTTTTAATTTTGATTACAAAACCTTAGATTTCAGATCCCAATTTCCATTTTCTTATGCTCAGGGTCAAGGCAGGCTTTTAAAAAAAATTCACTATTATTTTAAAATTTTATAATAACTATAACTACACTAAATAAATCAATTTATGTAAACAAATAAATAAATTTAAAATATTATAAGTTAATGTGATAGAGTTTTTAAGAATTATACTATAAGTATATATTATGACTACTATGATCATATATTTATATGAAATAAATAAATAATATCATTTATATTTTAATACAATAAATAAAACAGTCAGTTGTGACATTGTCCACATCCTTTAAAATGAAAATTACGTTGGACTGAAAAATTATGTTTTATATTTAAATAATTTTACATTTTCTCAATTATTGTTATATTTGCTAAATAAATTCATTAAAAAATAATTTACTTTTAAAAAATTACATAGAAGTTTAAACACATATCTTTATTTGATTTTTCACTTAACAAATAATTTATTATTCCAAAATTATGAGACTTCCTACAAGTACTTTATTTATTATAACATGCTAACAAATACATTATAAACTTTCTAATGTTATTTGTAATTTTACTTTATAAATTAGCATAATCAAATTTTAAATATCATAAACTCAAAAATATAATGTTAAACATATTTTTAAAATGTGAACGCCTTAGCACATATGTGTTTGTGCTGGTATTAATTAAAGGAATTATAAATTGAGTGACTTAGTATGTTTTAGTTTTAATATTTATTTAACTGAATTTGATTAGGATTAACATTTTTGGTTAATTTAATTCTCAAATTGTAATGAATACATGAAAAAAATATAGTCTGAAAAAATTTTCAAGAATCAAGATTAATTGAAATATAAATATATATATATATATATATATATATATATATATATATAATCTAAAAACAGTGATGTGTTTTTCTGTATTAAATAATTAATAATGTGATGGATTAACATGCTAAGTTTAATTGACCTTTTCTTCCAATAAAAAGTTTTAAAGGGAGAAAATAGTCTCATATGAGCATTAAGCATTAATATGCATTTGCTTCTCCTAATTTGACATTAATATTATCAAATACAAAAAACTTTGATAAAAACAAAATGTACAAAATGGAATTAGACTTTTACAACATTCCTCGTCATTAACAACTATTTCATAATTATTTCACTTGCAAAAGCATCTTCGCCTAAGAGAAAGAGAAATATTTCTTCCGGGATACCTTTGTTACTCTATCTTTCCTAAAAAGAGGTGTGAAATAGTAAAATTAACAATGGTGAAAAGATCAGAATACTGTTCTGCTTTCAGCTTTGTCAAGGAATAGCTACAACTAAGCATGACCAGAAGTGGAAACTTAACCCATGTCAACATCAATAGCCATTGACTTATCTTCTGAAGTAAAGTTTGTTTCTGGAGCTGCTGCAGTCTCTGCAAACTGAGTTGAATTGGACTTTGATTCTGTGGCTGCAAATGGACTCCTGGTGTGAGGAGCAACACTAGTGTCAACTTCCATAGCTGAAGCTCTTGGAGGCGATGGTGGTTGCACCTCCACATCAGGATAAGCAGCCTTAAACCTTGCTCGCAGTCCCTCATCAACCAACCTTACACCACTCAATTGATTACCAAGAGACATCCATCTGATGGAGAACAAGAAAGAACATAATCAATAATAACACCAACAGTTAATAATTTCTACTAAGATGATTCTTAAGCCCTAAACCAACTAGTTTATTTCTATCTTTCTATCAGTTTAGGTTCTTAGAACATTATCATGTAAGAAAGAACATAATCAATAATAACACCAACAGTTAATAATTTCTACTAAGATGATTCTTAAGCCCTAAACCAACTAGTTTATTTCTATCTTTCTATCAGTTTAGGTTCTTAGAACATTATCATGTAAACTCTGCTTACAAAGCATCAAAATCCATGACATAATTAGACTGTCCTCAACCTCAATCGACATATTTCATGAATACCATGAAAGAAAATCTCAAAGGAAAATACACCAGTTAAGAAAACCAACCCTGCATGAGTATTGTGCATGCGAGCAAATAGTTCTAGCTTTCTTGTTCTTGGACTTATCCTCTCCAGCATAGGATACATCTTCAGGAATACAATGACAAATTTGAAAATGTTAAGAATGTGAATTATTTGAATTTAACGTCAGAAGCAGCAGAATGACAAATGAATATTATACAAACCTCATCCGGTTTACGACTTGTTTCTCTGACCTCAGCAACAATAACATCCGTGTCAATGTTCCTGTTCACTTCAGGATTACCCTTTATTCCAACGAGACAATGTTCCTTACTGTGATTGAGCCAGTGGCCCGTGCGCCCAGTTCTGATTATTCGCTGAAGTTGATTTGTTTTCACCCAAATAATCTCCTCAACACGTTTATATCCCCAAAGTTCCAAACTGGATGGAGCATATGGAATATAGAAACCGAAAACGAATTATTAATAAAAGGCAGCCTTGTACGAGAATCAGGTAATAGATTTTTCCTACAAAATAACAAATAGCATATAACCAAACACGAAAACATTACCATTCCCGTCCAAGTTCCATTGCACGTCCAGTGACCCATAGAAAAATAAGCCCATCAGTTTGCAAAGCAGGGACATTAAGACTGCGCATTTCATCATCAGCCATTGTTCCATAAGGCAGTTCCATGTGAATGTCCCATGGTGGATCTGCCATTATTACTCCAAATTGACCTAAAATGTCCATTCTAAAGTTACGTATATCACAGTTGATCCATTGTGGTTCACCAAGTTCCACTTCAGAACAATATTCAGCACGCTGAGGCTTTAGCGGTTTGGGAGGAGCAGGGGCACCCATCATTGTTGGAGACACATCAGGTGTAGGGTCATACTCATAGTGAACATACTTGCATGTCTGTCAAAGGACAAAAGAACAATACACAACTCAAACTAAGAATAAGGATTACTAAAATGAAAATAATTTCAAAACAATATAGAATCGGGTAAAAATCATGCCTTCATGTGTCTGCAAGTATCAAGAAAAG
Source organism: Vigna umbellata (assembly GCF_029865625.1). Lineage (NCBI taxonomy): Eukaryota > Viridiplantae > Streptophyta > Magnoliopsida > Fabales > Fabaceae > Vigna > Vigna umbellata. The sequence goes on along the minus strand of NC_142175.1, from coordinate 25,775,868 downwards.
AACAGTCTCCTAAATTGATGTCGGTATGAGGAGCAATAATCCGTCTAAAATGAACCTGGCAGTGGAAGGATGATTAATGCATGTCAAGAAAGGCTAACAGAAAAAGTAAACACCAATCTTCATGATTAGATTTCATTTAAAACCGAATAATCGGCACATTGGTTTAAACCAACAGAGATAAAAAAAGTTGAAATAAAATCTAAAAGATCTAGAAACAGTAAAATAATGTCCTTATCACAAACCTTATCACATGCTATAAAGGAACCAGATTGACGTCGACAATCCTCTTTAGTCAGTAAGTCACAGTATTGTCTGACCTGGGAACCACCTTTTGTTTTGAACTGAAACAATTCATAGTAAAAAAGCTGAATTAGATTAAACTGTAGAAAATTGCACCAAAGCTGAAATCAAGCATAAGGGAAATTTTAGTATAGAGCCTATTAAAGTAGGCAGTGAGCTTAAACCTTAGCGGCTACAGCAGTTTCCCTTGCAGTTGGACGATGAATTAGGTCCAAAAGCTCCTCACCGGTTTTAGATTTTTGCATCTCCCTAAACGATTTCTTATTCAACAAAGCCTCAAGATCTTTCATGTCATCCTCTAAAGTTCTTGGTTTTTGTGACATTGCATTAGGACTACTCCCTTGTGCATTTGGCCCCATTGGGAGTCTGTGCATTGAAGGAATACTCATACCTCTATGAGTCCCCATCATGCCCATTACCCTGGGTGCCCCCCTTGGTGCACCTGGAAACATTGGCTGCAACCCTGACATATGAGGATCCCCATGGGGTATCCACATTTCAGACATTGGTCTCAGAACTGGCCTTCCCATCCCAAGCAAACTACCATTCACATTAGTACCACTGTTAGTGATTTGTTGAACTTGATTTTGATTTACATTCCCATCTCCAGAACTTGATTCAAGCCGTTGATACTGTGCACTTTCTGGCAATTCTCTCAAAAGTCTGGTCCTGTCTATATTCAAAACCATAATCCTTGCCTTGCCACTAACCACAAATTCCTCCACTTCAACACCACCGTTATCATCTGCCATTGACCTTAAAGCTATCTCCACTGCAAGTATTGCCCCTGAATCCCCTCCGAGCTCCTGAAGCGCTGTCTTTTCTGCTGGTGTCACTGTCTGATCATTTTCCAATTTCCTTGACACAGTGGAAGAATCAATTGGTGAGAAGGGCACTCGCCCTAATAGACAAACGGCAACCAGTGATCGAACCACCGCTAATGGACTAATCTTCTCAGAATCCACTTGAGATGCTGGGTTTGAATCCATAGACGTTTTGAGTTTTTGATTCCTGGGATTTGTCAAGTCGGCTTCAGTAGAGCCATCGGCGTAGGATTCAGAATTGGAACGTTGAGTTTGTTCAGTAGGTCTTTTAGGGTTCAATTTAGGATCAGGCAGAGGCAAAGCAGGTGTAGGAGCAAAAGGACGATGGTTGAAAGAAGACACAACCTTGAGAGAAAGGTCAAGGGATGAAACAAGATTAGGTATTACTGTTTGTATAGAAGCAAGTATCTCCATGTGAGCCTTGTGTTGGCACTCTATGCGAGCTTCAAGCTGTTGCCTCATATCTTTAACGGCAGCTATCGTGTCCTCATTACCGTCTGGTTGTGTTTCCATGGATTCCTACCTAACACGCAACAACTCTGCATCACATTTCCAGACATTCGGGTTATCAACTAGGATTGTTCAACAACCAAAAAATACATACAAAAACAAGATCCCTCAAAAGCATGACAGTTAAAACCAGGACGGGTAAAGTAAAAGAAAAATTAATTCATCAAAGTATCATCTTCAAAAACAGGAACTAAAATTTGAACAATATTGCTACTGTTCAACCAGCCACAAATAACTTACAACCTACAATACGCAAAAAGAAAACATTGAAAAACCAGATCATGGCCACAAAAAATTCACCAATACATAATAGTAAAATAATACTGCATCAAATGTAAACATTTAAATAACAACCATTGCATATAAATAAACATGGAAGAAACCCCGAACACTCGTATGCCAAACTCCGAAAGCAACATTGCAGAAACAAACCACCAAAAAAAGCCAGTTCGAAGCAAAACAAAAAACAAAAACGAAAACGAAAATGATAGCAATAGTCAATAACCCAAACACCAAAAAGCGCTTAAATTTCTAGAAAAAGAAAAAATTTGTTGGTGGCATAAGAGTTACCTTACAATACAGAATAAAAAGCCCCGATTCCTAGAGACCTAGAACGAAAAAAAGGAATTTGAACACGGATTAGTTGGGATGCCCATCTTGCAGAGAGCAGCAGAAGGTAGATAATTGCCGACACTTTGGACTTTTCCGGCGGCGGAGAAAGAAGAAAGGAGAGAGGAGTTTAAGGGTTGCAGCAGTGAGGAAGGAAACAAAGGCCAATTGATTTTGCAGGGAAGCTTAGGTGATAAACAGAGTTTTACTATGATGTTGTATCATTTTTTATTTTTCATTAATATTACTAGGGAAATCATACTGTATTTATTATATCAAAATATTTGTAATTTATAATTTTTATGAGAGATTAATTAAAAACAAAAAAATAATTTAAATTGATATATATATATATATATATATATATATATATATATATATAATTTTGTAAAAGTAATAAAAATTACATAATTTTTTAAAATAATTTTTTTAATTTAAAATACGTTATTTAATTATTTTAGTAAATAAATAAATTATTTATTATTTATTATTACTTTCACAGTAAATTTTATTTGTAAAAGCGTAGTAACACCCAAATTTTTTACTTCATAAAATCTATAATCAATAACAATTAAAATAAAATCTTATCCTAATTTTATAAGTCTAATAAAAAAATTATTCTTTTATTAGCATAGTGTTTATGGAAACGAGAAAACATAAAATTTTACATTTTTCTTAATACTTGGAGAATCGTATAATTTCGTATGTATAAAAATACGAATATGATGGAATCCACATCAATCAATACAAGAGTAAATTAAAAAAACAATTTGAAAACCTTAATTTTGAAAACAAATATCGAAGTAATTAAAAATCCAAAAATATTTAAATAATTGTTTGAAATTTTGAATAATTGAAAACACCCTAAAATAATTTTTAAAACACAACAAAATTTTTATAATTTATAAATTTAAAAATAAAAACTTTCAACATCTTCAACGTTAATAAAAGTATCCAAAACTCAAAAGAAATCAACAAACATACAACAAGAAAGTTAGTTTTTCTCACCTGGATATTCAAAAGTTTACACTAACTCTTCAATCTTCACTTTAAACTCTATGTCTTTTCTTATACGTACTTCTTCAAAAATACCTTAAAACTATTCTTAATTCTCCTTAAAAAAACCTTCACGTTTCACTGTCTAAAACATTGAAAAGTTTTAGATTTGAATGCATTATCACTATCCCAAATGACTTATTTATAATAAAACTCATAGCCCAAAATTTCAATTATTTTTTAAGACAATATCAATTAAAAAAATTCAGATATTATCATATTCATAAAATCTAATTAAATATATTATTATATTCATAAAATCTAATTAAGTATTTATATCCCTTATATTCATTTGTTAGATAATCTATTTAATATCTTCTTAATAATTATTCAACAAGTCTTTTATCTCTTAATAAATCATTTAAAAACATATTTTTAACTATTCAATCTCCTATATAATAATAATTTTTAAAAACAAGTCCTTTTAAATAAAAATAATAATAATTAATAAATCATTATATCTTCTATCATAATAAATAAATTTTCTAAATTAAATAACTAAAAAATCAATAAATATTTTAAATTGAATAATTATGAAATCTTTTTACCTTTTGAATAAATAATTTTATCTTTTAATTAAAGTATATATTTAACTTTATTTATTTTTATAATTATTATAATTTAATCATAAAAAACAAATATATATATATATATATATATATATATATATATAAAGTATATGATTACTTGTAATATTTTCTCCTCATAACTTTCACATAAATAACAATTTGTATCCATGACTCCTTTTAGAAGAAAAGAAAAAATGTCAATACTCATTTAAATCGATTATAACTAAATCAATTTGACTGAATTCTAAAATTTATTTAATTTATTTGTGATTAAATTAATTTAATTATTGATTATAATTTAAAATATATATAAATACAAAACAAATATTAATTTTAACACTTGTTCTTTGTGTGTTTATATGAAAAGCTTATCAATAATAACTTAGATCAATGTTTATAAAAAAAATTGTACAGAATTCCTCGAGCTTTATTGGAGTTAATTTTATATGTTTATTATTTAATTGACTAGTTATATACAAATATGTGATTTCTCATTCACTTCTACTTTTTTTATTTATCATTAACTCTTGTTTCCATTGGATTTTTATTTTTGTAAAATTATTTTAATTAGATCTTTGCCATTAAATTGGATCAAGTACGTTAGATACATTGACGTGACATATTGATATTGATTTTTTAATGACGTGACCCAATTATTTATTATAGGTGATTATGACGAGTATTTAGTTTTTTTTAATTAAAGAAATTGGAGAAAAAGTTAATTAAACTTAGTAATTTCTTCATATTAGAGATTGTGAAAAGAAAGTCAGAGTTCTTTCTTTGAATTAAGACTTATTGGCAAAAAATTGGAAATCAATAAGAGAAACTAAAGATTCATTTTAGGAAATTAGGGTTTATAAGAAATTCAAATTGAACGATTTTAGGACATTGGTAATTTTCACGATCTGTGAAACCTTGTTTCGTTGAAAGCGCGAGGCTAAGTTACGTGGTCATTGGAGTTCAATCGCAACAAAGGTTAATAATTATGTTTTTTGTTATGTTTTTTTATGGTTCTATTGTGTTTGTTTTGGAGAAAGCTTATTGGGTGGTGGTCCCCCATGGTTGAAATGATTTGGGTTGTTAATTGCGATGTGGTGGTCATCCATGTTTAAAGTTGTTTTGGTGTCTGTTTGAGTATGTTATGGTTATGGTTTTAATGTGTTTAATTTTTTTTGGGATATGATTATATTATAGGTGTAGAAATATTTATATAGTGTTATGCGTAGTGGACGAGGATATTGAGTTTGTTTTCCACCATGGAGGGAAGTTCGTTAATGATGGGATGTTGAAGTATAAAGGGGAGACTTCTACGTTATCCTTTGACCTAAATATGTGAAGTACTTCGTGGTTGTAAGTGTAGTCAAAGGTTTGAGGTATGTTGGTTTTAAAGATTTGTGATACTCTATAGGAGGGGTACTATGTGGTACTCTGTAGGGGGTTCAGTGTTGGAAGACAAGTTAGAGCCTTTGTATGATGACACTAGGGTCATGCATATGGTTAACTTAGTTAGGCTTAATGGTCAGATTAATGTATTTGTGGTACACACTATTTATGAATTCTGAGTCATACGCATGCTGGAATATATTAATGATGATGAAGGAGGACTGGAACCTATGTTGCATGAGACTAGTTAGTGTGTAGGTAAAGTTGGTGGTAAATGTGAAGGTGATACTAACACACAAGAGAATGATGATTGTGTTGGTGAAGTGGAAGGTGAGCCTGACATACAAGAAGAGGTCCATCAGGGTGAAGAAGATGGTGGTGTGTTAGAAAACCCAACTCATTTTATGGTTAAGTTGAAGGTGAGGGTGACATATATCAAGAGGTGCGTGAATGTGAACTTCCATCAGTTGTGGAGGAGGAAGTTGATGTTCGTAGTTGGAATTCCTCTAGTTACCATGGTAGTCTTGATGGAAATATATAGTCAGTTGTTGGAGGGGCTAGTTAATGTTAGTGTTGATTGTGATATAGATGGTCATATAGAATAGTATGATAATGTAGAAGTAGAAGTCCAAAGTCTATCAAATGATTTTAGTGGACCATGTTCGAGTGAGACATTAGACAAAAACTTTAATGATAATGTAAGTTGGGAAAACGAGAGAGGTTTGTCAAATGATGTAGCAATTCGAAGAGTTGATTACTAAATCAAATAGGAATGAAGAGTTTAATGATAATAAGAATTATGAAAAATTTAAAAACTTTTGTAAGAAAAAATAATATATATATATATATATATATATATATATATATATATTTTATTCTAATATTTATTTAATTCAATTGTGATTAAATTAATTTAATTATTGATTATAATTTAAAAGATATATAAATATAAAACAAATATTAATTTTAACACTATTATTTTATTGGAAGTTGTGTGTTTATATGAAAAACTTATCAATAGTAATTTAGATCAATGTTTATAAAAAAATTATACAGAATTTCTCGAGCTTTATTGGAGTTAATTTTATATATTTATTATTTAATAGACTAGTTAATATATAAATAACACTAGTTGTGATTTCTCACTCACTTTTACTCTTTTCTTTTCATCTTTAACTCTCGTATCTCTTATTACCTTTTTTTTCTTTCGTACTTCTACTTTTCTTTACCCGTAAACCAAATTAAGGTTATTTTTAATGATCTTTTTAAAATTATATAAATATGTCTTAATAAAAATTATATTATTCAATTTTCTGGCATCATATTCGATGTCAAATTGCATTAAACAACTTATTAATGTTAGATTCATAAAGATATAGAATAAATAATGCTGAAATATTGGATTCCAATATTTATTTTCTATTGTATCACTTTTTTCATTAAACCCTCCTTCTAAATAAAAAAAAAGATCATAAAAAGGTATATAAAATAAACTTTCAAAATACAATATTTTAATTTATAACAACATGATGGCAAAATATAATCAACCAATGGAAATTTGGAAAATATTTCTTAGGACAAATGGACCCCAAAGCTTTTCTCACTTGAACATTAAACAGTTGAAGCATATCTAGAATAAGATAATCCCCACTCCTTATATAACATTCATATAATTTTAATTTTGTAACATTATATATTTTCATTACGTTGTTTTTAATCCCTACAATATTTATATCGAATATTTAAGTAACGCAACCTTATTTAAGAAAACACAACCTCATAGCTTATGATTTTATAAATAATTTAATAAGAACATCATGCTATTTCTATTTTTATGTTAAAAGAATTGTTATATCTTTGTCAGTTCACTCTTCTTAAGTATATTTAATAAGATTTATATTTAATTATTGTTTTATTTGATGAATTTATAAACTAATATCACTAATATAAAAGTATTTGATAAAACATAAAGATAATCTATTTTATGTTTTTCTAATTCAAACTATAAAAGATCATTCCATTTTTGTAACTTATTCAATATTTTTTTATTATTATATTTTAGAGTAATAGATCATGATAGATGTACAACTAGCATGTGTATTTGACTGAACGAGTATTTCGAAAATTGAGATTACACTATGTTAAAATTTTAATAGATGATTTTGTTTATATGAATGACGCGATATAGTGAATTGATTGAAGAAAACTTACATTGATTAATAATATATAATAATGTAATATGTTAAAAATTCATTTTTAATATAACATGTTAAAAGTCATAACATTTATACAAATAATAAAGTTGGTTTTAATTTGGAGAGGATAATATTGCACTATTTTGAAAATTTTGGGACTAAATTAAATTAAAAAGACATATACAAAGATTAAATTGAAATCAAGACAATGACATCTGTCACTGATACTAAATTAACACTAACATGTGACAAGAACCAATGCTACATGTCACACTAGGAACCTAGCATGTGGACAACACCAAAAATTTCAAAAAGATTAAAAAACCACGCATTGACACATGAAAGGTCATTACCATGGTTAGTATTTTTTAAAGGACTTATTTGTAATACTTTTTCAAAAGATAGGACATAATTGAAACAAAAAAAGTTTAATAAGGACTAACTTGAAACTTTCCAATCAAGGAAACTAAGCGAGTAATTAAGCCTTGATATAACCTTGATTACCGCTACATCATCTTCTATAGTGATAAAGGAACTTTGCCGATCATCATTGTTCTGCAACACATTTTATAAAAAGTTTATTTAGTATTTTGGTCATTGTATTCCTTTGAATTCAATTGTCCCCTATTTTTTATTTGGTTTCATTAAGTCTTTGTATTTGGTAAAGTGATCTAATTTGTTTTCTTTTTTCTTTAGATTGACGTTAAGGTCGTGCCTATACGTACCTCATAGTATTTTCAATTATTTTTTTTGTCATATGTCAAGTATTGTCATGCCATTTGGTAGTAGGCAATGGTATTGCACATGTCCGTAAAATGTCACATGATAGTGCCTTGAATTTTATTTAGTCCATATATCTTAAATATTAATAACTCAATTGAATCTTAAATTTTTTAAATGAAACCATATTGTCCCTCTCCAAAATGAGACCAAATTAATAATTAAGCTTACTTGCAATTAATATATACATGTTAAAATATGTTTTTTGAATTTATATATCAAACCATTCTATTTAAATATTTAAATTAATTTTTTACACTTTTAATATCAATAAAAAAAAGGGTTAAATATGTTTTTAGTCCCTAAAGTATCATGCGATTTTGGGTTTTGTCCCTCTTCCAAAGGTTTGTTAATTTTCATCCTCGTAGTTAGGAAACTCGTATTTTTAGTCCTTAAAATGTAACAACGTTAAATTTTTCTGAGGTGGCTAATAGTGTGCCACGTATGATGCGAGCTTTCATGAAAATTGTGTGCCACGTTTCTTGTTAAGGACTTCCTCCTCTCAATCTCTGTCTCCGATCGCCGGACCGCCTTCGATCGTTGAGTTGCCCCCTCTCCCTCCGTTTGCGACTGGTGGCAAACTGTCTCCTTCTGCACCAACCAAACCAGTGCCAACATTATCATAATCTCTATCAGATTCACATTTCAGATTTCAGATTCACAATGAGAAAAAAACACAAATTTCTAAATCCCCATCCTTTTGAACCAACGTTTTGCCTAATTTCAGACTCTTTTTTTTTCTTGATTGGAATCGTTTTTACTCTGAATTCTCTCTCACCCCTCTTGAAATTGAAAATATTTACCAAAATTCACATTATCTGGGAGTTAAAGATTTTGTCTTTGAACCACAATATTTGCCAATGATCACGTTGAACTTTGGTGATGAGGAGTTCGAGGAGCATGAGGAGGTGGAGGATCGCTCTAGTAACGAGGATTCACACAGAGATGACGAGGATCTGAGAAAGAGAAGGCGCGAGCTGCTTCGTCTTCAGATTAGGGATTTGGTGACGCACACGAGGGGCATAAATTTTGATGGGCCTGGAAGACGTTGGCGAAGTACGAGGCGTTGTTGCAAACTCTGGCGGAGACCGACGGCGGAGGTAGGAGAGGAGTGCCGCCGGCGTCGAAGTCGGCAGTGAAAGCCTTGCGGACGGTGAAGATTGCGTCGAAGAGTGAAACTGTGGTGTGCGTTGTATGTTTGTTTTTTATTTATCTTGAGATTATGGATATTCTTTATTTCGTCGAAGAAGAGATGTTGTTTAGGACTTGGGAGAGGGAAAGAGAGGAAGAGTGCTGAACAGAGCTTAAGGTAGCATCCATAAGTTTTTTTTTGTCACTGTTTAGTTCAGCTGATGCCTTGAAGATGAAACGTGGCACACAGTGGGCAAGTAAGGTGGCATCATACGTGGCACACCGTTAGCCACCTCATAGAAAATTTAACGCCGTTACATTTTAAGGACTAAAAATACGAGTTTCCTAATTAAGAGGATGAAAATGAATAAACCTTTCGAAGAGGGACGAAACTCAAAATCGCATGATACTTTAGGGACTGAAAACATATTTAACCCGGAAAAAAAATCCCTATTTTAAACTAATATTTTTTTAAAAAAATATTATAAATATAATATAAAATGACACTTGTAGTTTTTTAATTTCTATATTTGTCATATTAAATTCATAAATAAACTAACAAATATGTAAAATATATTAAGTTAAAAGCTATTAAATGTATTTATGACACTAAAATTATAAATAAGATAACAAAGAAACTAAAGGTTTTTTAAACCTTAAAACATGAACCATATATATATATATATATATATGATAAATTCTAAACCAAAAATCCTAAATATTAATCCTAAACATTACCGTATGATATTAACCTGACAGTTGAACATTAAACAGTTGGACAAATGGACCCCAAAGCTTTTCTCACTTGAACATCAAACAGTTGAAGCATGTCTAGAATAAGATAATCCCCACTCCTTATATAACATTCATATAATTTTAAATTTTGTAACATTATATACTTTCATTACGTTGTTTTTAATCCCTACAATATTAATATCGAATATTTAAGAAAACGCAACCTTATTTAAGAAAACACTGTTAAAAGAATTGTTATATCTTTGTCAATTCACACTTCTTACTTTGAGTATATTTAATAAGATTTATATTTAATTATTGTTTTATTTGATGAATTTATAAACTAATTTCACTAATATAAAAGTATTTGATAAAACATAACGATAATCTATTTTATGTTTTTCTAACTCAAACAGATAATTCCATTTTTGTAACTTATTCAATATTTTATTATTATTGTATTTTAGAATAATAGATCATGATAAATGTATGACTAGCATGTGTATTTGATTCAACAAGTATTTCAGAAATTGAGTTTACATCATGTTAAAATTTTAATAGATGATTTTGTTTATATGAATGACACGATACACTGCATTGAACAAACTTACATTGATTAATAATATATAATAATGTAATATGTTAAAAATTTATTTTTGATGTAACATGTTAAAAGTCATGACATTTATACAAATAATAATTTTGGTCTCAAGTTGGAGAGAGACAATATTGCATTATTTTGAAAAAGTTGGAACTAAATTAAATTAAAAAGATATATACAAAGACTAAATTGAAATCAAGACAATAACACTTGTCACTCATACTAACACTAATACATGACATTGTCTTGCCACATAACATTACTAATGCTACGTGTCACACCAGGAACCTGACATGCGAATAATAAAAACATTTCAAAAAAGAAAAATTAAAAAAAACCACTGATTGACACATGAAATGTCATTACCATGGTTAGTATTTTTTTAAGGACTTATTTGTGATACTTTTTCAAAAGATAAGACATAAATGAAACAAAAAAAGTTTAATAAGGACTAACTTGAAACTTTCCAATCAAGGAAACCAAGCGAGTAATTAAGCCTTGATATAACCTTGATTACCGCTACATCATCTTCTATAGTGATAAAGGAACTTTGCCAATCATTATTGTTCTCCAACACAGTTTTTATAAAAAATTTAATTAGTAATTTGGTTATTGTATTCCTTTCAATTCAATTATGTCCCCTATTTTTTATTTGGTTCCATTAAGTCTTCGTATTTGGTAAAGTGATCCAATTAGTTTTTTTTCTCTTTAGATTGACGATAAGGTCATACCTATACGTAGCTCATAGTATTTTCAATTTTTTTTGTCATATGTGAAGTCATTGTGTTACCATTTGGTAGTAGGCAATGATATTACACATGTCCATAAAATGTTACATGTCAATGTTAGTGTCCCGTTGATCATGTCTTGAATTTTATTTAGTCTATATATTTGAAATATTAATAACTCAATTGAATTTCAATTTTTTTTAAAATTGAAACCACATTGTGCTCTCCAAAATGAGACCAAATGAATAATTAAGCTTATATGCAATTAATATATACATGTTAAAACATGTTTTTTGAATTTATATATCAAACCATTCTATTTAAATATTTAAATTAATTTTTACACTTTTAATATCAATAAAAAAATCCCTATTTTAAACAAATATTTTTTTAAAAAATATTAAAAATATAAACATAAAATGACAGTTGTAGTTTTTTAATTTTTATATTTGTCATATTAAATTTATAAATAAACTAACAAATATGTAAAATATATTAAGTTAAAAGTTATAAATATATTTATGACATTAAAATTATAAATAAGCTAACAAAGAAACTAAAGATTTTTTAAACCTTAAAACATGAACCATATATCCTATCTCCTAAACCATAAATCCTAAATATTACCATGTGACATTAATTCTGACATAAAACACTATTATTACAACTATCAGGTGACATGACAAAAACCTGACATATGATATAAAAAATGAATAAAATAGAAAATAATGTAAACAAACAGGTGACATGACTATACAATATAATGAAAAAGATTTAATTGAATTATTTTTACAAATATAAAAGACTTAATTGAATCAAATAAAAATTAAAATATAATTAAACCATTTAAACGCATACTAAATTACTAATTAAATTTTATGGAAACAATGAAGGTTATTTTTTACATTAATTGTAATATCAATAATATTTTCTTTAACGTGTAAACAAAATGACAAAATATAATAATAGTCAACATAAATGAAATGAAACTAAATTGGGAAATAATATTTTTTTATGACTTGATACACAAGAAAATTTTAATAAAGACTTGATTGAAAATAAACTTAATTAAACCAAAATTTAAAATAACTTAACTATTTTCAAACAAATTTAATATTTTTTACATCTAACAGCTGGTTTAACGTATGCTACATTAAATATAAATTGAAAACTGAGTTATGAGCTATCAGTTAGATTAGGAAACTATTAATGTATTTCTCTTTCTACAATAATGAATTTATATAAGAGATTGTCAAACGTTTTATGCTTATAATTAGTTTCATAATTTTCTATCTCAAAAATAAATTATTCCAATCCTTTAATTAATAAATTTGTCTCTAAAAAATGTTTAACTCTTATTTTTGTCCTCCCCATCTCATTCAATTTAGTATAAATACCTTCCTCTCCTTGTGCTAATTTTCATTCTCAATTACAATAACTTTCACTCATATCCTCACTCTTTGCAATTTCTCTCAATATTTTGAACAAAACTTGTTGCAATTTCAATTCTTCCTATTTTTTCTTATATCTAGAAGACAGATTTTGGTTTATTACCATCTTCCTTTTTCTTTCCAAGTTTTTTTTACCCTTTCCCCAAATAAGGCTTATATTTCATTTTATTCTTCAAATTAGGATTCTTCTCCCTTTCATGGTCCTCTTGGACAACTTCAGTGCATAAAAGATACAATTTTTTTACTCTCCAAAGTTTAGACTTCACATAAATTTATCACTTTTGATAGAAGAAGTGCATTGAGTGGTGGAATTCATAAACAAATTAGGAATACACTGAGTTTTTATATTATGTTCTTTTTCATCTCTCAAGCAAATTTTTACAGGTTTCTGATTTTTCATATTTATTGACCACTGATTTTTCATTTCTACATGTTTTGGTTTATGTTAAACTCTCTTGCATTATCATTTTTCATTATTATTATTATTATTATTATTATTATTGTTATTATTATTATTTATTATTATTTATTATTATTATTATTTATTATTTACTATTTATTATTATTACTGTTATTTATCTCAGTTTGAGTATTGTATTTTGTATTTCTGATTAATTTTCTTGTCTTAAATTCTAGTGTTATAATGTGTGTAATTTTACTAAAAATAGTGGATACTTTACCTTTTTATTTAATTGAGTAATAATAAGGTGATATATTTTTACATTTATTTATACACAATATAAAAATAAAATAGTCCTAAAAGATGAATTTTTATATTTTTTCAAAAAGTAAAAAAAAAATAGTATAAATGAATGTAAAAGGTTTATATATGTGAAAGTATTATTTTTCTTTCTAATTTAATGTTTTTCTTTCTAATTTAATGCAGCAAAATGCTAATTTATCATTTGAAACTGGTATCTACCTCACTTTTAATATATTTTTATTTTATTTATTATAATTATCAAAGCATTTTTTCTTGAGTAATAATGTTTATTTTTTTATGATTGTGCAATTTATTTCTCAAGCAAAACACTTTCTAAGGTATTTGCAGATTATTAAGTGGCCTTTATTTCTTACACAGTATGTAACCAAACTGTTCTTTTTGCATTACCATTCTTTCAAAATCTACAGTTTCAGGTTTCTTTTTACAGTAACAGTTTCAACAAGATCTGAAGCCTTTTGATTTTGAAACTCTTCGAGCCCAAATAGTGAGGAGCCAGTAACCGAGCTGTCTGCTGTTTCTTCCTACAATGACCATGTTTTGCCCATTTTTTCAAAATATGCAAATTCTTTTCGGAAGGGCGAGTTTAAAGAAATTAAAAAAAAAAATAATATTGGAGTAAATTACCATTATAAAAAAATTACATATTTATAAATTTAAATTGGAAGGGCAAGACCGATATTGAGTGAGTGAGTAATGGTCAGTGCAGGGTAGGAATAGCAGCCAACTCAGTTACTGTCTCCTCATTATTTTGTTTCGAACAGTTTCAACGTTAAAAAGTTGTACGTCTGTTGCTGTTGTTTCTGCTAAAGAAAAACCAAAAGAGTGGATTTTTGAAAGGAAGAATCATGCAAAAAGAAAACCCATTTGGTTACACACTGTACTAAGGTCATATAAATTTGTGACATAGGTACCTTGAAGAGGGTTTTTCCATAATATCAAATTGCACAAACATAAAAATTTGATCTGCTCTTAGTTTTTTTGAATGATGATTCTGTTCATCATGAGATTGGAAGGAAATGAATAATTAATGGCTTCAGAGAATTGTGACATAGGCTGCAGTCCAAGATTCAGAGACAAGATTTCTCGAGATGATAAGGAAGTTCCCAACACAGAAGGTTTTACAAACGGTGACGAAGAGGAAAAAGCTAAACTAATGATGAGAAACATTTATCTTTATCAAAGAGGAGATTATTTAGTTCTGAGATAATTTCAGGCTTTTGGAAAGTGTTGTATTTTATATTTCAACTTTTATAATGTAAATTGTCTTATTTCCCCCACACACCTACCATTCCTTTCTTTCCAGCGTAGCAACTTTATGTTTTGACTTCACATCAAAAGTATCTCCTAGTAATCAAATGAAACAAAACATGCACAGGACTTGGCAGGACGTTATACAGACATCAGGCTTGAATTAAGGAAAAATGGTTTCTTCTTTTTAGAAACGTCCAAACATAGGGGCTGTAGCTTCAAGGATAAAACCTTGAATTCCTCCTTAATGAAACTCAAGGAAAATATTAAGGGAACCAGAAGAGAAAACGTGAGGTTGGAGATGGTTGGACGAATTCTGGGAGATCTGGACAAGTAGGAGCCACCATGGAATGTTTAGATGAGTTGGAGCTGGAGTTGAGGTAGGGGAGCTAACCTTTGTCTGGATTGTATGTATACCTTGAAATAATTTATCTGTAATACGTCTTCTGATCATATAGTTGATGAATGTTGAGTTCGATGCTTGACTTATGTTTCTGTCTTGCCTCTTGACTTTGTGAATGCGAATTAGATGATGTTGATGCATGTATTGATGATCTGAGATTGTGAAAGAAGAGAGATCTTGATTCTCAATATGTTGTATGCTGCAAGTTTCCTCTGTAATTGTTGTGTTGTTTCACGGCTAGTTCCCAAGAGAAGTGAAGGAAATGGTCTTCCTTGTGTTTTATTTCTTGTAGACGTGCAGAATCATTTTACTGCTGCCAGGAATTCCTTTTGATCGTACATACATGATGGAACCATTATGTCTAAATTTAAGTTGAATAGAAACTTTTTATATTCCATTGTGTACGTTTTCTGCCTTAAGTAAACATGGACTGCAGTAATCATTTTCTAATAGTATTATAAGACAAGCATAGGTGGAGTACTATTTTCCTTAGTGCGGTCAAAATAGGCCGAGAGTAAGGATTTAAACTGAGTTAGATTTAAAAAAAATATATAATATTTTTATACGCATTATTTTTAACTCGGTTCACTAAGAATTCGACTTAATCCGAATTGAATTCATGAGTCGGGTTGCCTCACCAATCCATTAATTTAATTTAATTATTTATTATTTTGTGTTTCAATATTATTAGTGAGCATTTTTTTATTATATTGTAGATGAGATAAAAAAAAGATGTTTCAAGAGGAAAAAATCTTATAGATTTATCCATTTAAGACTCTAATATTATAGATGGACAAGTGATACAAAAATTATATCAAAAACTTATTTATTGGTTTTTTGTGTTTGTTTTTAGATTACGCTTGGATTATATGATTTTTTTATTTATTTTGAATTGTATTTAGAATTAGAGTGAAATTTATTTAGATTTGAACTAAAAAAATTATAATTTTTTTTATTTTAAAAAACTTATAATTAAGTGAGCTAGTGAACCAACTCGTTTAACCCACTAAATCTATGGTGGGTCGAGTCGAGTTCGAATTTTTTCAGCTTGCTAAGTGAGTCGGGTTAGGTTGACTCACTAAGTGACCAACCCGTGGTGAATCGGGCCGGGTCAAACCGAGTTGTCCATTTTGACAGCTTCTCTGACATGATTCCTCTTTGGCATACCTTGATTAGTTGTAACCGTAAAGGTTTATCTTTGATCAAAATTCTTGACATGTTGATGTGCAAACCCACTTTAAGGCCGTATGTCTTCTATGTGTAGAGTCCTTGTTGCTACCATGTCTCCCTTCTTCTAGATTACGTTTCGAGAGTGCTAAGCCTTGTCTTGGTATGATTTAGTTCTGAAATCTAATTAACATCTTTGAGTAAACCGTGAAAATATTTATATGAATAAGATCAAGTTGATGTTAAAAAGTGAAAAATGGTAGAAAGAAAAATGAATCAAGGTTGTGTCGTTAGAGTAAATAATAAGAGTGAATTTATAAGTAAAGTTTGTGAGAATTGGTGTAAGATTTGATTGATGTGAGAGATTTAAAAAATTTGTTTAATTGGTAGAAATTAAAGATTACCAAAATACCCCTAATTATTAAAATAATATAAAATGATATTTGTTAATGTTATATTTAATTGTAAAAATGTTTATAAAGAGTAAAAAATTAAAAATAATTATTAAAATTAGTTTTTAAAAGTAAAAAAATTATAATTTTTGTTACCTTTCGCAATGAGTAAATCCGAGATTTGTATGTGTTTACATCAATATTATTTAACTTAACATCATGTTACTATCTCAGTAACCAAATATCAAATAAGAAAACTATATCCTCTTGTATAGTTATATATCAAAAAGATTTTGTTTTAACAATATCTAAAAAGCATCATGTCAAAATCACTTTTTAAATAAATAATTTAAAATATAATTAAATCACCGAAACCACTTCTAATCAAAATCAATTGTACAGACTAGAACTTATCCAAACCAACAATGTTCTTCATTGAAATCATAATTAGGAATTTTTCACTGCATCTGTATCCAGTATACTAACACGGGCAAAGATTTTCTCCCAAAAGAAAACTCTAGTAGTATTAGAATCATGAAACGTACTAAAAATAAGTGGTCATTGAAGTCTTCTTCAAGAGTTGGGTCCCCATTTCCCTATCAGCTTCGTCTTCATCATCATCCACCATGGGATGCTCGCTGGATCCTTCCAACCTCCACCATCATCAAAATCGCATCAGCCTGCAACATGCATCAGCCATGCACGAGGGAGGAAGAATGTTGGGGAACCGATTAGTGCACACGCATTCTTCAAAGCTAGAACTGAATACAAGAACGTGGAACCCAATACATTCTTCTCTACAATTTCTTGAAGGAGTGGAACCGGATACTCGTGATGGAACCGAATACAACTCCATCTTCATTTTCTTCTTACCATTGGAATTGGTTACCAGATTTGTGGAACCGAATACACGCCCATGAACCACCTCTTCTTCAAGTGTCACTCCTTCACTAAACTTCATCTTCATCCATCAAGCTGTCCTCAACATCAAGCTGCAATCAACCCCGTTCTTCGTCTTGAATGGTTGTGCCAATGGCAGAGAATCTCGCTAGCTAGGGCTACAAGCGCTGCACACCGAAACTGCGAAGTTAACAAAATTATGAGGGCACACACGTAATTTGCAAAGAAATCAGCGCAAATCTCCTCGTTTCAGCGAGATGAAAAAAATAGCCCCATCTCGCAAATCACTGCATTTCACCGCTCGCAAATCCGCACAAATGAACACCTTCTCACTCTCAATTCATTGCTCGCATTCACCTCTGAATAGTAAAATCTGTTCAAGCGAACACTACATAAAAGAGCAAATGACTTTATGTATGTGAATTGGAAGTTAAATGATTAAGTAAATTGATGGACTAAATATTAGTGGAAAGACCATCATACCCTTACTTTGTTGTTTCTCTTCCACATATTATTAAAGTGTTTTAAAGGGTCTCATTAATTAGTTAACAATATACATGAAATATTTTATTACAGTTAATTAAATATTGTGTTAGCTATAATTTAGGTATTATTATAATTTATGTAGATTTATGGAATTATCATTCCTTTAATAGATAAAGAATTATAAGATCTTGTATGTATATGGTACATTACTATTTGAAAGAATACATCAGAATTATTCTTTAAATCTTTTTATATGATATCAGAGCAAAACACTACACCCTCCACAATATAGAAATTGGTGCTTCTTTATTTTATTGAATATTTCTGATGTCTCCTTTCTATAAAAAAAACAATTAGAGAAACATGATTATGAGACTTTGGCTGCTTTTAAGGGTTATATTTCTATTGCTACCAGATTTGTGACCAAGACATGAATATCTAACTTTTAATCTAACTCCACCAGGCATGACAAATTCAATTGGAATGAAGGTTTGCAATTTAAAGAAGACTCTATATGGATTAAAACAATATCCTAGAACATGGTTTGGAAGGTTTACTAAGTCTATGAAGGCTTTTGGCTATAGATAACTTTGATTACACCTTATTTTTCCCAGTTTGATCCGCGACTTATTAGAATCTCCAATTGAGTTCTTAAAAGTGCTAATTTGAGTCAATTGAATCCCTGCCGTTAAATTTAGTTAACGGGGTTAAGTTTTTGTACAAGTGGGAGGTTGATGTGTAATTTTTTGAAACGTGACATGTTGATGTCAGAGTAATGTGCTTGTGAACCTCTCTGATTGTTTTTTCCAATTTTTCATATAGTCACTAGAGATCATCACGCTCCATCACCTCCTTCATAGTGCTAGCGATGCTCGTCTCCCCACCACCAACGCAAACCCTCACGCCACCGTAAGAAGAAGCCGTCGCGAGTTTCGTCAGAGTCACTGTGAAATCTCGAAACTTGTAGCGCAAAAGCTCCAAAATCACAGCGTCACCATGAGCAACACCGCGAAACGAAGCTCCTCGCTTCATCTTCTTTATCGCGAAACACTTCCTCGCAACCTGCAAAACCTGAAACACAGAAAGCCCCAAATCTCTTCGCACCAGAAACCCTAAATTGCGACTTCACTCATCTCCCAAATTGAATCCCAATACTTTAAATCCCAAATTCCTCTTAGATTTTTAATCTCAAATTGAATCCCAAATTCAGTTTTATTGAACCCTAAATCCCTTTTCAGAAATCCATATTTTTTCTCAACTTGAAAAAGAGCCTAGTCATGTTTTCTCAGTGCCAACCACAACTTCGAGCACGAGTGGCTCGTAATCAGCAGATTTGTAGTTTTTGGCATTGTGATATAAGCGGGAGTTACTGTGAGCAACACCCGTGGTTGTTTGGAGAAGATGAAGAATTGGACACGAAGAGACCATTTAGATTAGAATCGATTTTTTTTTCAAGTTGAGAAAAAATATGTTTTTGGCCTCTCTAAAAACTTTAGTTTCAGTCCTATAATTTTTTTTCAAAAATTCATATTATTATAATTTTACAAGTTGCCAAATTCCACGTTTCAACTCTCACCATGCCACGTGTTCAAAACTTGACACATCACCCTCCCATTTGTGCAAAAACTTAACCACGTTAACTAAATTTAACGGCAGTGGCTTAATTGACTCAAATTAGCACTTTTAAGGACTCAATTGGGGATTCTAATAAGTCGGAGATCAAACTAGGAAAAACCCACATAAATAGGGACAACTAAAGGGTTTAAACCTTTTTTAAAAGAGAAAAAGGAAAAATTACAGTTTTGATTATATATGTAGATTATTATATATGTAGATGACAGATTCTTACATGAAATGATCAAGATGAGATTTTTAGTTTACAATAATACCTTGTATTTGAATTTTAAGATAAAACAACTTGGAAACCTCAAATATTTTTTGGATATTGAAGTAGCTAGATCAAAACATATCCAAAAAAATATATTATTGACTTACTATCGGAAACTTGACTGCTTAAAAGAGTAAACCATTTGATATACCAATTGAACAAAATCACAAACTCTTTTAATATTCAAATTCAACAACCATAATACCAAATACTAGTAGGAAAATTAATTAATTTATCCTATACACATTCATATATTACTAATTATGCCAGTGTGAATGTTGTTAATCAATTACGAAAGTTTTGTATAAATGCTTAGAGATATTTAAAGTCCATTCTTAGAAAATAAATTTGTTTTTAAATCATGAAAATTTTGAAAGTAAAAAAGTATATTAATTAGACAGGTTGAAAAATAATAGAAAATCTACTTCTAAATATTTACTTTTGTATGAGGAATCGTATAACTTAAAGGAGTAAAAACAATTAGCAAAATCTAGTGCCACTTTTAAAATTTTTCTAAAAACAAGAAAGTTTTCTTCATCTAAATAACAGACAATGTATTACGTAAACCAATGAACTTCATGTTTACACGCGTCTATCTGCATGTTTAGACGCGTCTCTCTGCATGTTTACACGTGTCTCTCTTTGTTATTTGCCTCCATTGTGTATATATAGGGTTCTGCTCTCTCTGTTAATGATATCTTTTCTCTTCTACACAGTATTTCTTTATGGTTGATGAAGGCAGTGACACTACAAGAAATGCAGTAAATACCGAAGGATAAATACCGAAGGCTTTTTGGACCGTCGGTAATGTTCATTTACCGAAGGCTTTACCGAAGGGCATGTGAGATGGTAATTACCGAAGGATTCTGACCGTCGATAATGGCTGAGTGTAAATACCGAAGGCTTGCGACCGTCGGTATAAGGATCGACTTAATGAAATGCGAATTTGGGATTTCCCTCTCCCATTGTCCCAAATTGTTTTCGCGCAAGTCTTCCTTTCTCCCTTTACCCGAAATTTGTTTCTTCGAACACTACTCCCTTTCTTGATTCCCCAATCCATTTGAGTCCGAGAAAATTGTTCGTCCTTTGCTCCCAATCAACATTGGCTTCCTTCTTCGGTTGGTGGTGGTGAGGGGAGGCTTGGAGCTGGTTTGGTGCTGTCGCTAAACGAGAGGTTGGGTGGTGCGTTTCTGTCATCTTGGTTAGGGGTTTTCTTTGACGGCTATTCTACGGTAGAGGCTGAGTTGCTGCCTTTTGTGCCGCTGTGGAGGAGGGTATGTTGGAGGGAGGGTGTGGACAATCCCTGCGGTGGAGGTTTTGTGTTGCCTTACTTCCCCTACCGTCAAGGTAAGTAGGTTTCTTATTGAACCTGCATGTGTTTAGCCCCTATTCTTCGTAAGAGGGTGTTTAATGATTAATATTTGTTGGTGTTACGGTTTGCTAATGTAATTTGTCCATTATTCTACAAGGTTTTAGGGTCTTGATAAGGGGCTGAGTCACAGAACGTGTAGAAGGTTCCAACACAGTGGGTTAAAGCTGGTTGCAAAAGGGATGCACTGAAGTGTCCAACAGTTATCATTTACAGGTAGGTAAAGTTCATCCTGTTGTGTTTGCCATTCTCATTGTGTTGTGTTAATTGCCTTATGAACTGAGAGCCAATTATAATTGAATATGGATTGTTTAGTTTGCAATTTGAGCAATATGAGCATGTATGAATTGTCTATTTTGATGATAGCCTTGATAGGAAATAAATTGTGTAATTTGAGGATCCACGTTGTTCATCCATTCTCATCAAGACTCAGTGTCTTCCTCCAATCTATTATGGTTTATCCAAGTTGTTCCAGCAAATCCACTCCTAACAATAAGTCAACCCCTCTTAAATCCAACACACAAGCATCCATATCCAAATTATACTAGCCAACTTTAACCTTCAGTCCCTCACATAAATTGAGAAGCACACCAGCTACCATTTCCAAAGTTGAGTATAAAGCCTCACGTATTAGTAAAACTCATTCCTAGAGCCCCAACAGACTACAAAGGCATAAAGTTGTGACTGGAAGCACTATAGACTAAAAAGATTAGAATTTAATACCCCTCCAAAAGTCCTTCAAATTTAATGGATTTTGAACAAGAAAGCTCTTTGCGGTTGTTGAAGGGTCTACAATTTAAGATTTGTCATACCATCTCCTTCCCTTCCTCGGCCTCCTTCCCCTCCATGGCTATTAGAGATTCAATATTTAGCACCTCTCCGTCCTAAACCAGTGAAACGAGTGTTGGCATAGATGACTTGGGCAATGATCTCAAAGAAAACACAAAGATAGCAATTCCCATATAACATTGAATAATCCGCTATTTTATTGATAATAAAAGAGGAAAAAACAGGGAAAGATAAGAGTCGTAGTCCCAAGTACAAGAAAAAGCTCTAGACTTAAAAACAATATTCCTTATACCCCTACTGGAATCTACACTCTCTCTATACAACCATTTATTCTTACTTACGGGTGTATTGGGCCATAACCTGGGGGATTTGAGCCCACGGGAGTATGCTAATAGGGAATTATGAGTGTGATTCCTATCACAACCACACATGCTCCTGAATTAATATGTTATCATGTCTTTACCTGGGATGTCAATAACATCAACACGCTGTCCCTCATCTAGTTCTGATGTCCCAATTCACATGTGATGGATACACCAGAAGAGCTTGCCAATAGTTTAGAAGATTTTAACCACTATGTGATAGTTGTTCAGTGGTTAATAGAGTATTAACTGAAAATTGTAGAGAAAAGTTAAGGAGAACAAGGACTGTCAAATTTCCTAAGAGTTGAGTTCCCTTTTGTACATGAGTCATGGTTTTCTTCTGCCTTGGACCTGTGATATCTCTTTTATCTAGATCTTGAAAGCAGAATAAAATCAATAAAATCCCTATTTATTTTTCTACTCTACTTCATCTAAATATTATCCAATTCTCTAACAAAATAATGTAAAAAGATTAATAACTAGTATCTGCCCCAAATTTCATAATCCAAGTATATAAAAAAAGGATAAATTTATTACAGTAAAGCAACTATTGATTTTACCGCATTCTTATATAAATTGACTATTTACAAATTTGCAATATATGGTTGATAACAGTATTTCCATCATTGGCTATGTTAAGAAGACAAATTACACTTGGTTGATGACTGTAATAAATCAAAGAGTAAATTTCAATCACTGTTTCTCTACTGTAGTGTTAAATAAATTGTTAAGAAGGATACAGGTGTTTCTCTGTTCTATGACAGGAGTCGGTCTTTACTGGTGTGTAAATTGACAAAAACTTTACAGTCACAACAAAAGATTCTTTAAAGAACTTGTTTTTTGGGCCAATCCATCTTTTGAAAATTTGTAGATTCTTTCTGCTTTCATAATTTTGAGGAAAAAGTGCTACGTGCTTGAAGTATTGGATGAGAATGGATGAGAAATTCTGATACAATAGTAAAAACCAGATTTAAATCAACTCAAATACTGTTTTTTGCATATCTTTGATTGATTGTAATGACTATCACTTCAGACATGCTTAATATCACATAAGAAACTTGTCCCAAGTTTTAGATACAAGAAAACTGGCAGAAACAGTGTGCTTTTCTGCCAGGGTTGTTTATTATAGTAAACCAGGGTTGTTTTAGTGGCACAGTCTCTGTTTCAAAATTAATTGTTCCCTAATTACTGC
Source organism: Vigna umbellata (assembly GCF_029865625.1). Classification (NCBI taxonomy): domain Eukaryota; kingdom Viridiplantae; phylum Streptophyta; class Magnoliopsida; order Fabales; family Fabaceae; genus Vigna; species Vigna umbellata. The sequence goes on along the minus strand of NC_142175.1, from coordinate 25,752,076 downwards.
CACAGCTCCATATTTCTGTAATTACTCTTTCATCCTTAACACACTTTTTTTCTTTCTTTGTTTAAATCACTTCCATGTGCTTTTTATAGTTGTTAGGAAGTTCATTAGGAAAATATTATTTATGTTAAAGTATTAGGCTATTTGGAATGACTGTAAGTTCATGAGATTGGATTCAATTTTTTGTGTACATTTAAAGGAGTTTTTAGAGGAACTTTCATTTCATGTGTTAGGGTGAGGTTTTAAAGGAGTTTGGATTGTGGCCACAAAGGGAGGACGGAGAAGACTTAACTAGGAAAGGAAAGCAAAGGCAAAGGTATGAGGACCTAAACTGAAATTGCATGATTGTATCTGTCCTATTATTTTGACTTTCATTTAATGAATTTGATCTTGTTCTTAGATGTTGTGAATGTTGAGTTTAAATGTTAAGTTATACTGATTGAAGTTTTCTGATATTGTTAACATTGAGGTATGTCAAAGTTTGTTGTGAATAGTTTGAAACTGATTGCCAAACATGTAAGAGGTTTGTTTTGGTACTTTAATATGTGAATGATGAATTTGATAAAATAAAGCATGTACAATGGCCTGTTCCATTAGTTATAATCTGTCATAAATAGCCATGACGCATCTTACCATGTTTGTAAGATCATAGAATGTGTAGGTTTAGATTAGCCTCTTCAGTTTAGTAATGTCTTCTACGTAAATTAGCTTGTTGACTAGAATCAAAGCAATTGGCCTTCAACAACCCTGCTGTCAATTTTGTTCCACTTCCCAAGTGTCTTGTACATTAAAAAAAGTTTACAATGATTCCAAATTGGTTGTTTGAATACAACACATAAGAAGCTTTAGGTTCAGATGACCTTTTGCCTTGTAGCTTTGGCTAACAAGACAGAGTCACCTTTTTTTTTTATCTTTGACAGGATTCTTAGATTCCCCTATAAAAAAGAACAACTAGTCACTGCTTAACTGTTCCAGCACATCTCTTCTCTGCTCTTGTTTCATTCATTGCTCTTTCTCCTCTAGCTATGTCTCTCAGGACCTTCACCAGCTACTCACTGCATGCCTTCAACACTCGTCACTGTCCATTCACTACACAACAAAACTATAATAAATTCAAGACTGCATCATGTTTCAAAACCTGACATCACACAGATTAATTTATACATATAGACTTGTGAGAGTTCCACATCTGATAGGTTTTCACTGTTGATGCTTTCATTCACCTTTCTTGTTGCCAATTTCATCAATTTTCCTTGCTGGACAGCCCCTTTGAATTGACAAATTGTGGTCCTTCTCCACTTCCTAAGATGCCACCTTAGTTGGAAAATGTTTCTAAAACTGGACTGCACCTCAAAGTCTTTAGAACACCACTATTTCACACATTAATTATCACCAAAGCAGATAAAAAAGTGGACCAGAAATGTACAAGGACAGCACCAAATTATGACTTCAATTGGTCAATTTTTAAATGCCAACAACCTTAAAAATAATAGAAATAGGTGTACAATATACATGTATAGCAGATTGACCCTTTTAGTTCCCAATTTCACTTAAAAATTGAGGTTTGAATATGCAAATTGCACATACATTAATCTGGCAAATATTTGAATGTTGAAATAAGTTTAAAACAACAATTAGGACTTGTTTAAACTACCAAATAGCACAAAATCCCTGTTGCACGAAAATAGACACCCAATACAACTTTTTCTTCTTCAAAATGAGTACTAAAAATGCAAAGAATTCCATAAACCACAAATTATAGTATATATCCATGCTTCTATAGAACTAAAAATATGACACCCTAGAACCTAAAACTAGTTAGTAGAATACAGTAAAAGTGGTCATAGTATTAAAGCATTAACCAAAACAGTAAAACAACTATATACACAAGTTTTGAAACATAAAAGAAAGATAGATATGAGGGCACAATTCGAAAATAAAAAGTATACAAAATCAAACAGCACTAAGAATGAAAACTGCACCAGAAAATGGACTTTAAAAGTGTGCTTTCAAACCCAAAAAATGATTGGCAGTGTTTGTAAAGCTTAAGTGATGATTCAAGCAACTTTATATCATCAATTTAAAGGTGTTTAAACATTGAAACAACAAGGAATCATAGTACACTCGAAAATCACTAATTCACTTCCAAATTTAAGCAAAATTAACGGTTTTGATAGTGATTTTGCATGTAGGCTAAAATTTGACCAAATGAACAGTGCACCCAAGTTTAAAATGGTGAAATAAACTTTTTCAAACATTGACAATGCACACAAAGAAGCAGATGCTTCAAGTCACAGCTGCTATAGCCAATTATGCAGCATTTTTAAACCAAAATTAGCACTAGAAGTTTCATTTTTTAGTACCTATAAAAGTGTACTTATAAGGTGAGAAATTGTCATTTCACCTAATGTAGACTCATTCTAAGGTATGTAAACATCCTAACAAGTATAACTTAGTTAAATCAAGGTAGGAAAGTACTGAAAAACAAATAATATACTAAAACTAAAAGTTTTAGTATTTAGCACCTAAAAAGTGTGTTCAAAGGGTGAACAATTGCAAATACAACTAATGTACCCTAAATTTAAGTAATGTGAACATCCTAACATGTCTAAAGTAGTGAAATAAAACTAGGAAACTATTTAAAAGCAAAGAATTAGGTACAACTAAAATTTTGAGTAGTTGGAAGGTATAAAAGTGTGCTTAAAAGGTGAGAATTTGCAACCACACCTAATGTTTATATGTATTATATATCCATGCTTCTATAGATATTTGATTGCCTAAATTATGTTCATCTTTATATTGTATGTTCATGTATATTATCTTTCATTTATTAGGCTACAACTTGATTTACCGAAGTAGTTATTTAAAATCCTATGGTACTACCCACATTCTCAATGAAATGAGAAGGGTAAAAATACTATAAACACTTAGAACGTACAAAATATGTGGAAGTACTCTAGACAAGAGAACTTCAGGTGTAATAAGTTGTCTCCTGCAACTTTAATACACAACCCCTTAGGATGTTTAATGCATTTCAATACTGAGGACTTGTCTTTGCATGCCCTTATTGAATGCCTATGACCATAGTGTTGAAATTGCCTTCCATGTTCGACTTCAGTAGTAATAGGTTTATTACTTATGTCACATGGAGTGTTGCTGTTTTGGCTAAGTTTGTATTTGTTTGGCTTGTCACAGAACATGGCCCATTTTCCCAACCATCGTGCATGGATGTACGACCGTTGTTATAGTGGAAGGAGAGGTTTGAAGGAATCTTTTGTCATTGGAGTTGAAGAGTTCGTGGAGACGGCCCGACGATATCAATATTATGCCCTTGATGGAGGGATTCGATGTCCATGCATCAAGTGCGAATGTACAAGCATTCTGAAAGATGAAGTCGTCAAAGTTCACCTTTACCAAAAAGGGTTCATGCCTAATTACACGGTCTGGACATTTCATGGTGAAGAAATTCCTACCTCACAGGACTTACAAAATATCCCTCCCACCCAATCACGACCGTCCTCATCACCTGCTGCCACTCAGCAGCCCACTTCAGTCCAACCGTCATCAGTCCAACCCTCATCAGTCCAACCCACACCAGTCCAGCCATCAATAGAGGAGCAGGATGATGAAAATCATTCTGATGATAGTTATGTACATTTTTAGGTTTCATTTTCTTATTACTTGTTAGACAAACATTTGGATATTAGAACATTTTGAGTTGATATCATTTCAGTGTTACTTCGATCTATTTTCAGACTTTGGATGTTAGAACATCCTTTTGTTACATTGTTTTATATTTGAACATTAATGGATGTTCTATCGATTAATTGATGTTCAATGGATATTGATAATTGATTGCATCATTGAGATGCACATTATGCATGTTTGTATGTGCTTGAAAACTGATATGCAGGTCTGTTTGTAATTGGAATTTGATATACAGGTGTGGGTTGCACAGGAATCAGATTTCTCTGAAACCTGCTCTGCATTTTACCGAAGGCTTTTGCCCTTCGGTAAATGCCCAAAGCAGGTCATTACCGAAGGCTTTTGCCCTTCGGTAAATACCCTCGAATGGCCATTACCGAGGGCTTCTGCCCTTCGGTAATTACCGAAGGCTTTTGCCCTTCGGTAATTACCGAGGGCTTTTGGCCTTCGGTAATTACCGAAGGCTTTTGGCCCTCGGTAATTACCGAAGGGCGAAAGCCCTCGGTAATTGTTAGCGACAAGGGATTTACCGAAGGATTTTTGGCCGTCGATAAGCCTTCGGTAAACACCCTTTATCGACGGCCTTTGGCATTTTCCGAGGGCTTCTGGCCTTCGGTAATACCCTACTTTTTTGTAGTGTGAGAAGAACACAGAATTTAATGGTGAAGTTTGTATGTGAAGAAATTCAAATTCCTCAGAACATCAGTCACTGGTAAATTTTCGTGCTCTTCCTCCGTATGCCTTAGTATGAAGAGCATAGTTTTAAGAAAAAACTTCTCTATTCTTTATACCAAACGATTCTATTTGTGTAAGTACCTTTGACATTCCACTAACACATAGTTACACACTCTATTTTATATTTCATAACAATTCATGTCTTTTATTTTTAAATTATAAAATTAAAATGAATATTTTCTTCTTTACTGTTGCAGACATTGTGAAAACAATCTTGAAAATATTCTTGAAAATGCACGAGTGTGTTTGAAAGAAGCCTTAAGAGCATATGCAGGAAGCAGACCTATGAAATGGCTGAGAATACAATTCATGTGGTGATGATTCCATGGTCTGCCTTTGGCCACTTGATCCCATTTTTCCAACTTTCCATAGCCTTGGCCAAATCTGGTGTTCATGTCTCCTTCATATCAACGCCCAAAAACATTAAAAGGCTTCCTAAAGTTCCTTCAACTTTAGCCCATTTGATTGATCTGGTGCAACTTCCTTTGCCATCACTAGATAAAGAGCTCTTGCCAGAAGGTGCTGAGGCCACTGTGGACATTCCATTTGAAAAAATTCAATACTTGAAGTTGGCATATGATAATCTGCAACATGCTGTGAAGCAATTTGTGGGCAATCAGTTACCAGATTGGATAATTTGTGACTTTTGTCAGCACTGGATCACAGACATTGCTCAAGAGCTTCAGGTGAAGTTAATCTACTTTTCTGTTTACTCGGCTTCTACAATGGCATTCTTGGGACCACCAGGCACAAGAAAAGCTCCCGTATCTCCAGAAAGTTTAACAGTACCACCACAATGGCTGACATTTCCCTCATCAGTGGCTCTTCAAAGACATGAGGCAAGTGCTTTTTGTGCTAATCACTACGAGGGAAATGCTTCAGGGATAGGGGACTTAGAAAGGTTTGCAAAAGTATTCAGTGCCTCCAAAGCTATAATATTTCGTAGTTGCTACGAGATTGAAGGAGAATATTTGAATGCATTCCAGAAATTAGCTGGGAAGCCTGTGATTCCCATAGGTTTATTACCTGTAGAGAGAGGAAATGTTGAAGGGGTTAGGGGTGAGACATTTGAGTGGCTTGATAGACAAGCATGCAGATCAGTTTTATTTGTAGGGTTTGGCAGTGAGTGCAAGCTGAGCAAGGATCAAGTTTTTGAGATAGCTTATGGAGTTGAGGAGTCTGAATTGCCATTTTTATGGGCACTCAGAAAACCAAGTTGGGCAAACAATGATGAAGATTCTTTACCTTTTGGTTTCATTGAAAGGACATCTGAGAGAGGAATTGTTTGCATGGGATGGATACCACAACAGGAAATATTGGCACATCCGTGTATTGGGGGATCTTTGTTTCACTCTGGCTGGGGTTCTGCCATTGAAACCTTGCAGTTTGGTCATACACTAGTTTTGTTACCCTTCATTGCAGATCAACCTCTTAATGCAAGGTTTTTGGTTGAAAAGGGTCTAGCCATTGAAGTTAAACGAAATGCAGATGGGTCATTCAGTAGAAATGACATTGCCACATCTATTAAACAAGCTATGGTATTGGAGGAAGGGAAGAATATCAGAGCTAATACAGGAGAAGCTGCTACAATTGTAGGAAACAGGAAGCTGCACCAAGATCATTACATAGCTGCATTTGTTCAGTTTCTTAAGAAATGAATCCAGAAGAAAATATGAAGTTGAAGAGAATCATTAAGGCTTTTTGAGTTTAGGGCTTAACAGTTTGTTAATCCTATTCTTTAGAGCAGTGTCACATAGGCTTAGCATTTTTCTTATCTATTGATTTAATTTTTGTTTTCTATCTAAGGCTACTTATAAAAGCAAAAAACTTGTATTCTGAATTCAGCAAACACTCTCTATTGTTGTAGTTTTTTAATATTCCAAAAGTCCAATTCCACATGCCATAGTGCACTCTTTTTCAAATGGTTTATATATCTGTACATTCCTTATATCCTCAAAATGAATAATAAAAGTCATGGTGCTTATATGTAGAAGGTTAAAGCATGAGATAAAAATATAATTGTCTTTTTGCAGTTTTTGGTTTTTCTGCTTCAAATGGTGTGTATGGTTGTTAAGCCTTTTAATTGTACCATAAGCAAACATTCAAATACGTCATGGATACAACGTCGAATCTTTTAGTTATGTTCAAAAACGATTTTGCTCACATGCACGTTATGATGTCAGTTTGCAAATGTGATAAATGTTAACGTAGTTTTTTTAAAGGTTTTGCAATAGATCTTCATGGTAGTAACCAAAATAAAACATGTGGAAACGTTAGGAGACTAAAAAAAAATTACAAAAAACATTAAGGCCTTTTGCCATGAGATTGATGGTGGAAACTCCAACCTTGTATATCTTAGTTAGGTGGATCGAAATAATTCATTGTTATTTTATTGTGATTAATTATATTGATAATAAAAATTGAAATTGTATTTTTAAATTTAGCCATGATATTTGAGTAATTTATTTCACCGAAATATAATAATGAAGGAGTATATTAAAAAAATAACTTCTAAGTATAAACATAGTGCCAAAATTCACTCAACGAAAAAAATCACATTAGTAAATCAAAATTAAAACCTGAAGGCAAATGAACCAACTGCACAGGGGAAACTATAGTATTGGAAAACTGCTTTAGTGTGAATGAACGACAAATTCCTTGTAAGCATTGCATTAGTAAAAGCTAAAGCTCACGATGTCTTGCAACCACTTCTTCCAAAACTGTCTACTTGCATAGCACATCATTTAGAAGGCATTTCTTGCCATGTGCTGCCGAGAGCAACCCCGTGATTTTTAATGATCTGAACTGCCAGAAGCAGAATTTCTTGTTCAGCAGAGTATAGTTCATCTTTGCGCTGTAGAAAGCAGAGACACAAGATAATCAGTAATCAACATGGAATCACAACTAACTCTGAAGATTGCAAGTAACAGATCCTCCTGTATCTATTTTAGAAACCCATCAGAAAATCAGTTTCCTTGGCCAGTTGGCCAGACCATTATTCCTACTTACAGGTCTAAGTATGGTGTTCGAAAGTTAGCTGCAGTGAGATATCATTTAAATATTCCTTGAACGGTCAAAACAAATGTAGAACAAGCTGGAAATCCAATCAAAATAAATGCAACACAAAATGAAGCAAAGGGAAGTTAAAAGATAATTATTTATAGCACCTCCATATAGTATTCCTATAGGTGTTTCACTGTGCTTGCACGTCAATTTCTTAAAATGTATTTTCATTTAAGAATAAGTTTTCCAAATTATGAACAAAAAGGATTAATCAACTATGAAAAAAAAAAACATAATATTGTTAAAATCAGAGATTCAAATGGGTGAGGTACCATATGTTTGAGGTTGTATCCAAGAGTCAATTCTGCATATGAACTTTCTATACGGGATAAGAAACAGTAGGGAACATCTTTCCCTAAGAAAACCTTTGCATTTGACCTGAGCATGCTTTTTACATCATCTGATATCTGGGGAATCTTACTTATATCCTCACTTTGCAGAGGAATTTTGCTAATAATGGCACGATATTCAGCACGGGACTTATTCACAATAACCTACAAAGTTAGCATGAAAGAGGGTTGTCCATTCAATGAATGAGGAAAATAAAGTATATCATAGCCACAACATCAAAAGCTTAAGCACGACACATGCTCATAGAATTAAGGTACAGCTTCGTATCAATAGTGTGTGAGAGTGCAAACATGTAAACGTGAAGTGTGAACATCAATTTATATATCCTCCAGAGAAGTTTTCAATTACACAAATTCAAGCTCAAAAATCAAAGGGAAGTATAAAAATTAAAAACACAAGTGCGATCAAGTAATTTAATCAAATATTTTGGCTTCAGTCTAAAAGCTGACGAAAACAATGGCTTGACAAATCTAAACTCTAGAGACAATATCCAACAGTGTACCATGAAGGAGCAGCACATGGTATGATAGCAATGCATTACAAAATTATTTGACCAAAAGAATAATGAAATAAAAGAAAAATCATGTTCAAGATAAGAAGAAAAAAAAACATGGTTTGAAACACAGGCACATGTCAGCATTTTCTTCTTCCTTCATAATATATTCGTATTTATTTTTTCTCTTGCAACAGATTATGAAATAAAACTAACTAAAACAAACCAAGGAGCAAAAAGGTCGGCTTAAACAGAAGTATAAGTTGAAAGACAAGAGAACTATATATATGCTTGCTCAAACTAGTGCTTCGAAAGTCAAACTACAAACAAAATTTTCCAACTAGTTGCATATCTTAGCATGATGTAGTGCCAAAGATAAATTTGTAATGTGCAAGTGCTCAGAACATATTTTCTCTTTCGTAAAGTCATTTACATAGATACATTTTAGAGAAAGAAAGAAACAATAGAATAGACTTCACTAATCTTAAATTATGGGCCCCATTTCTCTGTATTGCTTAAGCAGAAGTGAGCATAGAGACCCACCTGGCTAGAAAAAAATGAGTTTGGAACAATGACCGGAAACTTCTCTGAACTCAGCAAAGATGTAGTAGTAAGACCCATTTCCACCACTTGACCCTCTATCGAGCCTGCCTGCAATTTTTAAAATTTCTCAGACAGATAAGAAACATGAAACTTAACCAGGGGAAGACCTCCATTGATGCAAGAACACTTCAAGATTTCTGAATTTTGGGAAATGCTCTTTGCAGTTACAAAAAAATTTATGATAAGTATGTTAATCAATCCAAACTCATGGTATCTTTTCTCCAAAACACTCATCTAATTTTTTTTCTTTTTATTTTGGGCCCTCCAATGTTTCATATCAATCCTAATCCTAAAGCTAGACGTACTAACTACATCTATATATGCACTACACGTTGGGCCATTTGAAAAAAGCACCAATAATGAAGGACTATCTAACTTAATAATGTGCATGAAGTAAAAAAACTAATTATAACTCCTCACCTAAAAAGTTAACCGTAGAGAGGGCATTCAAGTGAAAGACCATAGTTCAGAAAATAAATTATACCATAAAAGGACCAATCCTTAATGTTCACCTACTAAATCAACATACTTTTATTGTATCTCCAACTGAAAAAGGCTTAGAAAACTGCATAGATAAACCACTAAACACGTTGCCAAGAATGTCCTTGGCAGCAAAAGCAGTAGCCACTCCTGCATAAGAAAGAAAGAAACATGAAGTCTTCTATTCTCTGTTTTATTGGTAAAAAATGAGTGAAACTTGTCAAGGAATGGGGAGCAAGTCAACAACATGATAAAACATTTATCAACTGGATAGCTGATGGTTCTGCTAAACGGAACAAAAGAAATACTATATGTGCATTTGTGTATTCTATTTCTTTCATTTACCTACTGCTGACTTTCTTCATTGTTTTACAATTCTAAAAATAGAATGCAACTCCTCTAAAGTCAACTGTTGATTGAAAAAATACGAATCAACAGTTGAGAAATGTAACAAAATCAAGCATATGTATATATCAAGCTTTGAATCTTGTTAGTATCACAACTGTTGATTAGCAAATTAAAAGCTATTACTGCACTTTATTCTCTAAAGTGGACACCCCTAACTTTAGAGGTCAAAATTAGACGACCTAGTTGTACAGTGTATTTTTATAAAAACAACTTATGCTGTGCGTACTCTCGCCCTTTGAGTTGTTTTGCGAACGAAAAGCACCATTAATAGATGCCTAATCAATTCCTTCAGTAGGTATACTTATCCCAATACAACTTGCAAATAATTTTTGTCATACTTGACCCTTTTATAAACTAATTCAAATTATTTGTCAAACTTGACCCTTTTATATAAGCAAACTGAAGCTTACCACACCAGATAATAATATACCAATTTCTACAGTGCTAATGGTTGTCATCTTTCGACCAAATTCTATGCTTATAAGGAACTTTTCTTTTCGAAAATCGGATCAACAAGACTTTTCGGCTTCAATCAACACTCAACTTTAATGAAAAACAAACACATAGGGGTAACAGAGATGCCAAAAAATATTAAGAATCCAAAATTAAATTCATCAGACTTAATTTAATTTAATACTTACCTCCTATACCACCAACAGTAACAATAGATTGCACGGCCACACCACAAGCCTCAGCAAAAGCCATTATACCAATCACAAATAGACCAATTGATGAGATTTTGTCAAGAGCGAGCACTTTGTCCCTATCAAGTCCAAGTAAACTTTGACTGGACAATGTCCGTGCAAAAACATTTGTTTTCCATCTATGCAAAAACCATACAAATGAAACTATGACTGCACCCCTCCAAACTGGTGCAAGATATTCTGCGGTTATAGTTGTTGGAGCTACCATTACACCACTGGAAATCAAAGTCAGCTGTCATATAACCATAAATACAGCAAACAAAATGACACATTTAAAAAATGACCGAGTGTGTACATACAACCCACTAACATTTGTGAGAATGCCATAAAGGTAACTAAATATCGCACAGGATCCTCCATAGCACCCCAGAAGCTTTTCTCGTAAGGAACTGGATCTCCAGACATGCTTCCTGGCAATAGAGAAACGGGACCTTGCATTGCATATCTGTGAAATTTCCTCAAAATCACAGGCATCAAGAACCAAGCTATTAGCGTAGCAGTTAAAGTACCACCAACCGGAATAACCACCTTGCCTAAATATGGGTGTGAATCAAGCAACTGCTGAGCATATGGACTGAGATCATCGGATGCTGCTTTAACCTTTTCCCCAGCATATGATGCTGACTCTCCCACACTCTTCCAAACATCTCTAATCCTCTCAGCCCAATCACCCCCAGCAACAGAATCACCAGTGGTATTCATGTCACTCGCACCAGAACCGGCAGAGACTTCTGTACCAGCATCTCTACTTCCTTTATCACCACCCACCGTCGACGAATAAAATCGGCGATTCAACACGTGGCTCGCAGAAGCAAAAGGAAGGGCACTCCGAAAACAATAGCTAGAGAATCTAGGATTATACGATACATTGGATCTAGTACCAAATTGGTGTCTACTTCCAAAGGATTCAGAAGCCAAGTTACTAAACTGATTCTTAGCAGACTGCAACTCTCTTTTGTAATAAGGATGACTAGGTAAGTCACTCGGCAACCTTGCAAGGTTCATGAACACACTATGGTGAGAGTGACGGTGCTGAACTAATTCCGTACTGAAAGAAACATTGATTGTGATTCCTATACGTCTTACAGAGGAAGCCCTAACAGCTGCCATTGTAGAACAAACTAACAACTCAACATTTGAAAGTAAACAGCGATGGCATTGTATGGAACAATATCAATCAAATACAGTACCGAGTCAATCTGCGAATTCGAGAACAATTATCAGAATGCAATCACAACATAATTAGATTAAATTAAAATTTGATATAACCAATTCAGAGTAATAGAATTAATTTATAAACCCTAAGCATAGAGTATTTGTCAGCAGAAAAAAGAGTGGAAATAAATTAGCAGAGACTGCCATAAACGAGGTCTTACTTTCGCCCTGAATCGATTTCATTTGTGAACTAACAGAATCTTCTTTTACTTGCCTTGGAAAGAAAGACAACAACCCAATAAATTAATAATATTTTTTCGCACAGCATCACTGGATGGTAGCTCACCCAGTTTGGACATTGAAAATTAGAGAGGGTAAAAAAAGTGAAGTCTTATTTTATAGAAAATTTGAAGAAAAATGTTTATGCTTTTATTTTTATGATTAACATTTTTTATCACTAATATTTTAATCTTTATAATGTATGGACAATCTTTCATTTTATTAGTATTTACAAAATTTAAAAAGAATCAAGCATAAGTATGATTTTTTAAAAATTTAGATATAAGTATTCAATAAATGAGACTTTTCAATTTAATAATTGTTCACTGTAATTTAAAATAAAATAAAGAAAGTCTTGTAAACAGTATTAAGTGAGACAAAAATTTAGGAATATATGCTATTGGTATTTTAAATTATATTTTTAAAGAAAAAGGTGCATTTAATGAACATTTTTAAAAGTTATAATAATTAATAAAAACTATGTGGATCTTTCATAGCAAACTGCAAAATATGATGATATTAAATTAAGATTTGAAAATGATTAAAAAAAATTGTCTTGAATTATTTTGTTATGTGATTTTTACGGATTTTGTCTAATTTTTAAAGGAAGAAAAAAAAAATTGGTAATGAACGTTTTTTTAGAGGAAGGCAATGGATTTTTTTTAAAGGAATGCAATGAACGAATTAAGAGAATAAAAAAAATTAAAATTTTATTGTTCAAGTGAAATATGATAAAAGGATGAATATATTTCTTGATTTTGAAATTCTGCAAGTGTTTGGTCGTTTTTATGTTTCTTCTAATAGAAATTCTATTAAAAAAATTGCTTTTAGCTGCTATTCTCAGATTTATTCATTCGGATTTTTCTTATCAAATTTTAAAATTTATTGTGTATTCTTTTACATATCAATTAAAATAATTGGCTTCTTAAGTTTGAAAAAATAAAAACTTTAGTCAGTAAAATTTCTTTAGATAAAATTAGTTCAATTGTTTTTTCACAAAACAACCTTAACTTTGCCTACTGTGTTAAATACTGATATAATATGACACTTCGCTATCCTTTTTGAGTGCATGATGAAAAATTTAGTCAAACAGTATCAGTTTTCCTTAGTCTCATTCCCTCCATTAAAAGTTAACATATGACTACTTGGTACCTGATATAGAAATATAAAAAAGTTTAATACAATATCAAAAACTTTATAACACTACTAAGTTCCAATTATTTTGTTTAATGTTTCATTTTTCACACAAGGCCTGTTTATAAGTTATTATGCTACTGAATATAAAATGAACTTTCACGTGTAATAAAGTTGCTTGGTGTATACTAATTTCATATAGAACTGGTTGAATGCTGAACGTTCGAAATATCCAAAAGCGTACAATTTTACAGAACTGGTTGCTGTAGATCGTGACACCAAAAGTTTAATTTGAGCCTAATATGTTTCTTTTATTGACCAATCCTTTCAAACTGCTAAATACTTTGCTGTATTAGCAAAGAATCCTTGTCATTATTGATATTGCTTTACCAAGTCAAAACTTTTTATACTTCATCATCCCTAATGTTTCTTGACACAAGCAACAAATATATAAATAGTATAAAAGTCTTGCAGTCAAAGAGTCTAATTAAGAATTCATCATAGTTATTTATTAAAACTCCAATTTGTGAGCTAAAAGCAGGCTTGGCCGGCCATGTTATTGGAGTGAAACTATGAAAGATTCAATGAAAATGGTGTATATATAACACTGAAGCTAGAATTAAGAGTATATCAGAGAGCATTGAAGCTGAAATTAACTCAGAAGCCCATAGGAGTGAAGTAGAACAGATATGAGACAAGCTGGTGCATATTCAGGGTTACTGTGTGGAGGGGTATCAGGAAGGACAGGACCCCATTCTCTGCCCTTGGCAAGGATCAAGAAGATCATGAAGAAGTCAGGGGATGATGTTAAAATGATATCAGGGGAGGCTCCAATTATCTTCTCCAAGGCTTGTGAGCTCTTCATTGAGGAACTTACTAGAAGGTCCTGGATCATGGCCATCCAAGGCAAAAGGAGGACTCTGCACAAAGAGGATTTGACCTCTGCAGTTATAGCCACTGATCTATTTGACTTTTTGATCACTTTGGTTTCCAATTCTGACAACCATCCACTTGGTGGCACCACCTCTACCATAGAGGTAGAAACTATATATTAGTCTTCATCAACCTAAACACAACAGCAGCTACAGAATTTGAGTTCATGTAATTATTGTAATATACATATGTATGTGTGTGTGTGTGAGAGAGTTTATCTGTTGGTTATGCATCACTATACTTGAATGAATGAAGTTGTGCCATGATTTTTAAGACACAGGAACTGTATATTACTAGTTCTTCTAGACTTTAGGCAGTAAGATAAAGGCTGCATAACTTTTTCATTTAGGTGCAGTGAGACATCATTTGAATATTCCTTGAATGGTCAAAATAAAGGTAGAAAAAACTGGAAATCCAATCAAAATAAATGCAAATAAAATGAAGTAAAAGGAACTTAAAATGATAATTATAACATCTTCATATAGTACTTCCTACAGGTGTTTCACTGTGCTTGTACGTCAATTTCTTAAAATTAATTTTCATTTAAGAATAAGTTTTCCAAAACCATTTTATGAACAAAAAGGATTCATCAAGTATAAAACAACCATAATATGGTTAAATTCAGGGATCCAAATGAGTGAGGTACCATATGTTTGAGGTTGAATTCTAGAGTCAATTCTGCATATGACTTTCCAACAGGACAAGAAATAGTAGGGAACATCTTTCCAATAAAACCTTTGCATCTGATCTGACCATCGCCTTTACATCTTCTGATATATGGGGAACCTTAGTTAAATCCTCCGTTTGCAGAGAAATTTAGGTAACAATGGCACGGGACTTGTTCACAATAACCTACAAAGTTAGCATGAAAAGAGGGTTGTCATTCAATGAATGAGGCGAAAGTATATCATAGTCGCAACATCAAAAGCTTATGCAAGAAACAAGACTAGAACTCAGGCAATAGCTTCGTATCAATAGTGTGTGAGAATGCAAACATGTAAACGTAAAGTGTGACCTTCAATTTACATATCATCCGAAGAAGTTTTCAAGTACATAAGTTCAAGCCCAAAAATCAAAGGAAATTATAAAATTAAAAACACACGTGCAATCAGGTAACTTAATCAGATATCCTGGCGTCTGTTTAAGAACTGATGAAAAGAATGGCTGGACAATCTAAACTCTAAAGACATCCAACAGAGTCTGACCATGAATGAGCAGCACATGGCTTGATAGCACTGCATTACACTATTATTCGTACCATGTAACAATAATGAGAAAACATGTTCATGATTGCAATCCATTACATCTGTTTTTAAACGACAATTCTTACATTATTGGAGTGAAAGCCTCAACTTCAACAAATCTAAATCCATTCAATTGCATTCATTAGCGTAGGTTTCCAACAAATAGAATTTACCCTTCTAACAATACCGAGCACCATTATGGTTCAACAAACAAAACTCAGAAAACCTTGACCTCTCTTGCAGCCTAATGAACTCTCATCCTTCAACTTCAGCCGGCGTCTTCGCCTCGATAGACAAGGCATGCAATCCAGTTTCCAGCTCCTCTTGCAGAAGGCCATAAATAAGCCTATGCCTCTTAACCAAACTCTTCCCTTCGAACTCCCTAGACATAACTTTAACATTGAAATGCGTTTCTCCATCACTCCCTCTAACCCCAGCATGCCCCGCATGCTGATAAGACACATCCTCAACCTCCAACTCAACAGGCTCAAGCTCCTTCTGCAACTTCTCCCTTATCCTCTTCCCCCTCCCTCCCAATTCCACACCACCCTCAGAATCCAAACCAACATCACCCTCACCAAGTTCAGAACTTTCTCCACCCCTTGAAGGATTTTCAACAATGCTATCAGAATTCGACTCGGGTGACTTCAATTCAGTGAACTCACCACCCCTTTCAGCTTCCACGTACAGCATAAGCGCCTTTTTCTGCATCAATTTAAGCATGTTCAAAAACCCGTTGTTCCTCGAGGGGGTCAGGCTCTGCTGCAACCCCAACAGCGTGACGAAATCTGGCGTGACCCGAATGATTTCACCAACGGGTCGACCCGAGAGGCCCTGAACGAGCAACGCGGCGAGGCCTTTGGTGAGGACGGAGTCGGAGTCGGCTTCGTAGACGACGTCGCGGTTGGGGTCGAGGTAGGCTCGGACCCAGACCTGGGAGACGCAACCTTGGACCTTGTTGTCGTTGGTTTTGAAGTGGGGCTCGAGGGGTTTGAGGTTTTTGCCATAGAAGAGGAGCTGTTCGTATTTGGCCTTGGGTTCGTGGACGGATTGGAAAAGGTGGACGATTTCTTGGAGCTTCGGGGGAAGGTCTTCGATGGGTTGAAGGGAATTGGATGATGGCAACGGTGATGATGATGACGATGATGATGGCGGCGGCGGCGGTGGTGATGATGATGGAAGTCTCTGGAAGGTGATGGATTTAGAGAAGAGAGTTTTTCTTAGAGAAGGAAGGAAAGTTGGGGTTTTGGGGAAGAGGGAGAGAGGGATTGTGGTAGTGACAAATCGAAAGGAAGATGATAAAACCGAATTGGTAGCCATTGTTGAAGATAGTTACAGCAGTTGAGAATGTACCTGAAAGTGACAGAGACAATCTTTCATTCATTAGTTTGTAGGCTTTTCGTGGCCTAAGAATAGAGTCATACTATTCCAACCCTTAGGCTTTATTCTAACCTAAGGCTTTGTTGATGGGTTGGGAGGAGATGATACGAGGAAGATGGTTTGAATGAATTTAAATGAATTTCAGGGTAAATTTTTTTTTTTTTTGTTGTTTGTTTGGGTGGATTTGTGAATAAAGTTTATGAAAATTAATGTAGAATTTGATTGACGTAAAAGATAAAAAAAAATTGTTTAATTGGTAAAAATTAAAAGTTACCAAAATATTCTTAATTATTAAAGTAAAATAAAATAATAATAGTTAGTGTCATATTTAATTGTAAAATGTTTATAAAGAATAAAAAATTAATATTCATTATTATTATTATTATTATTATTTTATTATTATTATTATTATTATTTTATTACTATGATTATTATTTTATTAATATTATTATTATTATTATTATTATTACTATTATTTACTATTATTATTATTATTTCAGCCTGTAAATTTTAGTCAAACACACTCTATTCAAGGGATGAAATTGTAAATGCTGAGAAATCTTTACAAATTTGCGCATAGATGAGAGATTGAAAAATTCTTTTATTCTACAAATCAGCGCTTTCAAATGCGCACAAATCTTTAAAAACGAACACAACAGTAATCTGAAATTCGTCGAAGGAGATTTAAATGGATTTGAGTGAATTTGAAGGTAATTTTTTTTAAGTGGATTTGTGGGTAATTGAGACTGAATTTTGAAGTAAAGTTTGTAAGAATTAGTATAGGATTTGATTCATGTGACAGATTTAAAAAATTAGTGTAATTGGTAGAAATTAAAGATTGCCAAAATGCCCCTAGTTATTAAAGTAATATAAAATGATATTTGTTAATGTTATATTTAAGTGCAAAAATGTTTATAAAGAGACCAAAATTATAAATAATTTTTAAAATTAATTTTTAAAAATTATAATGTAGTAAAATGAATTTATTTTTAAATGTAGTATTTGTTTGTAATATAATTTACTACCAAGTAATATAAATTTATTTGTTACGAAAGTGAGATTGATTAATTTTAAACAAACATATAATTAAACAAAGTTATAATATTACATGACTTTGCAAGAAAAGTGGTAACATAATAACATACAAATATATTTGTAATAGTTCATGATGACGTTGCTTCAGTGAGGTATCGTTGCAATGTATTGAAACGATATTGTATTGGCATCCCTATTAGACGTATTTTAAAGGATGGATGCGAAGATAAAAAGTCGAAGCACCGTCTGAATAAATTCTGATCGTTAATGTTCATAGTCCGTAATAAGTTTTCAACTTCTTCTGTAGTTGGATTAGAAGATTGAATCGTAGCATTTACCAGGGATATTCAACGCTCCATGGCCTGTGTATGTCGTTCAAGAGCAGCACATAGTCTTCTTGATTGATTAATTTGTTTTTGCAGTTCATCAATGATTCAAGAATCCATCTAATTTGCAGATTATTAAGTTGACAATAAATAAAAATAGCAAAGCTGATGTGAAAGATAATAACATTGGAAAATATGTAATGTAATATTTCAAACACATAAGTAAATTTAAGAAATAAAAAGTCATGTAATAGATTATCGGAATAATAATGAACTTAATCATCTAAATGGTGAAGAATCAAGTTAACATTCTGATTGAGGTGAGCAAATTGGCGGTTCATGTCAAGGGAAAGGTTTGCCAAGTTATCTTCAATATGTTGAACCCGCATCTGCATTTGTTCCATACCCTGCATTCTGTGTTACAAGTCTTGTATCCCTTCCCATATTTGACTCATCATATTAGGATTTGAAAGAGGTGGAGGAGGTTGCACAGGGTTGTCATGATGGTGTGGTTGCTCTTCTTCTTCATCATCACTGACATCGTGTTGCCAAACACCGTTGACATTAACAATATTCAACCTCTTCAAAGAATTAATTGAAAAATGATGTTGGTTCCCAATATGGCTGTTGGCATCGACATCAACATGTACTCCACAATATTGCATGATTTGGGTGATAAGTACACCATATGGTAGTGGTGTGTCACTGGCCTTACATTTAAGCATATGTTGCATGATGTGATGAGGCCAATTGATAGCAATATTATTTTTAAGCACCCATAACATAAAGATATCCTCCTGCAATAACCTTGCAAAATTTCCAGGTCGTGGAGTCAACATGTGAACAATAACATAATGCAGAAGTCTATCATTAATATTCAAACACCCAACTGTTTTAACACGTTGACCCTGCATTGTTGGTCTGACCATAGTAGCTAATGTCATCTCTCGATCATACGGAAACTCGTCTGGGATATTTGATAAAGACAATTTTTGACCCTCATACTTCATATTAGCAACATTTTGCCAATCAGCAGGTTTCAATCTAATTATTCTTTTGTTGATCAGCAAATATCCATTTCCAAATATCTTGAGATTTGAATAAAAAACTTTGATTAAATCCGGATAAAAGGGTCCCTGCAATGTCAGAAATTTGATGACTCCTTGAAATAGAAGATGATGTTGGAAAAATAACCCCGAACCGGCAAATGATTCGAAATTCATTATTTTTGGAACAACAATATTCCTTGTGTAGAAATCAGCTGCCTAGTTTTCCATCTGATGGTTGTGACTGAAGAAACGACGCTGATCGAATTGTTCTGCAACAGATGGTCTGACATAGGTTGCATCTTCTTGCTCAGTTACGATTTTTTTTCCCTTACGACTTTTTCTAGGCCTTTTGGTTGATGATGAGGCCATTTCACAATTTCTTGAACAATACCATAAATGAAAACATTAAGTATGTTAGTTCAAATAAATTACAAAATATTAAAGTTAACAACAAGCAAAGACAAACCATTACATCATAAACATAACCATAACTTCAAAGTACAAGATGGGTGAAACCAGTAAGTCATTACTTCAAAACACGTACATCTAATAATATAATTAAAATCCAAGTAATCATATAAGACATCTTAAAAATCACCACCCGATATCATTTTACATAACTTGTTCCACCTCTTGTGTGGTGGAAGTCCCATGAACCTCTTTGTACATGTGGGGTTCCCACATAAGAAATCATAACATTGCTCTAGCAAATTTTCATCAGAAATGTTCATAGCACTCAACATTTCATAAATGTCCACCTCTATATATGTGTAATTCGAGGTGCGACGAAGGATCTCGGTTTAGGAATGTAGTATTTGATTTCTATCTTCCATTGCTAAGACATGACGCATGGCTGCATCAGAAATTACACCAAAATGAACATTTGATGAGCTAAGGACATTTGCGAAACCATCTAGGCTGGTCGTCAACTTATCAAATTGAGAATCAATGACATCGACCATAGGTGCCTTCGTTTTGGAACCTCGTGAGGATGAAGTTCCACCGGATGGGACGGAAGGCACATATTGAGTCTGCCCTGAACTATATTCATCCACAGATGGAGGAGGTGATGGTGGAGTTGGGTCTCTATACCCCGTCCACTCAGGCTATTCTGGAATGTATTCAATATTTTGATTAAGATCAACACTCACACGAGGCCCAACCCGTTGTCGACGTGCTTGACGAGCGGTCCGAACACCACTCCAAGTAGCTCGATCAGCCGCCCATAACTCCACCATTAAATTGTAGTGTTTGATACTACTAACTCTCCACTTTGCTTCACTTGGCCTCGACTGAAACAACAAACATTACAAACACACTAGTTCATATTATGTATTATAAGGATCCGCAAAATCTTAGTATTTATTTTAAAATACCTGAATCAGGTTCATCCAAACTTCGTCCTCAGCATAAAATGTCATACTAACTGGGTTCCAGGAAAATCCACTCAATCCAGAAAACAGGTCATGTACCTCACGCCATTTATCTTTCAAGACTTTCTCACGATTTTTAACATTATTTTTTGTAATTGCGACATACCCAGAGCTATGAAGATGATCAACTATGTTACTATATGCTTGGGATGTCCAACTTCCGTCAATCCTATTACTGATCCGTGACTCCTCAATCATAGAGCGTAGAAGACGTGCGTCCATGTCCTCTGTCCACTTCATGAACTCTCTAGTAGGACTAGAGGACTCATTGGCGACTGTCTTACCTCTGCTCATTTTATACCTACTTCATAAACAAAATGGTAAGAAGTTAAGATTAAACATCCATATATAATGTTCTTGTCATACCCATAACATCAAATACTCATACAACACAATAAAATACAATAACTACGAGTTTTGATAATCTCGCCACATATGATCTGCTATAGAATCCCTGATACTACTACCAATCCTATGGTCCTCTTCTCTAACTTGAGATGATGAAACATTATGCTCTTCCCTTTCATTTAACTCATTATCAACTTCATCAAACAATGAATCATCGTTATCCATGCCATGAAGGAAGTTGTGTAAGATACAACAAGCTAATATAATGTTTGTCATTGTCTCCAATCCATAGTGTGGTTCAGTGCCACTTGCAATGATAGGGAATCGTTTTTTCAACACACCAAAAGTTCTTTCAATAACATTTCTCAGCGATGAATGTCTATGATTAAACAACTCCCGTGGATTTTGTGGTCCTCTACGTGTATATTCTTTAAGGTGATATCTTACGCCTCTATATGGAGTCAAAACTGTGCTTTTCAACACAAATCCAGTATCACCGAGGTAGTATTTCCCTACAAGTTTGCACATATACAGGTAATTAGTCACTACTAAATAAAATCTTCAACATCGCAATGTAGACATTGACCTTGGGGGATAACCAACGGATCATCTCGATCAAGAGCATTTTTTAAAATTCTTGAATCAGATGCAGTGCCTTCCCACCCAGCAAGAATATATGTGAATTTCATGTCAAAATCACACGCCACAAACACATTTTGAGTTGGCCAATCTTTTCTTCCTCGAAATCTCTGAGCATCACATCTTGGCACCTTTACACAAACATGAGTACTGTCTATGGCCCCTAAACAATCCTAAACATTACAAATAACAAGTCATCATAAAAGTAAAAATTTGTTAGCATCCTTTCATCATAGAACAACTACAAATATGATGAAATGAGTACCTTAAAGTACGGGTAAAATCGATTGTTGTTCAAGACATATGGATGAACCTCATTTCCTGAGGGTTGAATTAGAAATTCAGATTCCAAAGTTAAGATAGCATCCAAGACATTGTGAAAGTGTCTGTTAACCGTCGAACCGGATCGATGAAAGAAAAATGCAACACTTCGATTCTTAACATTATGACCAATTATATGAAGAAATTGAGCAACTTGTTGCTCCATTATCGACCGAATGACGTCCTTAACTAACCCAGTTGATCTTAGTCTCTCACAAAGATTAATAAATGTCTCTGGACCCATCCTAATAATGTCGCGGCACCGATTAGTATGCACAAGATATGACATTAATTGCTCCCTACGACGGTCTCTGTCTGGTAGGTAATTGTTTACACTACTCGAATCACTCGAGTACATATTCAAGATACTCAAGGCATAACATTGTTAGTGCAGCCAATGAAGTGGTTATTTGTAAATGTTGACGTATCATTGCGATAATATTGAAGTCTACATTAATCACATCATCATCTATATCTTCACGGTCCAAAAATGATAAATTTATTTCTTCTTCCATCTATCTTTACTTGAACAAATATACATACTATAATTAAAATCATGCATTCATATATTCATTTAACTTAAACTTCATATATACATTAATACATTCAATTAATCATTAGAATTAAACAAAAATAAATAACCTAACAGAATCACAACATTTCATAGATATATTATGAACTACGTACATATATATATAACAAATCAAATTGTTCATTATAATATTAATACCTAATATATTCAACATCATAAAGCTACATATAAGCACCACTCATTCCAGATTCATATATTTATTGTACCCAACTTATGATTAACACTTACCTCTTCAAGACGTTCAAGACCTATAAAGAGTTGAAGCTGAATTGACCAATGACGATTTAAGAAATGCCAGGAAGTAGGATTTGTTCTCCAATCAGATTACCAATTTGTGCGTTTGTAGATGCTAAGTTCAAATCTCAATTTACAAAGGTTTCACTCTAAAACAAACCAAACCTGCAAACATAAATATATGAGTTTAGTATATAATAAAATGCTTGTTCAATGCACAGAAAGCTTGAAAACAATTTTGAATGTTACATAAGAAGGAACCACTTTGCTGCCCTCATGCACCACAATCCCCCACTTTCACCTCTTTCGTACCAATGCAACACACAACCACCTCTTTCGTACCAATGCAACACACAACCACCTCTTTAGTACCAATGCAAGTGAATAGAAACTGCTTAACATACGAAACAGTGGAACTCATAATAATTTCCTTTCATTATGAACAAACAAAACAAAAGACCAATTTACACATATACAACACAACAATCACCTACTCGAATCACAATAAACAAGGATAACTTTGCAAAGAGTCCACGATATTCACGAATGCATCAAACTCCTCTCAATCTCCAACTCCATTGCATGTCATAACGTGCAACATTATAATCGCTTGTTAGATCATTTTTCAGAAACAACAACGACGTTCATGGTGACCTCATCAACGTCCACCACCTTAACACTGTCGTCTTCTCTGAGAACAGCTCCACCAGCAACCACCGTCGTCTTCAACAACTTCACCAACTAACCAAGCCCCCAGATTTTCTTCGTACAACCTGCAACACAATGAAAACGTTAGGGGTGATGACATACACCGAACTCCTTCTACTGCCATGGCCGGATCAGTTCCTGCCTCCTCCATGCACTGCTTCATGGACCTGTGGATGTCCATCAAGGTTCTGACCAGAAGACTCAACACCAACCATGTTATATATCATATCACCCAATGAACGAAGCATGGATGAACGAAGCATGGAAGAACGATCAACTTGGTGGAGCACAATAACGCAGCCCATAACCGAATTTGCCTCTGGACCACGCTCACCCAAAAACCTGTAACTGAATACAACCTTCAAGAACCGAATACACCACCCAGCATTCGTATAACTTTGCAGCGTAACCGAATACGCAGTCCCCGTAACCGAATACACTCATTCCAATTTTTTTTTCTGATAAATGGAACTGGATACAGCGTCTAGAACCGGATCTTCAATCTTCGTCTTCAACCTTTGCTTCTCCATCTTCATCTCCTCTTCGTGCTTCAACCTTTCGTTGCCCATCTTCAACGCATCTTCACCTTCTTCTAATGGCAGCAACCAAGGTCCACGATCACCACACACCACTCTCCATTCGTGGTCTATATCAAAACGCTACATCTGTGCCTCCAACTTGCAAAAATTGAACAAACCTTACAACTACATTTACTAACCTGATCTATGCAATGCACCTTCGCTCGTCAATGCACTAAGCCCACAAGAACCGACACTTCTCAACCAAAATAGACAGCTCAGGAACGATGAAGGACAAGCAGGGATAAGATATATTGAGCTCAACTAATACACGAACCAACTTGCACTTAAGACACGAACCAAACATATAGCAACTAAGCCTCATTTTAATAAATGGTCTACGGTCTTCAAAGTTGTTTGAATTTCAAACCCAACACTGTATTTCCAGGAATCTTTCCTGTGTTGGCTGTGAAGGCTTGTGTAGTTGTGTCAAACCACAGAACCAGAGAATCGAATCTCTGCATTCGTATCCTGCCAAAGCATTATGTATTTGGCCTGTGAAAGTGAACAAAATGCACTACTGAGCAGATAAGAAAAAGCCACCCAGCTACAGTAACATACTCGTGATGTACGAAGCAATGTCTCAGATTAACGTGCATTATTATATATTTGCTCTGGAATCGATTATTCAAAGTAAGAATCCAATATGTTATTTTTTCCTTGCCTTTGCTGGTATTATCAAATCTATTAAGGGCAAAAAGGAAATTTTTTTCACAATCAGCGCAAATCTTCGCATATATGCGAGTGACCATATATTGAGGTATCCCGCAAATTCACTCATATTCATCCTCGCAAATCGACGGAAGCGAACACGGCTTCATCTACAATTCTGTCTTCGCTAATCACTGACTACAGTGAAATCCATACAAATGAACACACGCTTAGTTACTATTTGAAACTCTCAACCAAAGTCCATAGATGAGTCTAGTTCTGAGAAAAAAAATAAATTTAAGATAATAAAAAATATTAAAACAATTATTGGTATTTTAATAAGAGATATTTATAATTTATATAAATTTTAATGTATTTTTATTATTTATTACATTAAACGTTATAAGTATTTTTGTATTAATAAATAATAAGAAAAGTTGAAAAGCCGTTGATAATATAGGTTAATATAATGTTTGGTAATATTATTTTAAAATTTCAACTAAATTAATTATTTTCATTGTATATGAAATTTGATTACGTTAGAAACAATATTTCTTAAAATGAACTTATGTCTTATTTATAAATTAAAAGCTCTGTTAGTTTAGGTTTTTTTCACAAAAATCATGTTAACTTGTAAAATAGTTAATTATTTTGCATACTTATTGTTCTTATCTCATAAATACATATTAATATCATAACAGAATAATTTGTTTAAGTACGAAAAATTTTAGAAGAAAAAAAAATGTATTAGAGATTTATCTGTATAAAAGTGTGTTTGTGTTTACATGAATAAGTTTGGAAAACATGTTATTACATAAAATTATGTTAAATGTTAATTGAGATAGATGTAATTGTATTTATTAAAGTGTGAGAAGTACATTACTCAAAATAATTATATTTAAGGTTCGTGAAGAGTGTGGCTACCTCATTGGAACATGTGTTAATAGAGAAAATTGTTTGAGATCAGTTTATTAAAGTGTGATTTTTCTCACATCAATGTAAGTAAGTGACATGTTAGTGGAAATAATTATGAGAGACTCATCTAAAAAAAATGTGGTTGGAGAAGGAGATGCAATACAAAAAATCATATCAATAGTTTTCCTATGTGTTTGTGACAACATGAATGTGAAATGCACATAGGTGTGTGAAACATGCTAATAGAAAAAATTACTTAAAATTTTGTACATATAAATGTGATTGAATTTAATAAGAGGCCATGAGAGACATGTTAATAGATAAAATTACGTCACATTCACTAAAATAAGTTTGGTTTCACCAAAAATGCATACAAAATATATAAAATTTGAAATATTGCTCATTATTACTGTTATGAGATCAATGTCATGGTTGAAATATAATTTTATCCTTCTAAATTGTGATGTAAATGGAACTCTCTTAACTAATAGGAAAACTTCACTTATAATTATAGTTTGATTTGACTTGACTAAAATAATTAATTTCAAGCATTTCTTTTTTTTGTTTTAGATTAATTTATTGAACTTCATTGATTCATAGCTGTATTCAAAGATGAACTATCCAGGTTGTAAATCTTATGGTTTTCCAAAATATTTAAGTTTGAATAATATTTCCCGTTGTTTTTCAATAATGTCAAATTATATTTTGAATATTTCATGGATAATGCATATTTAGAGTTCAAGAAAAAAAAACTCACTTCTCAATTTATGAATATATTTGAGAATATGTTTTGAAACTATTGTTACATAATTTTGACCACATATCTTAAGTTTGTAATTGACTAATGTAATAATTAATTATCTTAAGTTTGTAATTGGTTATATCAAGCTAGAGTACTCTACTATGTAAGATATGCTTGTTTTTATAAATAATTGAGGTTTTTACACATAATCAATTACAACCACCGAATAATTGATTATAAGAACTATGAGTAATCAATTATATTAACTAAATATAAAAATACTTAGATAATCTATTGTGAAAGTTATTAACAATCCAGAAAGTTTTTTTTGTTTACACAAAAAACATAACAATCAATTATGCTTAATTACAATCGATTATATCATTCATAAAAATCTCTTTCAAAATTGATTTTAAAAGAGAAATCTTATTTTGGTGAGAGAACACCTTTCAAAATATTTTCAAAAAGTGCTTAGGACTTTTTAAAGAAGAGTTTTCTTGGAACATTACACATTGAAAGATAAATGTTCAAGATTCATAAAAAGATGATGATCATGGTACATTTTGAAAAATAAATGTTCAAGATTCATAAAAAAATGATGATCATGCTACATGATTTCAGCATACATCTATCACATATCAGGTAATATCTTTATTTGTTTTTCTTGTAATCTGATTTGATATTTTTTAGAAGTGTTTGGTGTCAAATTGTAGGTAATTTAGTGTTTTTACCACCTTCGTAAATTTTTTAAGAGTATTTTAAGAAGTAATATTTTTTTTTCTTGTTTTAGTTAGATAGATGTTTATTGTAATTAGATATTCAAGATTTTTAATGGAAAATGTTGCCCAAAATTATATGGATTAATTGAATATAGATCAAGAAAAAATCAAATCAATACAGTTTTTTTCTTATTTTTGAGTTTTTTTATCTGTTATCTTGAATTTTTGTTATTCTTTGTATTCATTAACTACTGTATTAAATTTCTTTTATCATTAACTGTTTTAAAGAAAGTTTTTCTACATATTTTCAAAAATCTTTTTTCAATCATTTCACCTTTAAATATGTTTTTAGGCATTTTTTTTCTCACAAATATTATAAATTGTTATCTCTTGATGCGATGGTAAATTATGATAACCATAATCATAATTAAAAAATATTTTAAGACACTATAAAAATATACAATAATAATAATTTAATAGCAAGAAATCATAATATTATAAGATGTGATTTTATAATTCATTTTCATATTAGTATTGAGTTTTTGAGTGATTTTTTTAAGCTTTATAATATTATAATGGTTTTTTAAAGTCAATTTTTTATATAATTGTTAATTTTTGTAACATCTTATTTAACCGTTATATATATTTAATATTATATAATATATTTTTATAACATTAAATATGTATAATATTTTCTTTCTCTTTATCAACCTATTATTATTATTGAGATATTCCACTTGAAATATTATTTATTTTTTATAACACATTATTATTAAAATTAAAGTTGAAAAACAACATAGATAAAATAAATATGATATTTACATCTATCATAGTATTTTCACTTAACAAATTTATATATAAGGAAACCAAATTGTCTTATATGCACTAGTACACATTTTTGTACTAGTGATGACAAGATAAATTATTTATAATATGAAACAATTTTTTTCACACTACACACTAAGCCATAAATTTTTTTTATAGATTATCACCACTTGACATTTTATTATTTATGTGATTCTAATATCAATATGTTGAGGATTATTTCCTTTAAAATTCCTAATTTAATACACTATCCACAACATCTTAACATAATATTTTCTCTAAGGAAAAATTATTATATTTATTGTTTCAATTTATGGGGGTCGAGGTTAGATATTTTTACACAAATAATCTTCAAACTTCAAGCTTAGGTCAAATTTTTAGTCTTCAAGCCCATTTACGATCCAATACAATAATGACTGGAATTAGGGTTAACATAATTATTCTTATTACTAATTTTGTTTGTGGTTAGACCGAGTGGTCGACCAAACATTTCACAATGAATCAAGAGGTGTGTTGACTGCTTAGTCCGTGGCTTATCGAGCAATTTAAAAACTTATTTATTTAAAGTTCATTAAATATTGTCTCGCTCAAATAGCCTTTGGCTCATTCAATTAGAATTATGCTTACTCAACGAAGTTGTTAGCACAACAAGTGAATTTTGACTCCTCAAGTGGAAATTTTGTTTGTCTAGCAAGTAGCCATTAAAAGACTTCATAAAAATAGTTTCGTTGAGACTTGTTGAGTGACCCCAACATAGGGAGAGTCTCACATTGAGAGACTTGACCTGTCCAATAACTAATCATTTTTTAGCTTCGAGTTTTTCATAAAACTAATTTCGTCCATCAAGAGATTGGCTTGTCCAACAAACTAAAATACCTTAGTCATATTTAAAAGTTTGCCCAACGAGCAATGCTCTTCGAGCTCTCTAGATTTTCAAAAATTTACCTTCAAATCCTCTCAAATACATTCAATCATTCTCCCCAAATCTATTCAAGTGAATAAAGTCTTAGTGAGAGGATGATTCAGCTCTACATAATTCAAAGGCTTAAATATAGATTAATTGTTTAAATTAACCTATATTGATTTTTTCTTCAAACTTCTTATCCTAAAAGTGATACAGGTAATCCAAACAACATCAAGCTCAATTAATTTCACCCAATCAATTAGAAATTAGATTATAAAATATATTGAACATACCAAATTAAATCAAACCCATCAGACTTATATAAAACCTACTAATTTATGACCATTTCACTTCTAAATTTAAAATTTCCTAATCATAATATTACAAAAAGTAAACTTTCTCTTACCTAGATCAAGTTTTTTAACCTTAAAAGAGCTAAATAAAATTGTTACTCTCATAATAATAATATATAATACTTGACATAGAAAACTTATATAATAATATGAATATACTTTCACGATCAAATAAATGAATATTCATCTAAATCACCTACAAACATCATCCTAACTTCCACAATCTGATTCAAGAAATGGAGTAAATACGAATTTAGTCACATAAAATTTCTATTAAGATAAGACTGTTGTATTCTATGTCAAGACTTTTGTGATAAACTCTATAAAAATAATAAATAATCAGAAACTTTGAGAAACTCTTACTTTCATAAAGATATCAAAAAGTCAAAAACTTAGATGAAGTATGAAAATAAAAGAAGAAATAGTTTTTGAAATTATTTTAGGATAAAACTTGAATAATCAACTTTTCTAAATATAAACTTTAAACTTTACATTTTAATAATAAAATATTTCGATTTTATGTATAAAAGATCAATTATATTTATTATTTTCTAAATCTTAGATTTTGAAATAATATTAGTTATTTTTTATTATTTTAATTCTCAAGTTCTGTCTAATATTTAGATAGCTTATATAATGTAGAAATGAGAAAATAAATAGAGTATGTATTAAAAAATTGTTATTTTAACCCTAAGTTTTTAAATCTGGTAAATATTTTAATTCAGGTTTAAAGGTGAATTTATCTTTTCGAATTTGGAATAAGTTTCTTTTTTATTCACAAATTTAAAATTGATTATTTTAGTTTTATATTGAAACGGGTGTTTGTTTAAGTTTTGTATTCTTAAATATAGTTACTTATAAATTAATTTATCTAATAACTTATCTTAATCAGTATGTTTTGTTTTTATATTCATCTCCCATTTTAACTTCAGCATAAGTGTCTTCACTAAAAAAAAATCACAACTAAAGTATATACACTAATAATAAACCAAAAAGTTAACATGACAAGTGTGTCTTTATTGTTTCTTCCCACGTCAAATCTAACCATAGTAAAAAAACACATTACCATATTATGTATATTTGTTATAAAAGAATCCATCATAAAGTTCTCTAAACTCATTTTGGAAACTCGGAAAAACACATTTTATATATTTCCATATTTTTAGGAATAAATTATGGATACTACGATTATGTATTTCCACATTTCCACATGTGATGATATTTAATATTAAAGTTGATGAAGTAGATGATAATATAGAAATTAAAAAAGATATACGGTGTTAGGAAGAGAAATTAGCATCAGGATAAGTTTGGAAATAGTATTTTAGTCTTAGATTTTTATTATGTTTACAGTTCATATTTATAATAAAATAAAAATGAAGTTTTATTTTAAATTATATAATTTTGTTAATTATAGATTTTAGAAAACTAAAATCTTTTATATATGTTCTTCTGTAACTGCCAACAGCATTTGAAATAATATAACTAATCCACTGCCAACTACTGTTGTGATAATGTTTTAAATTTTTCACAATAGATGATTATCTTAAAGTTTAAATTAAAAATATAATTAGTTTTTTTAACAAATATTTATATAAAAATATTTTTTATTTTCTCATTTCTACATTATATAAGTTATCTAGAATACAAAACTTAAGCAAACACCCGTTTCAATATAAAACTAAAATAATAAATTTTAAATTTGTGAATAAAAAAGAAACTTATTCCAAATTCGAAAAGATAAATTCACGTGTTTAACGTGACATTCTCAAATATATAACAACTTATATAATAAAGACGTCATCATTCCAATAAAGAGAACAGTCAGAGTAGAATAGTAATTCCGTTAGTTGATATTACAGTCATCCACATAAAGGACAGAACTTAAAACTTAAACAGTTTAGAGTATTTCAAAATAACACCAACTTAAACTTAGAAATCCTAAAAAAAGACTACACTACAGCATCAGCATCCTCCAGTACTTGCTCCAAAGGTATCTCCTCAACAACATCTGCTCTTATCCAAGTAGATGATCATCGCAAAGGAAAAACATACACAAGCAGCACACAACACAGAAGCAAGGGTGAGCTAGATAAACAAGCAATAAACATATAGTACAATCAATGGATGTCATCATGCTTAGTTACATATAAAAGAACAATTGAAGCATACCGTTTAAACCATGATTCAAACACTCAACACGACTCATCCAGATTGGTATAACTGTCGAACTATTGGTCGTCTTTGCACTTGCATAGTTCAGCTGGCCCTCCCCAACACTATGCAAGGTAAATCCCCCATCTGTCTATGTCTAAACTCTAAGACTATAGACGAGGATCTCCCTCTACTCTCACCACTCACACTATTCTTCTCTATTTGAGTATGAACAGTGCTTTGAGTGTAGGGATAGACGTACCATTTCAAAGCTCCATACAATTATACAGGACAACAACAAACCCCTACAACCACTTCCAATCATCTCACCCTGAGATGTCCAATTCATACTCAAATACATCATTATAGTTCACAACCATGTTCTTTCCAACCACCCAAGCCTCATACATGACAATATGTTAAGCAAACAACATTAATCAATCCAATACACATTACCAGACAATAACAGTCCCAAGAGAACCACTAAACAACACAAAACCCCGTAACTCATACTTAGACAAAGAAAATGGCTTTGAAACCATCACCAACAATTTCAGACAGGTCCAAACCCCCTAAAACGACCTAAGGAACGTCCAAAACGGACATTCGAAACCCCAAAAACTATCAAAAACAAAGACAACAGCATGCTAGTGCCCAGGGGCGCTCGGGGGCGCTCGGCGCGAACCGCCTCGCATCCAGGGGCGCCAAGGCTAAACCAGAGGGCGCCCAGCCGCATACCAGTTGACAACAACCATGAAATTTGACTTTTGATGCACTTGGAACCTGTTTTAATGACTAAAGGGGGTTCTTTACACATTGGTATTGATGGGAAACACGTTTATAAGTTAAAACAATCATCCATTTGATCACTAGGTCCAAGACTAGGTGTATCAAACCGCTTTTGACACTTTAAAAATCCAAACTCACTTCTACAAGTGACCCAATTTCAATTCTACTCTTAGAACATGAGTTTGATCACTTTGACATTCCTAATAAGTCACAATATACCTGGTAACACTACCCCAACAGCCCACTTACACCCCAGACCTCAATTGCCCAAAAACACTACTCCACTTCCTTCAAACTCACTCGAAAGCACTAATTTCACTTAAATCACTACTTATTAACTAGCATAACACATTTCGCCTCATCAACAAGCGTAATTCCCGCAAAACATCATACATAGCATACAACAAATTTTAACCAAACTCTAGCTCCCCTTACCTTGAAACTTCTTTGCTCAGCTCAAAGACCTGCAACTACAGTACCCCGCACGCGAATAATCTAGACAGCACCTTACAACTCGCAATGCGGTGATCAAGAACAACTCTTAGAGCTAGAATTTGACAGGGATTGGGAGAAAAAAAAAACACAAAAGACACATGCAACCAGCAGATTGCATGGTCTAGGGTTCCAAAACAGCAGAGAAAGGGCAAGAACAACTTACCCGCTAAAAACTGAACTTGATCGGTTCAAGTTGAAGCCCTTTTCGCGGTGGACGTTTGTACACCACCTATTTGGAAATCCACTGGCTTAGTTGAGAGAAAGGTTAGAGAGAATCTGGAGAAGGGTAGAGTACAAGGTTTTTAGAGAGGGAAAGTGGTTTTAGAAAAAGTGAGCAGAACTTGGTAGAGTTTTTATAAAATAAAGAAAAAGCTCTTCTCCTTAAATTAATCCATTTCTCTATTATATTAATATATTCTCTCTTTAGGTCCTTACATTTAAACCTGAATTAAAATATTTACCATATTTAAAAACTTAGGGTTAAAATAACAATGTTTTAATACATACTTTCTATTGAAAGTGAATACATATATACAAAAATCACTAAAAAAAATGTATGTAAATAAATATGCAAAAATCACAAATTTAATGTGAATGAGAGAATAACGAATATGCATATGTTGTCTCCTTTACCTCCTAAATTATATACTCTCCATTTTTATTCAACTTTCTCTGTCTCTTTTTTCTTTATTGTATACTTAATTAATTGTTTAATTTTACAATTACAAAACTTTTTTTTATTTCAATCTTGATATTAAAAACATATTTTTTTAGTTAACATATGTATAATTTTTATTATATGGACTGAATGACATGTGTGCAAACTAAAGTAGATTAAAAATACTGTCAAACAATTTTAAAAATGTTTTCAAGTAAGGACACTTAAATAAGAAGATTTAATAGATATAAATTAAATTTCAATCTTTAAAAATACATTTAGAGGCACCCATAGTGTCTCTTTCCCTAATAAATAAATAATAAAAGTTCCCGTGAAAGAATTATGAGAATTTTTTTAATAACATACATAATAACTACAGGTTGTTTTATAATATGTTATCAATTTTAATGATTTTGTAAACATTTTTTGAATCAGTGGAGAGTGGGTTAAATTTACTGATTTAGAATCATTATTATAAAAAGTACAACCGAAATGAATTTTAATCAATTAGTAAAAAAAGGTTACGTTTTTGCATAGTACTCAAATAATAACTGTTGAGAAATGGCGTTAGCATATTGCTGTAGTTTGCTAAATTTAAGATTTATCCTTAACTTCAGACCAAACAGTGTTTTTGTTTTTGTTTATCATTTATCAGGCATCCTTTTCGATGTGGTACTATGCACAGCTTAAAACTTTACCAAATCTAATAATCTTCCCTTCTCTCTCCTTCTTGGTCTCCCCATCCATGGGGTTCTCATGATAAAGCTTTTGGGGGTTTCAATTCATCATCCGATAAACACTTGAAAACCATGTCCACCACGAAGAACCATTTCAAAGACCCTGAACATTTATACTCTCCATGGAGCTTCTCAAAGCTCACGGCTTTCTTCTTCCTCTTAATCTCCATCTCCTACCTCTTCTACTCCCTCAGATTCGTCAGCCACTCCTATGACTGTGATCAACCACCCCACATTCCCACCGTCACTCACCATCACACATCCAACCCCCCACCCGAAGAAAAGCCTCCACCTTTTGAAGAAACCAACCTTTCCCACATAGTCTTTGGCATAGGGGCCTCGGCCAAGCTCTGGAAGCAGCGAAAAGAGTACATCAAGATGTGGTGGAGGCCCAATGAGATGCGTGGAGTTGTGTGGTTGGAGCAGAGGGTGAAGACTGAACCCGGTGATGAAAATTCCTTACCCTTGTTGAGGATCTCCGGTGACACTTCAAGGTTCAAGTATAAGAATCCAAAGGGGCATAGATCGGCGATTAGAATCTCACGCATAGTGTCTGAGACTCTGAGGCTTGGGATGACAGATGTGAGGTGGTTCGTGATGGGGGACGATGACACCGTTTTTGTGGCAGAAAATTTGGTGAAGGTTTTGCAGAAGTATGACCATAACCAGTTCTATTACATTGGGAGTTCTTCAGAGAGTCATTTGCAGAATATATACTTTTCTTACAATATGGCTTATGGGGGTGGTGGTTTTGCCATCAGTTATCCTTTGGCTGTGGCATTGGAGAAAATGCAAGATAGGTGCATTCAGAGGTACCCTGGTCTGTATGGTTCTGATGACAGAATTCAAGCTTGTATGGCAGAATTAGGAGTTCCTCTCACCAAGGAGAAAGGCTTCCATCAGGTTAGAACTCTGTTATTCTCAGAATTTTAATGTTCATTGTTGTTTGGATTGTGGCATTGCTCTTGTTTGGCTTTTGACAGATTTATTACTCTTTGGTTCCTAGGAAAATCTAGGAAAATAAGGTTAACATAGGCAGAAAAAGAAAGTAATTAAGTGTGTCCGTGACTTCAGATATTGACTCTGTCCACTTATATGATTGTAATGGAGAAAATTTGAACATTTAGAAAGTGCTGGAGAAAGTGGGTTAGTGAGAGTAGGAAGTGGAGGACTTTTAGGTTCGTTGTAATAAATTTTTTGAGCTTAATTTTGACAAAATGGTAGTGAAAGGTTTGTCATTATTTATATAACTTCATAATTATGTATATAGACATTAAATAACAAAGTTTATCCGAAAACTTATCAGACATTGTATAAATTTCTATTTCTTTCAGTAGTGTTTAATTTCTATTGTATAACAAAAGAAATATGTAATGGCCCGTAGCCGCAAGATGCAAAAGTAGAAAAAGACAGCCACCGTTAGATGCCAAAATGAAGGTGATTTATTTTTTGGATGCATAAGGTGCACACATTTATTGCTATTTACTATTTTAGTTGAGATTTGAAGTGGACAGTGTGAGAAAAAATTGGAGAGATTTGATCAAATTGTGAATTTATGTGGGAGCATTAAGGTTAAGATGAATTAAATTAATTTTAAACTAGGTCATATTGGAAATTATATGACCAATCATAAATATCAATTGACTTCCTTTTTCAAACCTAAACCATTGAACCACCTTATCCATGAGCATGTTGATTTTAATTTTAAGTCTTTTTCTCTTTTGTATTTATTGAATAGTATAAAATAAATGTGATTATCGACGTGTCACACAATACACATTTTGCTGTGACCTTCTTAAGGTGCAGTTGAATCCACTTACGTTTTATTTAAAAGTTTAACATCACACGCTATAAGACACGTAGCATGAAAACATGGGCCACAATGTCCTCCATTCATAAACTATTGTCTTTTGTCGGTAGATAAGACCCTTCCTAATTCCCACTTACCCTACATAATTGTGTTGTTCGATCAATTCTTATTAATA
Organism: Vigna umbellata; assembly: GCF_029865625.1. NCBI lineage: Eukaryota > Viridiplantae > Streptophyta > Magnoliopsida > Fabales > Fabaceae > Vigna > Vigna umbellata. Next base: position 25,716,222 of record NC_142175.1, on the reverse strand, counting down.
TTAATACTAACTAATTATACACGTGTACAAAGCCCACACGTGACTTGTGGGTATGTAAGCGGGCTTTCAAGAAATATTTTTGGGTTGAGTTGAGTGGAGTAAATATGTAATTTTGTGACGTATGATTCTTCTTCTGATTTGACGTTGAATAGTTCGATGTGTACGGCAATCTCTTTGGGCTTCTGGCGGCCCATCCACTTACACCGCTGGTGTCCCTACATCACTTGGACGTAGTAGAGCCCATATTTCCAAACGTGAGCCGGGTGCGGGCTCTGAAGCGGCTGAACGGGCCCATGAAGCTGGACCCAGCCGGGCTCATGCAGCAATCTATTTGCTACGACAAGGGCCGGACCTGGACCGTATCCGTTTCGTGGGGATACGCGGTTCAAATATTCCGGGGCATTTTCTCGGCCAGGGAAATGGAGATGCCGGCGAGGACGTTCCTCAACTGGTACAGACGGGCCGATTACACGGCGTACCCGTTCAACACCCGCCCTGTCAGCCGCCATGTTTGTCAGAAACCTTTTGTCTATTTCTTGTCAGAGGCAGTGTATGACAGTGCTGCCAATGAAACTTCAACTCATTACATTCGGGTTCAGGAAAACCCCGATTGCAAGTGGAAAATGGAGGATCCGACCCGGATCAAATCGGTTGAAGTTCGTAAGAAAATCGACCCGCATTTGTGGGATAAGGTAACTTAATTGAAATGTGTTAATCTTTTTCTAGCATTATTATGAACGATTTATTTGCTATCGAAGTGAATGGAATGAAAATTTGGCTAAGTAAGGGTTTCGTTGGTTTGAGCAGGCTCCAAGAAGAAATTGTTGTAGGGTTCGACGCACGAAGAAGAAAGAAACTATGGTGATTGATGTTGGGGAATGCAGGGGAGATGAAGTTGTTGAATTGTAGTTATAGATCCTTTACATCAATTCGTCATTCTTAACTCAATCCCTTGGTATATGTATTTTTTTCTTCTTCTACTTTATATATAATCATTTACTTTCGGCGTTTTTTCGCTTACTGTAAACAAAAATGAGTAGCTAGAAGTCTAAATCAAACTAGTATTTTCCTTAAACGTTAATTGTTTTGCACCACAAGTTTAGGATCTAGATGCTTGTCCCAAGGTCAAAATGTCACACAATTCAACACTCTCTTTTTTCTCCTTCAGTTTATTCATTTCTATATAATAAAATTAGAATATACAATATTTGGCCCTTAATTAACATTCTCTGCATTCTCTCCCTTTTTAGAATTGCATTTCATACACCATTTGTGTTTGTTTTATCTCAATATGCAGATCGCCAAGGTGTTTTATTTCTCTGTATTAAGTGTTTTTTCTTTTTCTTTTTAATGGGGAGAGCTTCTAAGTAAAATGTTTATATAATTCAGTCAGAAATCAAATTCTGACCCATATACACTATCAGTTGCTTTTACTGTTAGTCGGTCTAACAGTTAAATAAGATACAGAAAAAACTAGGTAAGTAGGTAAATGGATTTAATGACATGAACTTCAAGATCAACTAAATTAATTTGTTTTTCCATTTGGTTTCGTGAAACCAACTTATCAGCTTCAAATGAAAAATTACTTTCAATAGTAATGAAAGCTAATTCTAATAATCAGGCAACTGAACTCATTGCTAAAGGACTTGGATCGAGTGTTGCACAAGTGAGGAGTTCAGGGTTTGCTTTCAAATGAGTCATATCGTCCTCTTCCAAGGTAACCCAAGCTTCTATGCCATCTCCCAACCTTGTGTCCACTAGGATGATAAGATTCATAAACATTGAAACTGAGTCAATTGAACCACCACCACTCACCCATGTGGGTTTTCCCCACCCAAAATCAGCCTCGTAGTACCCAAAATTGCACCAACTACTAAACCCAAAATAATCCACTTCACTCTTTGATCCCATCTCACCTATTGCCCTAAGACTTTCCTGCATAGTTGACCTTCCCTTATCACCTCTCAATTCTTCAACAAATTCCTTGTCTACTCTTGATATTGCAGTCCTCAACTTCCCCACCAACTCCTCCAACCCCATCTCATTATCATCCACACTCTCTGCAGCCATCAACCAAAGAAGATTTCCCATAGCATGTTCAGGACAAAGAGCCTCGTCCATTTTTCTCCTCAGGTTCACCAGATGAGTAACAAAAGAAGGCCTTTGGGTGCCAAACCGTGCCTTGGACACCCCCATGAGGGACTTCCACAGCATAGCAGAAACCATCTGCAGACGTGTGGAATTTTCTGTGCCTGGTGTTTGAGCCTTGACTGTGGCAATAGCTGAGTTTCTAAACAGAAACCTCCTTGTGACCCACTTGCCCTGTTTGAACAAGGAACCCCACATCCACATAGATAAGTCTCTAAACCATGGACTGTAAGTGGGGAAGAGAGAAGGTACTATGAAGTTTGGTTGGGTTGATTGGTTACAGCCCTTGGCCCTTTCTGTCCACCCTTTGATAAAGGTGCTTAGTGCAGCTCCATCTAGGATCCTATGAGAAATGCACATGCCAATGGCAATTCCCCCACATTCAAAGATGTTCACTTGAATGTTAGTCACATAGGTTCCTGAATTTGATCCTTCAGACAGAAGATCAACAGGAAGAAACTTGTGTAGTTCGGTTACCTGAGGTTGGACTAGAAATTCATCTAGAGGACATTTCACTCGGGCCAGCACAAAATTAGCACCTTCATCATTGCACTCAATGGACCGATCCTCTTTGATTTTGCCACCTAGAGGGTAGAAGTTGGTTAGTGTCTCTGATAGAGATGTTTTCAGCAATTGTAACCTCTTGGGGACTTCAGAAAGGTAAGTTGTGTTACTCTTAGGTGAGTTGTAGAACAGGATTATTGGAGCATATGGCGATGGGATAAGGTGATCCAAAAGGGAAAGGCTGAAGACTCTAAGGTGAGAGGGTGTGGGAGAAGAAGGTCTAATATCTTCTCTAGAAATTATTTCTACTTCAACTCTCATCCTCTTTCTTCTTTTCGTTCAATAGCTTGTGCTTAAATGGTTACACTTGCTCCTGTAATATTAATACATATATACGCGTGGAGGGGCTGAAAATCTTCCACTTTCTTAGTTGTGAAAGTTGATTTTGCTAGCACAGGTATGAATTTTCTCAAATAAGACAACCACATAATTTGACATGTCCATATTCTACATATTTGTCAGAATCATAAATGTTGGACTGCCGAATATTTCAAGAGTGATGCTTTCAAAAGGGATAGTCAAGAGTGGCGCATAATGTTGAACTGTGCTTCTTACATGCTTAAGTCGTCTAATTCCAAACAACAATAATTCAGAAAGTAATTTGTTTTTACACAGGTTAATGTCATATAACAAGAAATATGATCTTTTGTGGGGTGAAATCACTACTTCGAAATATTCCATATTTGAACCTATGTGTTAATTCATTAAATATTTAGAATTAGTTTGATTGATAGTTATGTCAGAATTGAAATTGATTAAAAATGTAAAATTTTAATGTTTAGATTGCATGAAAATTATAAAATTCAGATTTTGTGTGGACTCAGAATTCTATTCTAACATACTGGGAGCAATTGTCTTCTCTGTCATTACTTACGATGCTAGACAAAAGAAAAAGGCATTAACTTTTTGTTTTCATATTTGTTTACATTTTTATTATATTATACATCTGTATGTTTACAGTTTTTTACAATGTTATCGTATTTTTCACAACATTCTTTTGTACCACTATTTTTATCATGTTATAATATTTTATTGTGTTAAATTTTAGATTTTTTTAATATTCTAAATGTATTATCATATTTCTATTGCTTTTCAACTATGTTTCAATTAAAAAAAACAGAAGTATAATATGCATTGCAAGTACATAAATTTTTTAATTATAAAATTTATCATCCACTTATATTTTAAGGTATTAAATATATTTTTAATCCTAAACTTTAACTCAAGATTAGAATTTGTCTATAAACTTTAATTTGTTTTTAAACATTAATAAATACATATAAATCCAGAAGCAACGGAGTTTGACTTCTACGTTTATGCGGAGAAGGACAAGTATTGTTTGAGAGTTACTCCCTACACCACCACACATTGTTCCCTGCACCACCACACTTTTTTTAAATTTCAAAACTATCCTTTATATTTTAAAATATCCTACACCTCCTCTTTTCTCTTGAACGGATGTCGACATCTGTTGAAGAAAAAAATTTTCAACGGATGTGCCACATCCGTTTAGTTTTTTTTTTTTTTTTAAGTTTTTAGTTTTTTTAAATTAATATATAAATATTATTTAATTTTTTTTAAAATTATTACTTAATTATTTAAATTAATTTTATTTTATTTAATAAAATTATTATTATTAATTTAATTTATATATTATTATTTTAAATAATAATTAAAATACTTTTTAAAAATTTATTAAAACAGATACGGATGTTACCACATCCGTCAAGCTTTTTTCCTTTTAAAATGTTTAGTTTTTTATTTTATTATATTTTAAATTAATATATAAATATTATTTAATTTTTTTTAAATTATTATTTAATTAATTATATATTAATTTTATTTTATTTAATAAAATAATTATTATTAATTTAATTTATGTATTATTATTTAAATAATAAAATAGTTTTTAAAAAATTATTAAAATGGATGTGACAACATGAAGTTTTTTCTTTTTAAATTTTTAGTTTTTAATTTATTATATTTTAAATTAATATATAAATATTATTTAATTAATTTAAAATTATTACTTAATTATTATAAATTTATTTTATTTTATTTAATAAAATAATTATTATTAATTTAATTTATATATTATTATTTAAATAAAAATCAAAATAGTTTTAAAAACTTTATTAAAACAGATGTGGCAATCCGTTAACGGATGTCGCCACATCCGTTGAAGATTGTTTTTTTTTTAAATAAAAATAATAAATTAAAATATAAAATATATGTTAAAAACAATAAATTAAAATATAAAATATTTGAACGGACGGATGTCAACATCCGTTGAAGGTGAAACGGATGTTGATATCCGTTTTAGAGAAGGGTAAAATTGATATGGGGTGGTGCAGGAAGTATTCAGTGGTGGTGGAGGAAGCAACTACCGTATTGTTTTTGTGTGCGTAGGGTTAAAGAGAGGTCCATCACTATTTCAAAGCCCAACAACAAGGATATCATGTATTATTTACACCTCCAAGTTTCAGATTTGCCTTTAATGTGGTTTCGTGAAAATTAAATGAAGTTTAATAAAATGGTTGACCAATTTATTTAATAACCTAACCATATTTTATACTTACTTGTCCCCGCACTTCTTGGTCTCTTTTATTTTGTGTTTTCTCGTATGTGATTCTTGGTTTTCCATTGTCGTTCCATTAAAAAGTTTTGAGATTTCTAGTGTGATTCTTGGTTTTCCATTGTCGTTGCATTAAAAAGTTTTGAGAGACATTTTAGAGAGATTTTTCATTGGAGAAATATGGTGGAGGTGTTGCGTGGTGCTGATGTTTTCGTGATGTTTTCGTGGTTGGCATTGGAGTGCTTTTGTTTGAAATTTTTTGCGTCAAACAGGTGTATGAGTCTATTTGAAAGCTCAAAGTCTTAATTAAATTTGACAATCCGACGCGTATCCTCTCGAATATCGAAATTTGATCGAATATTAAAATTCGAAAATATGTGCATCGATTATCGAAATCCGATGAAGGTCGAATTGGTTTTCGAAATCTGATTCATGCCTGCTACCAATTCCAGATCTGATTCACTATTTTCACAACTTGTATATACAAATCCCTTTCCTTTGTCTCGTCCCAATCTCTACATACAAATCCTATTACAATGGTTGGAAGTCCCACATAAAGTAGAAATAAGGCTAATTTATAATATATAAGTGGGTGCAAACATCACCTTAGAAGCCGATTTTGTAGGATTGAGTTAGGCTTAAAGTTTACTTCTTAACATGGTATCAAAGTCTGGTTATAACCTATCTTAGCGATATTTGTTTGTTTGAGATATATATATCGGGCCGCTATATTAGGCTGAACAGATGCAGCAGTACCCAACAACCAGAATGTGATCTCCAACAACAAAAAGTTGATCTCGAACAAGCACAACGTGATCTATGGATATGTGGAGAAAGATGGAGAAAACGAAGATGGAAGAAAGCTTGCACGAAGAAGAGAGAGCTTGAGATCCAAGAGAAAACCAATGGAAAACGAGAATTTGGTCAAAAAGTTATTCTACTTTTATTAAAAATTAATCTCATCTTATGGAACAGCATTACACTGTTTCAAAAAGTTTTGGAGATGTAGATGAAATCTTTAAGAGTATAGGGTAAAACTCCCATCATTATTTATTAAGAGCATGTTATATGACAAAAATATATCTCATGGCAAGAATATGTCTCCCAAATAGAAAACAAGTTGAGAGGGAAGACCACAAACTTCTGGAAGGTTTGTTCTCAAAGTTAAGATTTTTACCTTAGATCTGTATATCTATTAGGCTTATCTCCATATTCAAAACTTATTTGACTTATTATATAATATTTAAAATAAACCTAATTTATTAAGAATTCATTAATTACATATGATAAATAGAACTTTATCTATTATCCACTCATATTCTTCTTAAATATACTTAAACAGGGAGTATGTCATCATAGACCCATCTGGTCTAAGCTTCAATTTAAAAACCCACCTGACATCAATAAGATGCTTATCTCGTGGCAAATCAACCAGTTCCACGTTCCATTCTTTTCAACCACCATGACATCCTTCCACTCCCTGACTTTCAAAGTCTGTCTCCATGTGATAGGTTCTGTGTCAGTCATAAATGCAAGATGCACCAACTCACCATCTGTTAATACCATGTTGTTACCATATAGTGAACGGAAATCTAGCTCTCTTGATTTTCTTTCATTTGAAACAACTCCAAAATGCATGGAATTGCACTTTCTAATTTTTCCTTCCACTCCTATGAGTCTCATTCATCTACTGTCACATCTCTGCACAATACTGTCTAAACTCTCTTCAGTTGTACTCTCTGAATGGAATTACATATTTATCGAAAATGTTTGTGAACTTTCATTATGCAATCATATATATTACATATTAATTCAAAATAACGTGGAAACACTATATTATAATTAGGTCTTGGTAATGGGATATGAAATATGATAGTCAGTAAATAATTAGATAAATAATATCTGTTCAATATTTAATAACGCATATTCCAAGGTAGTTTTTTATACGAAATTAGAAATATTAATATAAATTTTACATACGACCACAGTCCTTCATCATATATTACTTTAATTACGCTACCTGCTATAACAACAGTTTATGTCATATAACTGTTGTTTGGACGATGGTTTGAGAAGAACTGTGAACCGTTATCAAATCTTTGAAAGCCAAGATAGAAGAAGGTTCTTTTTACATGAATAGTGTTGATTATTTACGTAAAAGTTCATGAAAAATTATTATTTAAAAAATAATATTTTAACATATGCATTTTTTATATTCATTTAATATTTATTATTTTATAATCGTTTTATTTTTACACTGTAGTAAAGGATTTTGATATGTTAATTTTTATAATAATTTTTTTGACATTATATCACATGTTATTATTTTATTAGCTCGTTTAATTTTATTTTCAAAAAAATATTTGAATCAAACAAATTACAAACTATCACGTAAACGTTGTAAATTTTTTTTTAAAATAATATTTTCTTATATAAAAATATTATAAGAACTTTTTTTATATGTTAACCACTTTTTTATAATAATTTTTTGAAACACGACGCGTTAACAACATTTTTTTAATCATTTTTTAATTTATTATTTCATTGGTCCGTGCATTTAAAAGGATCAATGATTCACTACATGAATGGTTGTAAAAAAGTTATTTGTCGCTGAAAAAACATTTTCCATTATTTTATTAGTAGTTTGAATTTATTTTTAAAAACTATTTCAAACAGAAACCACCCGAGTTTTTACTTTTTTTTCAGAATTAAAATATACAGAACTTCACTTTTTGTTCTTGACTTATTTGTGAAGAAATCTGCATGACTAAGGTAAGAAAATGGAAGAAGGAAGAAAGGAGTATTAGGTAGATACTGGAAAGAGAGATTTGAGATGATCGATGAGAGCAGTGAGATTGTTGTGTGAGGATCCACCTTCTTGAACAGCTCTCCAAGCTTTTTCCTGCATTTCCTTCGCCTTCATCCTTATCTTCTCACCTTCGTTTCCTTTATCCATCAACCTCTTCACAGCCTTCTCTATTCTCTCCCCACTCAACACCGTCTTCTTCCCGTCGTACGGCGACATGCTCCACTCCGCCGCACCCACCTCCACCCCAAACCCGTGCACCTCCGTTATAAGCTTCTCATTGTAGTACTGATCACTGAACCCCGGCATAGTCACCATCGGAACCCCAGCACTGATGGCCTCCACCACCGCGTTCCACCCACAGTGCGTCAAAAACCCTCCCACTGCAGGGTGGTTCAATATCAAAGGCTGCGGTGCCCATCCCTTGATCAACATCCCTCTCTTCTCTTTCTCCATCTTCTCCTCAAACCCCTCTGGCAACCACTTTTCTTCCTCTTCTTCTTCTTGTCCCTCTTTTTTTTTCCGGTGAACCACCCAGATGAAAGAGTGCCCGGAGGCATCCAGGCCGTTGGCCAATTCATAAAGCTGTTTGTCCGAAAGAAGAACGAGGCTTCCAAAACAAATGTAGAGAACCGAGTCCTTTTCCTTTGAGTCAAGCCACGTAAGACACTCCTGTCTGATCTCGCTGACAACGGCGGGTTTCTTAACGATTTGTTCCACCATGAGGGAGCTGGGGCCAACATGCCAAACTTTTCTTCCTGTGAGGTTTTCGTAATTCTGAGTGTACTCAGCGTCGAGTTCAGCGAAACTGTTCACGATAACTCCATGACTGTCCTCTTCACCTTCAAGAAGAGATTCCGTCAGCACTGCGAAACCCGGCGAGGGTTTGACCGGGAGAGTGAGAGGGTGAGGGAGACCCGGAATCTGGTAGGGCCCGGAATCGGAGAGAAAGGCCTCGGGGTGGGCTTTGATGGCCTGGATCAAGCAGACGTCGAAGATGGATATAGGGTTAAAGACGAGCCTCGGGATTTGAAGACGCTTGGACAAGTCCTTGCTCCAGGTGAAGAGGATGTCAGGGATGAAGACATCGGGAGGGGACTCTTTCAGGACAGCTTCGACCTGAGGCTGGATGAAGTGCGCGGCCATGTGGATTTTTCCGGCCGTGATGTTGTCTGTGGCTGAAACGAGATTTTCTATGCCTTCCGGTAGACCCACTTGGGTGTTGGGGAATTTGATGAGGTGGACGTGGATGTGGTGGCCGGAGGCTATGTCGTCGTCGATGGTTTTTTGGAAGAGGTGGGCGTTGGCGGAAGTGGCGACGATTGTGATGTGCTGTCCACGTGAGGCGATCAAGCGTGCAAGCTGAACCATTGGGATTTGATGGCCTTGTGTGAAGAATGGAAGGAAGCATATTTCCAACGGTCGTGGTGTCTCCATTGTTTCTGCTCTCTGCTTCCGATGACGATGATGAAGAGTGCGTGAGTGAGTAGTGTTAGTGGCTTTTTATATGATGAAATCCTGTTTAGCGAGTGACACGCTCTTTCATATTTAATAAAGGAAAAATTGCACTCGTGACCTGCATGACCATGGAAGTTCATTCTATATTGGGAATTTTTGGATATATACTATTTTTTTTTTCAATACCAAATAAAAAATAATAATATTTATAATTTTACTTTTGCGTGAGTGAGTAATATTATTTTATATTTCAATATTATTATTTCACTTTTCTCATAGTGTCTTACGTTCATCTCAAACTCAATTACTAGTTAGATAGGCGAGAGATTCTACGTTTTGGAAGTGTTAGCTTAGAAAAAAAATATATTTAAATTGTTTTTAGTTTTGATTATTAATGTTATTGGTCATTAAAGAAAGTATAATTAGTTTACAGTATTTTTTTTAAGAAATAGTATATTTACCTATCTCTTACTTTTAATGTGATTATATTATTTTAATTTAAAATTATTTGTCAAAATCAACTATGTAAGAAACCGTGCCCTATTTCTTAATTAGGAAAGTGAATTTAATCCCTTTGTAATTAAACTGTTTTTTAAAGTATATGCTTTTTAAAGTATATGCTTTTTAAAGTATATGTAATAGGTTATCCTTATCCTGGTTACATTATTTTCATGTTACAATAATATAATATAACATGTGTGGCTCTCGTGGGAAGCTTGTCTGGTATTCTTTATTTTTGAACAGCGATATCTACTTAAAAAAAGTACTCATTATTTTATTGACCTTTATGACATGTTTGGTTGCATTTAGATTTTTTACATTAAAGACGTGACCATTGGAGATCAAGTCCTGCTAATTTGTATGGACAACCAATTTCATTTAATGCAACTAGTTTTTTTTTTTTTTTTGTCAAATGCTATATGTCTCAGTCCATAAAACTAGTACAAATCTACTTAACCTGGCATACAGTGGCCTCAATCGATGCTTCCGAACACTCCAATCATGGCTTGCAACCCGAACCATAGATGTGACAAATAAAACACACAAAAATGAGATTAGGGTTCACGATTTTCACCATTAAACAATTACTAAGCATTACAGTTTACTTACCAGATGAAGCTACTCTTTCAGCGCCCAACTACGGCACCGTACCGAACAATGAGGCCCAACGACAGTGTTTGATGAAGGATTGATGAAGGACACAGTTCGAAAGAGAGAGACGACGAAGAACCAAAGCCACACCGAAGAGGGATCGAGACAACAACAACCAAACCGAAAGGGCTCGACAGAAGGAATGCGACAGGGTTCGAGAGAAAAAAGAAAGCACCAGGGTTCGAGAGAAAAGAAAGCACCAGGGTTCGAAAGAGAGGAAAGCCCGAGCTTCACAAATGAGAGTGAATATAAGGTTCCAGCTTCCACGTAATCAGAAATACATTTTTTTTAAATTATTTTCCAAATCCGTATATAATATCTGCAGATAACACTTGGTTCTAACTACATACGGATAATATAGGTTATATACAGATCCTATCCTTGGGTAATTTTGCCGCCACCCCGCGCCAACATTATATACGGATTTTATATACGGATAATCCGTATATAAAAGTCCGTATATAAAAGTCCGTATATAATATCCGTATATAACGCCTTTCTTTAACATCCGTACATAATTTTCGTATATAATACCTACTTTACATACGACTCTAGATCCGTATATAATGTTTCGTATCTAATTCCATTATTTCTTGTAGTGGAACATGATGTTGTAATGGACCCTACTCCGGAGGAATTGACGAATGAAAATGAAGTCACCAAATCAGCTCACCTAGGAGCTACTACAGAAGCTAGTGAACAAAAAAATTCAAGAAGGCAACACATTCAACCTTCTTGGATGCAAGACTATGTATCCGGTGAAGGGTTGCACATATTGAGACTATCCGATTAATCATTGTTGTTGCTGCTCATCATGGTTGGTCCATTTATCAATTGGGTGTCAAATCTGCCTTCTTGCATGGGGAGTTAACTGACGATGTTTTTGTTGACAGATTCGCCAAACAAGGGGAAGAAAGCAAAGTCTACAAGCTGAAATGTGCTCTATATGGCTTAAAGCAGGCCCTCTGTGCCTGGTACAATCGTATTGTAAGTTATTTTGGCAGCAGCGGATTTGCAAAATGTGAATACGAACCCACGTTATTCACTACGGTGGCAGATAACAACTTTATGGTGGTAAGTTTGTATGTGGATGATTTGATTTATACAGGGACTGATGATGAGTTGATGATGAAGTTCAAGCAATCAATGCAATATGAATTTGCTATGACTAACCTGGGAAAAATGAAGTTTTTCCTCAATCTTGAAGCAACACAACAAGTTGATGGTATCTTTGTGTCTTAAAAGAAATATGTTACAGATCTTCTAGAGAGATTTGGCATGAGAATTTCCAATTTTGCTCATAATCCAATGGTTCCAGGAAGCAAATTAGGCAAAGATAAAGAAGGAAACAGAGTTGATACAATACCATATAAGCAGATAGTTGGGAGTTTAATGTACGCAACTACCACACAACCAGACATTATGTACAATGAAAGTCAAGTTAGTCGATTTTCAAGCAACAAAGCGCATCATGTGTTACCTCAAAAGAACTTGTGAATTTGGTCTGTTTTATCAAAGAAATCAAGGAAAAGATTTGATTGGTTATACGGACAGTGACTATGCCAATGACATTGATGATAGAAAAAGCACATCAGGCTATGTTTTCATGATGAGTAAAGCTGTTATTTCATGGAGTTCGAAGAAGTAACCAGTGGTGAGTCTCTCAACAACTGAGGTAGAAATTATAGCAGCAGCTACGAGTTCTTGTCAAGCTGTATGAATTAGACGCATACTTGAAACAGTAGGAAGAAATCAAACGAGTCCTACAGTTATCTACTGTGATAATAGTTCTACCATCAAGCTCTCAAAGAACCTAGTTATGCATGAGAGGATCAAACACATTGATGTATGCTTTCATTTTCTAAGAGATCTTACAAGGAATGAAATTGTTGAACTGCAACATTATAGCTCACAAGAACAATTAGCAAATTTTATGACAAAGCCACTTAAGTTGGTACATAGGATGACATCATTTAGACATTGGGTTGACGTTGTCGGTGAAAAAAAAATAAAAAAATGACTATATAAAAAATAAAAGACAACTATATGGGGTAGGACAACTTGTTACAAATTACATTATTGGAAGAGGTACCCTCAAGCACCAACCATCTTCTTCCACCAGTGTTGAGGAGGTCGTTATCCACCTCACGCAATGACTAGAAGCACATGATCATACTTTTGAGGATTTAAGCTGCAAGTTTGACACATTGCAAAAGGTTACCTTTAATAGCCTTAGTCTACCCTAACACCGTCCCAACAACAATCCACTTCATTGTTCACTAAGCCACTTCTTTTCACATTATTACATATTTTTTATTATTATGTGTGGATATGTTACTATAGACATATTTTAAAAACTTGATATTTGCCTAAATTGTCTTTGTATAATATATTATGATGATTGTCTAGTATTGTAATTAATGTTTTTCTGGTTAAACATATTGGATTGTTTGGTTTTGTAAGATTGATAAGTCTAATTGAATGCAAAGAATACATCTCAATAAACTTAAAGATAGTCATTTGTTGACCAATTTACTGATAGATATACAAATAATGTCTTATACCTGAATCATGTCATTACTCAAAAGATATATTTAATAGTAATTACATAGTGATATATCAATAAATAATTATCAAAAAAAGGATATCAATCAATAAATCTTATCAACATCATTTTTATCAACAAATTTTTATCTGTTGATAATCAGTTAAACAACGATTACATACGAACTTTTACAATTTTCGAGAAAAATTAACCATTGATAAACTTTTTTTTAGTGATATGAATACGAAAAATGACACTTCTCAGTATTGAAACATTAAAAGAAATAATTTTCCACACACATCAAATATACAACAGTGAACACAACAAAGAAACATTAAAAGAAATAATTGTGAAAACTGACTTCAAAACTTTGGCATAATTCCTAACAATGAAAACCAATTAAAAGTTATGAATTCGAAGTACGCAATATATATATATATATATATATATTTTTTTTTTAATTTAGAATTTGGGCCTTGATTCCCAATCCGTTAAGCATACGGGGGCAGCATGTTCTCTCGCCCTTTTTGTAATTTTAATTGGATTTATTGTATATACACATTCCACCCTACAACATGATGTCATTTTCATTTCTTAACCAATCTTTTCTCATTTAGTATAATATTCAAACAACAACTTGTAAAACATTCATATATCTAAATTATAAAACATATCTATAATTTATAAAACAAATATCTAGTGATAGCTATGTTAGATACCTTTTAATACGATGGTTATTACAAATATATACAAAATTAATTTAAGTAAATTCAAATATATTTCTAATTCAATTATACAAAAATTAATTAAAACTACTTTGAATGTACTTATAATTTAATTATTTAAGTAATTTCGATAGATGTATTTTCAATTTAGCTGTCGTAAAAATAATTAAATTAAAAAAAAAATATATGTTTTAGGACGTTGTAATAGACTTTTGAATATGAAACTTGGCTTTGAAATAACTTTTCATTTTAATTTTTATAAAATAAATAGTAATATTATCTTTATTATTTTTTTAATTAATTTTACTTTTAGAAACACTCCATCTGAATCTTATAAAACAATTGTTGTGCGTGGCTCATTGTGATAATTCTGTCATTCATGTTAATCAGTAACGTATTCTTAATAGAAGAATTATCTATAAACCTTACATATATATTTTAATAATATGTACCACAATCTACAAAAATGTCTTGCAACCAAAATCAAATATTTACTTTATATCTCTTGACCAACCTAAAGTCATAAAACAAACATTTTTTAGATTTTTAATAATTTTATTTAGATATATAACTATGTTATGGTTAACTTCATAAAATAAACATCTTATGCATGATAAAGTTTCATGCCCTCTATCACTGGGTTATTATTCCTATTGTTGTAAACTCTATGAAACTTCAAAGTGCCACACATTTAAAAAAGGAACGAATTATGGAACAATTAATATGATGATTCATGCTATTTCTAAATATTTGTTATGTTTAGCATGAAACTCGGAACAAGAAGGTATAGATTTGAAACATGATTAATGTGAAAAATGATAGTAGTCAAGGATAACTTTTTTTACTACGTACCTACAATTAGGGATGACAACGGGTCGGGTCGGGTACGGATAGTGCCTATCCGCAGCCCGACTCGACAAAAAAAAATCCACCCACTACTCACACGGATACCCGCTTAAAAAATATCCGCGGGTATTTTAAAACCCGCGAATACCCGTGGATATCCGCGGATACCCGCAAATATTAAAAAAAATATATTTTAATAAATTATTAAAATAAAATTTAAATAGAATTACAAAAAATATATAAAATATAATATAAATTAAATTAAATATAAATTTAAATTCAATTTTAATTAAATTTAATCTTGTAAAATATAAATTAATGTTAATTTTAATTAAATTTAACTTAATAAAATATAAATTAAATTTTTATTTTTATTTTTTGCAGATAGCGGGTATGGATAGTACAATACCCGCACCCGACTCGTTTATAAGCGGGTATTAAAATATCTTCTACCCGCGGGTTGCGGGTAGTAAATATTCGCGGGTATCAACTATCCGTCGCGGATTTTATCCGCAGATATCCGCGGGCACGGATTTTTTTGTCATCCCTACCTACAACTCTCAAGCTAAAAAGTTAGTGATAAAAATACAGTCCTATTCATTAAAAGTAATCAAAGAATATAATAATTTTTAGGTTTAATCATTCATTAAGTCCCTATTTTCGCATGGAATCTCAATTTCGTCCCTTTCTTTTTGAAAATCTCAATTGGGTCCCAAATTTATGAAAATTGCAACAATTGGGTCCTTTCCGTTAAATTATCTCTAACGGTGTTAGTATGTGTTTCACATGGCACACTCTGTAGTCAGTTTCTTAACTGACGTGGCTGATCGAGCAAGTGGAGAGACTTGAGTTTCGACCGTGGTTTCACGAGAGTGGAGCTCGGCGATTCGTTTGCGTACCTGAGAGTGGAGCTCGGCGATTTCGTGGCGTACATTGCATCCGGCAACATCCTTCTGGAGTACGTGGTGGGCGGCGCCGCCGTGGCACGCTCCTGGACCTCCTATTTCACCACTCTCTGCAACCAAGACCCCGACAAGTTCCTCATCCATGCCCACCACCTCTCTGCCGACTACAGCAACCTCGACCCCATCGCCGTCGCCGTCCTCTTCATCATTGGCCTCTTCGCCGTCTTCAGCACCAAGGGCTCCTCTCGCTTCAACTACCTCGCCTCCATCCTCCACCTCCTCGTCCTCCTCTTCATCATCGTCGCCGGCCTCACCAAAGCCAACGCCGCTAACTACTCCTCCTTTCTTCCCTTCGGATCCCGCGGCATCTTCCAGGTAAAGAAAACTTAGATCATTTGCATGATTCAAAACCAGTTCTGGTGGTGGCTTGTTCCAAGGTGGAAGGCACAACGACATCCCCCAAGTCGGAGGGAAGACATATCTCACAGAAAAAGAAGAGGGGAGCAGCACCACCGGCTCTAAATCAATGATATAGTCACACTTCCAAAACTGTATAATTTGCTTCTATGTTTGTGTGTCCCTGTCTCCGGCCACAACTTTCCGGTGGCGTCTACTACTCGGTCTCCGTTCTTTTCCGTGCTTTCCAGAGCCCCTCCTGGCAACCTTTTCTGATGATGTTTCATGCACACGTTGCAATGGAGGACTGAGAGCAAATGCCACCGGAGCAGCCAGACGTTCCAATATATCCCTATGGTATTTCTGTAACCAACAAAAACAAATCATCAGTGACAATAAAGTTGACTTCATTATCAACATGTTTTCCTGAGTAATTATCAAACTATCCTTTTATTGAAAAAACACACGAACTTATCATTCATAATATAATTTGTAATTAGAAAACAATTCTTTCACGGTAAACACAATACATGTTGAGTAAAAAGTTTATAACTTGATAGTGTGAAGCGAGCTTATCCAATCATGTATGATAAATGTACTGATTTAACAATAATTACTTTAATAATTGTATTTATTAAAAAGTTTGTTCGCAGAGAGTTAAAAAAATAAAATATATTGTTACAGATCAATCATGTTGTTCTGTAAGAAGCCTCTGATCTGAGATTGTTTTATACAAACGAAATAAAATCTTTACCTGAACTACAAAGTTGCGTCTTTCACAATCCAAGAACATGAGAAGATGAAAATCCACCCTGGACAAAAGTTTGTCCCTGACAGTTGAGAAACTAATCTGGTCTCTTGAAGTGAACCGGTCAACTTCGTTGAACCAAAGACAAGTAAAAAGGTTGCTGATGGGAACATGCTCTCTTACAATTACACATCCTTCAAGAACATCTGCAATTTAGCCATCAGGGTTGAGAAATGAAGCAGAAGCAGAAGTAGAGGCATGTCATCCAACTGGGAAACGAAGTTTAGCTTACCACTTATAAGAGGAAGTTTGGCCTCTGTATATGGAGTCAGTCCCTCATTCTTGTATATGGACGAAGTACATAGTTGCATTTGGGGCGTTGAAAGGAATGACAAGCGTTCTCCTTGTTGGTGCTGTGGGACAAGCCAGGTATCTCACTCACATTGCTAGAACGCAGTTGCCACGTCAGTTAAGAAACTGACTACAGAGTGCCATGTGAAACACATACTAACACCGTTAGAGATAATTTAACGGAAAGGACCCAATTGTTGCAATTTTCATAAATTTGGGACCCAATTGAGATTTTCAAAAAGAAAGGGACGAAATTGAGATTTCATGCGAAAATAGGGACTTAATGAATGATTAAACCTAATTTTTAAGATTACTTTTATTTCTTTGATTTATGATAATTAATGAAGTAGATTTTTTTAACTGTTTTTAGGTATACTTTCTTACTGTTTTATCTTTCATATTTTTATTTTTATTTTTTAGTGTATAAAATTATTAATATTTTGGTTATGATGTCACAATATATAAACTTATGAAATATTATATTGATAAACAACTCTTACTTTCTCTGTACATTACTTTTTGAATAATAAATAAATAAATACAATAAATAATAAATATATAAAATTAATTCAACAAAAAAAGAAGAAATTAGGAAAAAATATGTAATTATTTAGTAAAAATTAAGATAAAAGTGCAGGAAAAAAAATAGAAACTAAGAGAAATTATACATATACAATCAATATTTTATAGACACTAATTTTACGTAAAGTCTTGATTTAATTTACGTAAATTTGATATTATAATATTATTTTTAAAGCTTTATATTAATTTAACTATAATATGATATTTTAATAATATCCATTTTAAATTTACTGAGAGAGATTTTTAAATAAAAAAACATTTATTTTTATAACTAAAGTTTTAAATTTTATATTATATCAGCAGACTATAACAGAAAAGGTCTAAATTTATGAAATGAGTAAGAATAATAATCATGCTTGTCATACTCAACTTTCTAACAAGTTGTTTCCTAAGGAAGAAAAAAAAAACACTTCTGAGAACGTAGGTGAAGTCATCAAAATATTATAAAATCTTAAGGGAATTAAATCTGCAACACATGCATGGTTCATGGCTTTCACCATATTGTGTTCGACAAATAATATTAGAGGAATTATTTTAGCAAATGGAAATTCTTTAATGTTTATAATAAATGCAATATTAATTTTATCATACATAATCATTTACATCAACCTTTCTTTTCTTTTGATATATTTCTTTTATTTTCGATAAATCACAATAGATGATGTTATAAGGTATGTAACTTTGTTAGTGACGTTTTACTTATACACATGAGGAAACTTCTCACAAAAAGAAATGTTATATCTATATTCCACAATTATTTAATGGAATAATCGTTTAACAATTAAAAGAATATTAATAATTATATAAAAGAATAAAAGTAATCAAATATGTTACAAAATTAACGGTAAAAAATTAATATAATTCTTTATTATATCTAATAAATAAGTGTTTTAATAATTCAAAAACAGAATAAAATTGTGGATAAATATGGAAACAAACAAAAATATATATATATATATATATATATATATATATATATATATATATATAGATAAAACACTGTTTTATATACCAGTTATTCATCTAAATTTATAATTAATAACTGGTATATAAAACAGTGTTTTATCTATATATATTATCAGCTTATTATATATTATTATAGAAAATGAAAATATCTTGACAGATGGTTTAAATTTTATTAAATATAAGTTATTATATATGAATGGCCATTCACTCTTACCATAATAAATATGATTTTGTTCTTTTGTAAGAAAGGAAACAAACAAAGATTCTATGAATAAAACTGTTACTAACAAACAGTACTGTTTTCTTCAGTCTTCTCACCTCACCCCCACACGCTTCAGAAACTCGCAATTCCAAATATGGTTTCAAACAGGCACGTGTCATGAAGAACATGGTCCTTATTATCACACAATAGTCAAAACGCACTTTAATCCAAATTTATCAAAATCATTTGCGTTTATTTGCTCTGCATTTTGAAGGTAACACTGTTTCTGAACATTAACCATTCCTTTTGTTTTCATCCAAATGATCAGAGCATAAAGACAAATGCAACTGCATATGATATATACCAAACATTTTTTGTTGTAATTTATGTTGTCCCTATTGAATTCTATTACAGATTTTCATTGAAGCCAGTAGTTTTCTGTAACTTTTCTAAGGATGTCTGTTGTAGCAGTAATCTTAACATTTGGGTGTTTTTTTTTCATCAAAGCTTTGTTTTTGTTTTTTAAGGGTGTGAGAAAGGGGTTGAAACCTTTGATTTTCTCATCTGGCATTAGTCACACAGCACTCAAATGGTTGTTGACCTTCAATTCATGTCAACCCTCTCATGTGACCCACATAATTTTGGGTCCACAAACCATGATGCAAAAATTATATTAATTTCTACATACATGAAGCATGCTTTTTTGTTTTTACCCTGTTGGTGTCTCATGCCTAATGTTTTATTTATGTATAACTGTCCAATCAAACTAATTCCATTTCTTGAACTATAAATTGGTCATCCACTTTGATTCTCCTCATTGCAGTCTTTTCTTTTCTTTGTCACCCAAAATCAAAATGGCTCAAGAAACTGTGGTGAAGAGGTCACCCTCTCAAGAAAAATTTCACAGGGTTCAATTTGCAATAAGGCTGTTGGTGCTGGTTTTGTTCTTGGGTTGTATTTTCATTCGGGTAATGTCACCCACAAATACTTTTAGAAACAGATGGCTTCCAAGATACAGAGCAAAGACTAACAATACAACTTATTTGGGTTCAAAAGGTCTTGTTAATTTATTCAATTATTAAATTCAGTGCCTACATTGCTTTGATTATTTTATGCTGATATTCCCCTTTGATTTTCATTGCAGGTTCTAATCTTCTGATGTGCACATTCCCAATCTTGCTCATAGCTACTTTGGGGTGTGTCTACCTCCACATAACAAAAAAAACAAATGACTCCAACATGGAAATGTACCATTTTTCACCACTTACCCTGGTTATAATCTTTTGATAAATGTTTCATTGTAAGATTAACATCACACTTTGTTGATCTCTGTTAAAAAAGTGCTTGCCGATGTGATTTTCATTTATCGAATTGGAGTTTTATCTGACTAACACATAAAAAGGTGTGCTACAAATGACTTGAACAAAAAAATAAGAAGCATAAAACAACACTCACAGAACTGTATTTAAAGTTTGTCCCTATGTCATATCATGTTATGCACTAAAGATGGTAGATAGCAGAATAAGTTTTATCATAGTTTTGACAGATAACCAGGAAAATATTTCTCTTGTAACAAAAGTTAAGGCCTTATTTTTTTTTTATATTAGTACTTATATGATGAGAAATAGTAAATAACTAGTTGTTAAATAATGAACTTATGTCTTATTTATAAATTAATTTATAAAAAGTTCCTTTTTTTAGTTTCTTCACAAACTGATTTTAACTTGTAAAACGTTAAATTAATTTTATATACTTATTGTCTTATCTTACAGATACTTTTTTCAGCATAATGTTTGATTTTTCAACTCTAGAAAAATGATGTGAGGGTGGGGACAAAGTCTTTAATAAGCCTGTAAAGAATTGTACTTGTGATAGTTGACTTTTCACATGTATATATGTTTTGTGCATTATCAGCAGCAACTCAAAGAAACATGACGTAGCCCTATGGAAGCGTTCAGTGCTTATAAAAGGCCCTCTTGGCATTGTCTCTGGCACAGAGCTTGCATTCTTGCTCATGTTCATTGCACTCCTTGTCTGGACCTTTGCAACTTCTTTAAGCAACAGGTTTGCAAAAATCAGCCCCGAATCAGCAGCAAAGGATGGAGAGAAAATGTAAACTTTTATTATGATTACTATTAGACTTTGATTTCTATACATAATTAGAGTAAAAAGTTATTAACTGCAAATCGATCTAAAATCATTACTAAATAACTTTTGAAGTAACTATTATAAAAGTCAGCAAATTTAATATCTATGGCATGATACTTTTTATACTGAATGATAGGATGATGGTAGAAAAATCCTTAACAATATCAGTGCCTAAACTATTTTTCCCATTGTTTGCAGTATGATTAGTTTGTCTACTTTTACAACAATTATCTTAGAAAGTCGTAGATTTTTGTGATTTCTGGTGGATTAACGGTGTAAAAGTGCATTATTAAACTAAAAACTAAGTTGAGCATTTTGATTGTTATTGTTAATTGTGATATATGTTGGTGGTGCAGATGGGAAGAGAAGCTAGACGGTGCAGGATTGTATTTTGGTGTTGTTGGGAACATATGTTTGGTATTCATGTTTTTTCCTGTGGCTCGTGGTTCAAGCGTGCTGCCACTGCTTGGACTCACTTCTGAAAGTTGCATCAAGTACCATATTTGGCTTGGACATATTGCCATGCTACTATTCACTGCTCACGGTTTGAGCTACATCATCCATTGGGCAATTAT
Organism: Vigna umbellata; assembly: GCF_029865625.1. Classification (NCBI taxonomy): domain Eukaryota; kingdom Viridiplantae; phylum Streptophyta; class Magnoliopsida; order Fabales; family Fabaceae; genus Vigna; species Vigna umbellata. The sequence goes on along the minus strand of NC_142175.1, from coordinate 25,694,530 downwards.
TCATCACTTGTCTGCGGTTAGTTAAGAACTTGCAGTATATTGATTTCATGGCATGCAATGTTTTATCATTTATATGAGTGTTGATTGCCATTAATCCACCTTATGTTGTAAAGAAAGTTTTTTCTTTTTTTTTTAACAAGTTTACTCAAGTATGTTAAAATTCGTAATAAGTGATTATTTTATTTGAAGAACCCTTTTTTTGTACAAAAACAGTTTAAACAAATAGACCCATTGCCCCCCTTGTCACTTTGGATATTCCTCCCGCTTATGCTTATTGGTATTCATTTCTGACTTGCTTTAAGTAGCAAATCGGTGAACACTACCAAAAGGGTTAAAAAATGAGATTTTTTTATGCTTGAACTGTGAAACTGTTTCTGTACTATACTAATCATATAATTTTATATGATTTTATGCGTCTATATTTGTTGGAAAGTTTTACATGATAAAGAAATAAGATTTATACAATTATTTATGATTTGATTCTAGAACTGTTACATCGGAACATTTTAGAGACCAAGCAACAAACCTACCGCGGTGTTTTTCTTGAACAAGTCGTCTGATCAATTTAATGTTTTGTTTTTTGTTTCATAGTATTGTGCACTGAGCTGATGGGACCATGACTTTTTTTCGTTGCAGATGCTGGAATGGAAGAAAAACGATATATCAATTGTGGCTGGAGAGATATCTTTGCTTGCTGGTTTGTTACTGTGGATTGCAACCATTCCCCGCATTAGGCGAACTTATTTTGAGCTCTTCTATTACGCTCATCAACTCTACATCCTCTTCATAGTCTTCTTCATCTTTCATGTTGGCATTTCCTTTGCCTTAATTATGCTCCCTGGTTTCTACCTCTTCATGGTTGATCGTTACTTGAGGTTTCTGCAATCAAGACGCCAAGTTCGTCTGGTTTCTGCTCGGGTTTTGCCATGTGAAGCTGTGGAACTCAACTTCTCCAAGGGCCATGGTAACTAACATCATGATCTTAGCTCAATATCTTAAAGACAACTGTAGCTACTTCCTCATAAATGTCTAATTTATTGAGACTTTTTTATGAGCTAATGTAACATGTTTTTTTGCAGAATTAACTTATAACCCCACAAGTGTGATGTTCATAAATGTACCAAACATATCCAAGCTGCAGTGGCATCCATTTACTGTTACTTCTAATAATAATTTGGAGGCAGACAAGCTAAGTGTTGTTATTAAAAGTGAAGGACCTTGGACCAATAAGCTATACCAGTTGCTTTCAACTCCTTCCACAATTGATCACGTTTCTGTGTCTGTCGAAGGTCCTTATGGACCTGCTTCAACCAACTATCTACGGTTTGTATCTTAGAAGCAAAAACTTCAAACCTAATGTTATATCTGACATGAGTTCTTTGACTTTCACATAATAATAAATTTTTGTTTTTTCCCCATCAGGCATGACACTCTTGTGATGGTGAGTGGAGGAAGTGGCATCACACCTTTTATATCCATCATTCGGGAGCTAATACATCTGAACACTACATTCAAATGCAAAACCCCAAAAGTCTTCCTAATTTGTGCCTTCAAGAACTCTTCTTCTCTGTCAATGCTAGAGTTGATCCTCCCAATAAATGGCACCCCTTCTGATATTTCTAATTTAGAATTACATATTGAGGCCTACATCACAAGGGACAAGGAGCCTAAAGCAGATGGCCCTATTCACCCTCAAATCAGATGGTTCAAGCCAAATCCATCTGATGAACCAGTACACGCTATATTAGGTCCAAACAGTTGGCTCTGGCTTGGTGCTATAATTTCATCCTCTTTCGTCGTTTTCCTTATCTTAATAGGGATCATTACCCGTTACTACATTTTCCCAATTGATCATAACTCAAATAAAATATTTTCCTACCCTTTGAATGCATTCCTTAACATGCTAGTAATATGTGTGTCCATAGCAAGTGTTTCTAGTGCAGCTTTTCTTTGGAACAAGAAATATTATGCTAAAGAAGGAAAGCAGATTACGAACATGGAAGGGTCGACACCAACAGTGTCGCCAAACTCCATGGTTTACAATGTAGATAGAGAACTGGAAAGTCTTCCATATCAGTCACTTATTCAAGCCACCAATGTGCATTATGGTGCAAGACCTGACCTAAAAAGTAAGTCACCTCCAATTTCTTTAATTATGTCTTAGGGACTCATGAATGGATTTGAAATCACTCAATTTATTTTTTATTTTTACAGAGATCCTATTTGAGCAAAAAGGGTCTAGTGTGGGAGTTCTTGCTTCAGGACCCAAAACAATGAGGCATGAGGTTGCAGCCATTTGTTCCTCATCTGGTTTAGCTGAGAATCTGCATTTTGAGTCTATTAGCTTTAGCTGGTGATTTTACTCATACTGTTATAATGGGTGTAAAAGTGAGTGACCAATCTCTGGAAGTACCTTGAAGGACTTGTTAATTCTGTTGTTTTATATTTAAATGACTGAAAATTGTTGTCAATAATAATCACGCCTTCATACGAGCAAGATTATAAATAAAGAACGGAATTTTCTATAATATTTGATCCTCAGTAGTGTGGATCATATTCACAAAACATGCAAAGGCTGAGTTCAAACTACAAACATGGAGAACGAGAAATTTCTATTCAAATATCAAGACACGTGTAATTACATGAAAAGTTACTGAATAAATCACACCATCTCATTAACCAATCCCATCAATAGATAAAATGATACTATTGTCAAGCACTAACTATATCAGAAACTCTAAGTATCATGCTGAAGCCTAGAAATCATTTCCATAAATATCTTCAACATCTTCCTCACATACCAAATGACAACCACACCTCAGTATTTCCAGTGAATGGCAGCAATAACTTTTCAATGCAAATTCAATTTCATTGCAGTCCCACCTTCATATACTTTGTGAAGGTGTTCATCAATGGACAGAGAGTACATAAGGGTGAGGTAACATCGATCCATGGAGGTAAATTGCATGGTTTAGAATAATCATATTCTTAAAATAATTATATTCTTGTATTATTTAATTTATAATAAATCTAAAATAAGAATTCACTAATATATTATCCAATTACTTAATCCCAACTAGAGACCTATTCTTGGATTTAAATCACACAAAAATTTCCCACTTTTACGTAAACTCTACTGGAACACAATGTTGTAACACCTTGTTTAGCCGGAAATCTGCATTTTGAGTACATTAGCTTTACTTGGTGATTTTACCCATGGTGTTGTAAAGGATCCAAAATGTTAATTGATATGATAAACCTCTTGAAGGAGCTAGTCTTAGGCTCAGAGTAAGCCTTGGTGAACTGGTTGATTGTGTTGCTTTAATTTAAATGGGTAAAAATTGGTTTTCCCACAATAGTTAGGCCTTCCTATCAGTAACAATTTCAAGAAAGGAGTATACTTTAATATATTGATTCCTCATTAGTGTGGATCATTGCAACAAAACATGCAAAAGTTGAGTTCAAACTACAAATACAATGAATGGGAAGTTTCTATAGAAATAACAAGACACATAGTTATATGAAAAGATACTCTCACTTATCTGAGATGTTCACTTCAAGTATAATCATACTATTTTCAAGCACCATCTGTATCAGAAACTACATACCTTAGGATAAAACCTACAAACTATTTCCATAAATATCTTAAACATCTTATCAATTCCTCTGATAAGCATGTCAAATCTTTCTCTGGGAAGACGGAGTTTCTGCATGTAGTAACACATAATTTTGAATAAGCAACAACAGTGGATGATTATATATTACACACAGTTTTAGAATGTGGATAAATGCCATTTTGAAGGTGATGCAAAGAGACTCTACATGGTTTGGATGGATTGTATTTGGAAACCTCAAATGAAGCGCAATAGCTTGCCTCCAATGGTTTCATGTTGGAAAAGCATGTTAAGTAATGTTGCAACGTGTTCACTGCAGTCTATGAGAAGCTCTATAAGCCCTGGCAGTTTGGAAATGCAACTTGGTAAGCTAACAATATTGTTGCTATAAAAAATGTTGCCAGTGAGATCTAGAGTCTCCAATGAAGATAAGCGACAAAAATCATCGGGGAATGACTCTACAGATAGATTGCAGTTACTTAAATCTATTGTTTTCAAAGAGGGTAATCTAAACCCAATAGAAATTTGTTCATTCAGAAACACCATTCTAGAGCGGAGAGAAAATCCATTTACCGATTTTGATACTGGCCCTTTGCACCCAGCAAATGAGATATCTTTGAGGTTTTCATGATAATAGACTAATGAAGGTAGCTCTTGAATAGCAGTTTCGGGAGTGTGGAGAGCTTCTTATTTGTTCTAAAGCACTATGCCAAACCTCAAAGGTTTCAACCACTTCTTCGCACAAATCCAAATACTCTCTTTTAGGTTGATTTTGTTTAAATGCTTTCAAACAAAAGAGCTCAAGGGCTTCATTTTCGGCTAAGACACTGGCCTTATAAATTACATCCACTTCAGGTGTCTTTAGCAAGTGCTCATCTCTAGTTGTGATTATTAGTCTGCTTCCTGGACCAAACCATTCTCGCTTTTCAGCTAAATTCTCCAATTGTCTTATGTCACTTACATCATCAAGAACAAGAAATACTTTTTGTTTCTTAAAAAGTTTGCTATGATCTTTTTCCCATCATAAAGATTATAAAAATCATTGCTTTTTACACCAAGATGAGAAAGAACTCCCTTTTGAATGTGAACTAAGCCATTTGTCTTAGACAACTCTGTGATGTTTTCAAGAAAGCAACAATCCGTGAATTTCTCTTTGATTTTTTCATAGACGAATCTAGCAATTGTTGTTTTACCTATGCCTCCCATGCCCCCATATTCCTATAAAGTGAATATCATTTAATTCTATGTCCATGAGTGAAATCACTTCTTTCATCCATGAATCAATTCCAACAAGATTATCTGTGACACATGCAAGTCTAGGAATTATTTCTTTCTGCATGCCTCCGAGGATATTTTCAATCAGTGTTGCTTCACTCCTGAATTTAGAGAAGGACAAAAAGAAGAATTTTATTTTAACAATAACCATAAGAGAAAAGGGGTTATCGTTTTATATTTTGCAAATCCAAGGTTAAGTGATAAAAAAATTCCACTAGAGTTCCCTTACTTGATTTTCAATGTACCACAGACAAACAAAGAAATGACTAAAGTAGGCTTTTGATCCCTTATCTATCTTACTATTATTTTTTCAGTTTGATCAGCTAAGTTTAAAATGTTTTAGTTTAGTACCTTAAATTGTCTCCAGTAGAACAAATTAATCCTTATATTAGTTTCTTTACTAGCAATGTTAATTTTGGTTAATGTAGCAAAAATTCATTTGATTTGACATCATCTGTCTCCAAATTAACCCATATGGTATGGTAATGCACAACCTTGCATGAAGACTGTGGTTAATGCACAAGCAGTGCTGGGAGGACTCTTCCGTTTTTTCTCTTTCTTTTTCATATTTTGTTCTTCTCTTTTATGTTTTTGGTAATCCTTCCCTGTTTTCATTTTTGTTCTGTTTTATTTTTGTTGGTTTTCAGAAAGCTCTAGCTTAGTGTCTGTGGGTTATTTTCACAACCACGTTAATCCAAACCTTGTATATTTTTTATACAAAATATTTTTATACAGTAAAAGTGAAGCAAATATATATGTTTGTTTTGGGAGAGTGGTCTTCTACAGGAAAGATCCAAGAAAAAGCAGAAAGGATCATCAAAGTTGAATAGAGCCAGTTAGGGAAAGTGTGATAATCCAAGTGGCACTATTTCGGAAAGGGTGATTTTTTTAAAAACAAATTACGTGTTTTAATTAATTTTGATGTGTTGAATGGTTAACTTCAATTTATTTATTTTTAAATTTGATGAGAAATTTTGATTGGAATTTATTTCGACTTCGAAAGTTAATGTTCATATTCTGTTACTATTAATAACCTTCAAAATGGTGCCACGCCTAATCGAGAAGCAAGGTATCATAATTCGAGTGATTCCAGTTGCATTCTTCTTTGGCTTCTGTTCCTCTATCCCTTCTTGGTCTGTTACATGTTGCATGTTCTAAGGATTGTGTTGCATGTCATCATCCAAGCAATTAGGTATCCATGGTGATTAAAGATTTGATTCTAAGGTGACACTAATTTTGAAACGTTTACTTTTAACCAATTACTTCTAAAATATTGATAATAATTGAGATTGAAGTTAAATTGATCTCAGTCATATATGTACACGGAAACATTTCATTTCAAAGTTTTTCATTGTACTATGGGATTAGTCCTGACCAATTGGATATGATGTTGGACTAAGTAGAATGGACCGGACGGTCAAGACATGGAAATAGACTTCGCAACTGTTCGGTCATGACAGTAGTTGAGAACAGTTAAAACGCAATCAATACGGTAACTGCTATTGATGTCTGGTTAAGACAGACATTAATGACTATTAAAAGGTAAATTAATTGATCAATAAACACTATGAGGGGTTTAATTTCGAAGTAAAACCTACTTTTCCCTAATTGAATTACTTTAGACCTGCAGATAAAAATTTTCTTGGAGGTCTAAAGTAATTCAATTACAGAAAAGTAAGTTTTACCTCGAAATTAAACCCCTGTTCATAGAGTTTACAATAATCTGACCAATTAATTTATCTTTTAATGGTCATTAATGTCAGCCTTAACCAGATATCAATAACAGTTATTGTATTAATTGCGCTTTAACTGTGCTCAACTGTTATCATGACCGAACGGCTGGGAAGTCTATTTCCATGCCTTGGCCGTTCGATCCATTCTACTCAGCCCAACATCATACCCGATCAGTTAGGTCTAACCCTATAGTAACATTCGTCATAAAAAACAAATAGTCACAAAACAAAGTTAGACACGCCTAGGTTCACAAATTGTCAAACCAAATTTGAGCAAACGTTTCATAGAGCACATTGCCACGTTGCACGAAATAATGCACCTCAAGAAAGAACCTTTAATTCAAAATGTACGGAATTTAACTAACACCATGACACAGCAAGAAAAACTATGATTCTCTTATCAGTGGTGAGTTCAGCTGGAACAAAAATAAGATGACGTGTGGTTAGAAAATTGGATGACAAAAACCTGGAGTAAACACAAAATCATGTTGTTAGGTATCAGAGTTAGAGACCTAACACTCTCTCACCAGTAATCTCCAAGAATCGCAAAACAAGAATGAGTAAAAAGAAACGTATTATATTCACAACCAATGAACAAAGAATACAATCAAGAATCTGGGAGCTTAACCTTCCTCACCAGGTTTACAACCGCTCTGTACAATGACTATAGTAACTAAGTAACTGAAACTATAAAAGAGGTATCTTATATAGACACCTTTCCCGCCCCATTTTACTCCTCAGCAGTTAGGTACTCTCCCTTATTTTTCTACTCTCTTTCTCCTTTCATATACTTTCCAAGTCCTAACATTACTCCCTGCTGCCGAACAACCTTGTTGTAAAGGTTGAAACCAGGAAGCTTGATCTCATGACTCCTCTTCATTCTCATGTTATCATATGAAGGAACCCCACTAGCTACTACTTTCCAATTCAGGTATGGCAGCTTGGGTGGTGGCAATTCCTCCTCCAAGGACTTCCATTCTTCCTGCCTTCTATTAGCTTCCAGCATTATGCTCACCTCCTTAGCCAATGTTGGATCCCCTTAGATCACCACCTCCTTTTCTCCCTGCCTAAAGGCCATGGTGAGGTTCCCCAAGTTGGTCGTTACTTCCCCCAATTTCGTTAGCCATTCCACCCCTAATATCGCCTCTACTCTGCCTAGTTCGAAAAGATAAAATTGTTCTTTAACCTCAACCTTCCCCATTTTCAGTATTACCCCCCCTGCATAGCCCTTGGGTCCTCCTCTTTTGTCCATCCCCCAGGCTTACGTGATACCGCCTGGTCGCCTCTACCTCCAAACCCAGCTCCTCGACCACCCCTTGCAATATGAACTTGTGGCTTTCGCCATTGTCGATCAATACAAGCACGATTCTCCCCTTTATCTCCCCTTGCAACTTCATCTTCTTGGGCTAATCCTCCTGCAGAGAACGAGGAAAGTTCCATCTGCCTCTGGTCCATGTTCGCGTTAGTCTCTTCCATATTCTCTTGCAAGCCCGCGAGGAAATACCCCAGTAGTTGTTCGTCCGGAAACCCTTTCGTTTGCTCAGCCAGAACCTCAAATTCTTGGACGAACTCATCCACTGTCCCCATTTGTTTAGTCGCTGCTAATCGCTCAAAAGCCAACCCTCTGTTTCGACCCCCAAACCTCATTACTAGCGCATCCTTCAACCCTTCCCAGGATTAGTTCCTGGCCTTCGTTCTCCAAGCCTGGATCCAGTATCCTGCACTCCCTTTCATACTAATGTATGCTAATCGTACTTTCTCCGCCTCCGAGACGCCTTGCACTTCGAAATTTTTTTCTGCGCGATTGATCCAATTTAGCAGATCAAAACCCTCAAAAAGGGGCAATTCTACCCGTTTTCGCCACCCGCCGCGACTTTCGCCGTGCTCTCCGTCTCTTCCTCCAATCTCGTCTTCCCGCCTCGTCCTCCGATTGGTGTTTACATACGTTTGACTACCGTCAGACATCCCCTCCTGGTCACGCACCCTTCCTCCCAAAATCTGCATGACTTCTTGCAAGTCTTGCCGTATCGCCATCATATCTTGGCACAATGTTATTTTTTCTGCCTTTATTTCGTTGACCGCTATCTCCATGGCATCCAGCTGGTTCTCCACTACACTCAGTCTTCCATCGAGTCTGCCCTCCATTGCTCTTTTCTCCCTTCAATTGGATCCGACAGGTCAGACCACTTTGTTAGGTATCTGAGTTAGAGACTTAACACTCTCTCACTAGTAAGCTCCAAGAATCGCAAAACAAGAATGAGTAAAAAGAAACATATTGTATTCACAACCAATGAACAAAGATTACAATCAAGAATTCGGGAGCTTAACCTCCCTCACCAGGTTTACAACCGATCTATACAATGAATGTAGTAACTAACTAACTGAAACTACAAAAGAGGTCTCTTATATAGACACATTTCCCGCCCCATTTTACTACTCAGCAGTTAGGTACTCTCCCTTATTTTTCTACTATCTTTCTCCTTTCATATACTTTCCAAGTCCTGACAGCACAAGAATCATTAATCACTAAATACATGACTCCCACTTTATAGGAATAGAGCCAATGAAATGGTTTGTTATGAAGGTCTTGGTGGAATACCAGAATTGTGGAGAAAATGAATGAATATAGGCATGAAATTTTGCTTGTTCCAATGTTGTAAAAGTATAATTTAACTTATCTACTGCCTGTGAAGCAAAATTACGCAGCTTAGAAATCGCATATATTCCACGTTGTAGATGCTACTGCAACTAACAGTTATGGAACAATTCACATTATCAAAAGAGAGATTAACATAAGTTAACCTACAAGAATACCAGTGACTTAGTGCCTTCTACAAAAACACAATTCGAGAGTTCTTACCCTGGTAACTAAAGCATACTTTTCTAAAATATTCTTAACCGAGTTTAGTGAGCATTTTGCTCGTTGACTGGCTTCTATTGCTTGTTAGTATAGTTGGTAGCATTCATGTATTAGCAACGGCAAAAAATAAATTCCAGCGTTTGCATCAAACTCTGAGCCAATGACTCCTTCTGGCAACTAGAACCAAAAAGAAAATAACCGAATGATGTTGGTTCATCATATTCCTTTCCTAGTCACAACAATAACCTCTGTTTCGGACAAGAACATACAAGTAAATAAAAGTGGTGTCACTATCTCGTATAAAACAAATATTGCTCAACAAACTTGGATATTGTTTCAAAGTAATGCAAGCTCCCAATCAAGTTCATTGTCAAGATTCATGAAGACTTGTCAGCATGAATTTGGAAATCCTTATCATTGGAGTTGCCCGACAAAATGAAAAATCCAACAAAATAAATACCACGGTTGAATCAATCAAGCTAAATCCTTAAAACTAGAAAGTACAGTGCTGACTAATAGTAGAACTTTCATGTTTAGCGATTACCTGTTTTTTTTAGGATGAAATGATTGAATTTCAACATGTATTTTCACCTCCCCAGAATATAAATATTAAATTCTCATCCCCAGTGTGCAATGCTGAAACTCGAGAGGACATAAATCAACCGTAACATTTAAAGCATATAATACAGAGCAATCTTACAATGCAAAATCATCAATGAAGGCAGTACAAGAGAAAAATCTTAATTCCACATAGAGAAAATCCTTCCAAAGTAAGACTGGTTATATAGTGAGTAGTAAAGATGTATCCATGCCAAACTCACAATGCATTTCATCAAATCAAGAGCAGGTTTATTTTAGACATTGATATCTCGAAACTACTTTGGATTTGACTAATCTGAAAGCTATTTTAAATCATTTGGGTTTGACTTGAACTCAAATCCTTATTTATGGAAAACTAGGGCCTCCTTCAGGGAGGTTTACAGTTTCCTATTTTATTTTTCAGTTTTTAAAAAGTTATTGCAAATTAAAAACGGATGAGTCAATTTACTGATAAGCCACCAAACTCTCGAATACTTTGGATTTGGATGACATTTTGGAACATCGTATTATCAAAAGGATGGATAACATCCTCTTTTAGTTTCAAATCCAATAGACCGTCTAATTAACACACATTGGGTCAAAATCAATCCAATTGGACACACATAAGATTCCATACGACCTCAAGCAGAGAAGAAATAACGAATCCTTCAATATGCCACTTATTTGAAACAAAAGTGCAAGAGAAAAAGTTTCACAATCATAAAACCTATCTCAACTTTTTCTTCAAACAGATTCCGTGCCATTTTCAGTCACCATAGAGAGGTTGAGCAAAATTATTGAGCTTAAAACAAAGAACATGCATCTCGCACCAGCAAGTAAGTAGTAACACACATTCAACTACACTCACTTGCCACAATCTCAAAGAGAAACCAACGTTGTTTCATTCAAAAGACGGCAAGAGCAGTGCAGTACCAGATCATCGTAAGATAAACACTTATTTCCAAAGCAACACCGAAGCATTCATCAACTCAGCACAGAACTAAATTGTATACACCCATATATGTATATTGTGGAATAACATTAGAGTGAATTGAAATGGCCTTCGAATTTCAAACCTTGCGAACACCAGCCGTTAAGAATTCACTAATCAACGGCGCGCCTCTCACTTACAGTACCCCGCTCTATTAAAAGTTGCTGATCCGTTCAAGATGGTGGGGGCCATTATCTCAGGCACGGCAGCGGGGGAGATTATCACGGCGGCGACGGAGTACGGTGGAGTAATCTGTGGAAGTGAGAGAGAAATAATAATCTTGTCTGTTGATTTATATTTTAAAATAATAATTTACGCATAAAACTCCGCAGAGATAATATCTTATTTCTAAATTATAAACTCTAAACTTATATTATTGATATTTTGAGGTTTTAATCTTTTTTATTATAGCAAGCATTTTGTCGTTGTGTTTATTAATTTTATTACTTTTTATTATATCAAACTTCGCACGTGAAATATGATTATTAGTTTTATCAAATTATAGATATTGAGTTTAATTTTGATATATTATTAATTAAGTTTTTTAACAGTCAACTATTAATAATACACTTTCTAGTAAGTCTTTTACACCAATTTATAAAATACGATAAAAGTTAATAATATTATTATATTTTATAAAATTCTCATAACTTATGAAAATCTAAATAATATGTAATAATAATTTCATGCAATGTCAAATATATTTATACATAATATGATAGACACATTGATGGTATGAGCATCTTATCCATAAACATAAGTTATAAAAAAAAAATTAAGAAAATCACTTTGCTTCTCCACTCCACCATCAAAAGTGTATATAATATTACCAAATACCAATGCCATGATCATATTAGACCATGGGAACCATTAAAACCATAAAATTGGCAATAATGCTCAAATGACCATTTATCACTAATACCATTATGGTGATCAACATTATCCCTTTGTCATCATCACCATTGTCATCCATTATATTGCACTTAGAGGACCACCACCACCACCCATTGTCATTTTAACCATCCTATTCACATCACATTCACCATTGTTCCCAAACATCATTAATCCAATAATATTATCTTGTCTTGAGTTCAATTTCAGGAAAATGACGTCTCCCAATACAATTTTGGTGCTTATCCATGCATTTGTGCATCTTTTTTTGGATACATACCCTATCTTTACACTCACATTAGACTATGATTTGGTTGTTATGTTTGGAGACAATTGGCATTGAATATTGATGTTAACCTAAAGGACTTCATAAATTATGCACATAGTAAGGTTGAGTTTAGCCTTAGTCCAAGAAAATGTAATGTAGTTTTTCCTACACCTTTGTATGAAAAATAAAAATTCTATTTTTTTTCAAAATCTAGAAGTCAAAAATAATTTTTAGATTGTAAAATCTAAAAATTAAAAATAACTTTTAAAGTTATACCATCTGAAAGTCAAAAATTACTTTCAAATTATGCAATATATCTAAATTGTATAACCCAAAAGTTAAATAATTTTGGGATTCTGCAATAAAAGAACTAGTCATTTTTAGCTTCTATAGTGCACAGTCCAAAAGTCATTTTTAACTTTTTGAATTCTATAATGTAACATCTATTTATGACCTCTAGATTATTGGACAATCTAGAAATTAACATAAGGAGGTGCAGAAAAAAAATTGTCAAAATATAGTAAGATTGACCCAATACAAGAATAACTGCAACAACTTGGAAATTACTTCCTGCACCTCATCAAATTTCTACTCCCACCTATCAAAATGCTTCTGGAAAATGTCTTCTGTAAAAGGAGGGATTGATTGGGTTCCCGAAAAATAACTCTAGAATTGTTTATTGTGTTCTGAAACATAAATTTCAGAAGTTTTTGTATATTTATAAATACTTTTTAGTTTTTATGTCGACAAGTTTTTCTATATTTATATATCTATATCTTCTCTAGTAGAGAATAAAATTTTTCACTTAACATATTTAAAGAGAAAAAATTGAAGAAAAGAGAAAATATTTGAAATTTTAGATAAAATACATGTATTAGATTGAAAAGAAAAAACAATAAGTATGAAAAATATTGTTGTTAAACTAATAACTTTACCTATAGAGACTGAACATTACATAACATTGACGAAGATATCAAGAATTCAGAAGACATATAATATAATAACCCCATCAATGTCTACCAATGAGCTAGCACAATAACCACATTGATATTTACTTGACATTTAACAATCTACCTTAGCATTTAATGTGTCATGTCATCAAGCTTGTAATACTCAGTGGACAAGCAAATGATGAACATGGTGACATTTCATGATGTTTCACAAATGCATTACTTGACAACATTCAGTGACATAGTATGTGGGGAAACCCTAATCTTATTTTGAACCTAAAATGATAACCCTAACCCAACAAACACACATCAACAAGTTCCTATTCCAACACCAAATTATTTTACCAACTTATATAGAGAGTTCAAATGAATGGGATATGATGACATTGGAAAACAAGATAAATCAAAATGAAGAAAAAATGAGAGATCTATAGAGTTAAGAAGAGGAGACTAAAGAGAAGATGAGAACCACAAAAAGAAACTAGAGTTTTTGGAAGATCCAAATGAAGAGTCAAAGATGTAGTATCCCACTTCTTAGAGAAGACAACATAATAATATCTCAGCATGTGAGTGTGCATGTTAATGGCAAGTGACTTTGGGAGACATATATCAAACACCTTGTTTGCATATTGGGTCCCTTCAATTTCATTCATGTTTACCATTACTTATTTTTCATATATGACATAAAGCAAAACCCTCTTTCAAATCACCAAATTATCTCATTTAGCTCCATATCAAATTGGTTTCTTGGTATTCTCAAAGCTCATCCTTTATTTAATTAGTTCAATTATAAATACTCACAATTTAACCATCGAAAATAATATAATTAAAGTTGTTAAGATAATACATAAATTAATTAAAAAAACATAATTCTTTTATATAAATTAAAAAAAAATATTCATATACATTTTATTTATAGACGAGTATTTTGTAGTATGTACTTTGTGGAACTTCCATTTTGATGAAGAGGATCATGGCCTCCTCACCACCACAAGATGTTGTGCTGGTTGGCTAGGGTTCTAATCACCCACCATCCATTTTTGTTGCCTGTCTCTTCTCTTCCTCCATTCACCTACCCTTATGGACCTTTTCATGGACTTTCTAGTGGGCCTGGCCCACCCTCCTTCAAATGGGCCCACCCCTCCATTCGTGGTTTCTTGGTAGTCCCACTTATGTCTCAATCTTTCTTTTCATACTCCTCACAGTGCTTTGTGCCATTTTGGGTAGGCTAAGTTTCCATCCATGGCAAAACCACGTCTGCATGCAAATTTTGTCCTCCTTTATTTTGTAATTTCTTCAAATTATTAAAGTCTATATAAGTTCTTTCGTATGAATTATTATAAAAATTCATATTTAATTTCTGTTAAAAAATCGACTTTAAATCTAATTTAAGGGTAAAATGAAATTTATATTTACTTATATACTTGAAATAATTTTATTTTTAGTGAAATTTTCAACAATTTCCATATAATATGTTTATTGTATAGTTAAATAAAAAATTATTCTCTCAAAAATTAAATTAGCATCTATATGCATTTTCAAAACTCAGATTAATCATTTACCAATGTGATTCCATCTCTTGCAAAACTGAAACCTTCTACCTCAACTTATTGTTCTCACCGTTTAGAGTTTCTTTTTTCCTTTTAAATTCAGAAAATTGGAAATGCAGAAAAGAAAAAGTTAGACAAACGTAATAATATATAATCATTAAACAACATGAAAAACGAGACATTAAACTTTTTTTTCAGAAACTATGAATTTATGTAGAAGTTAAATACACAATCAAATATATTTTTAAATGAAATCAATTATATTTTTAATATTATAAACCTAAAATATTACTAATAAAAATGTATTAAATTTTTTTATAATATTTTCTTTTAGTTTAAATAATTTCCTTTTTTTTACCTTTTTTTCTGTTTTATTATCATTTTCATCTAAATAAAGCATTAGCATTAATGAGATCGAAATAGGATGTGACTGGAGAATGAAATGAGGAGTTGAGAAGATGTTGTTTAATGTTGGAAGTGACTAAAACTTTTATAAATCATAACTTTTTCTGCGTGCATGTTATTTTTTTTTCTGTTTGAGGAGAGAATAAATACTAAATGCTATTTGAATAATTGCATGTATTGGGGTGAGACATTAGGGAATAATGATCACCTTATATGATTTTTTTTTTCTTTTTGTGTTTAAAAGTTGCATTGAGTTTTGATTCATTTAAGTTGGGGAGAATATATTCTTGTATGAAATTAATTTCTTTACTTATTCGGTTTATATTGAATCTTTAGAAAGATTATACTTAAAAGGTGCCTAAGAGGCATAACTATTTAATTTAAAATTATAATTAATGAACCCTAGTACTATTCATAGCATTATTTTTACAAATTATAATGTGGTTATTTTAATTTTTAACTATTAGAGACTGTGTAATATTATTAGGCTAGATGTAGGCGTTTTAGTATGGTGCTGCTAGAATTTGGCCAATGTCTCTCACCTATTTGTTTTAGGGAATTATATTTCCCCTTCCAAAAAATGAGTCACTTTTAGCTTTTAATTTTCAAAATACATTTTTTAAAGATATATATGTTTTACAATTAATTTTGTTTTATTTATTTCTTTTAATATATATATATATATATATATATATATATATATATATATATATATATATATTCTCAATTGTAAAGTGATATGAAATGTTTATGTATACAAAACTATTTCTATTCAACAAATGATCTTGATGATGTTATTTTACTAAAATAAAAGTTAAAATATTGCCTTTCAAATAGTCATTTTTTATGTTCAAAAGTTCTTATTGTTAAGAGTCCATGTTAATGATAATTCTTAGTAAGTTGATTTATATTATTTTAGTTGGTTAAAATCACTTTTATGTTAATATATTAAAAAAGTATTTTTAATCGACTGAAATAAGATGATAAAACTATACTTGATATTTAAGTAATTTTAATTATTTAAAAACTCATTTTAATTAATTAAAACACAGTCAAAATTCACAATTTTGAATTTAAGTGATTCGAATTTATTAAATTGTCATTTTATTTGATTAAATTGTTCTTTATTTTTTCAACAAATGGAAGAACATTTTAACATATTAAAACACATTTTAATATATTAAAATATAACTGAAAATCACGAAGGACTTCAAAACACTTTAAAAAAATTTCGAACTTAGCAAATGGCCAATTAAGATAAAATAAGCACTAACAACAAGATAAACTACAAAATATAATTTAAACCTAAAAACAAACAAAAGCTCATTTTCAAGACTTACATGGTCATCAACCAACATATCGTTGGAAGCGTCAAATCTTCAATCTTATAATCATCAAATATTTAAACTTCTAGCTTATATAACAACATATCATATAGATATTATATAGTTAAAATACATTAATATATGATTTATACATCACTATCACAATTTATTGTCTCTTTAACTTCTCTTTCTTAAACAAACCTCAACTAGTTACAAGCTTACATGCTTAAGACAAATTACACCACTTGAGTGAGAACAAATTTAGGTTTCTCTCCTTCTTCACTTAAGGGTAAATCGTCATTCAGAAGTATCCATTGACGGAGCATCGTTTCAACATGTGTTGTAATTCTTGTAAGAAATTCAATAGTCTCTCACCATTCTACGCCTCTACAACCAACCACCCTTTAAGCATATTAATGTGGTTGCATGATTTCTAGAAATCTGAAACACATGCACTCCTGCCATGAATAGCACTTGAGCGCCAAACATAATGCTTTAATAATGCTTTAATGTAACGTCTAAAAATTTACAATTGTATACAATGTGTTAGAACTAATATTAATTATGAATTATATAAACATTTTATTATTTTCTTAAAATAATATAAGATATTAATCCATATGTTGAGATTGACCTTCTTAAAGTCAAATATCACTACTATAAAAAAAGTGCATAGATAGTGTTTTTTTATCATAGACATTGTTTTTTAAGCGCTATCTATATATGTAAATAGCGGCTTCTAAAAAAAGCACCATTTGGAATATTAATAGAATTTAGCATTAGAAAAAACTACAAAAAATATAATAGTAAAACAAGAATCAATGACAACACCCTCAAGAAAGAAAATGTATGCTCAAAAGCTAGATGTTTCTTTTAAAACACCATGATTCAGTGTCAAAAACAAATTGGCAGCAACCTGGAACAATTATAAATTACTATAATATTGTTCATGACCAGCCAACGTGCAACAATTAGCATTGATAACAGAGAAATCAAATCAGTATCACAAAGCTTAATTCCACCCAAAATGATTAACTACTCATGCCAATTTATACATTAAACAGAATCAAAACATCAACCCCTAATTTCTTTTTCCCCAAACATCCATATGTATCACATACAATCAATCAAATAAAGTCATAGTAACTCCCCACACCTTGGCTGATTCCGCTCTTTCCAAGATAAGCTAGCTTCCCACCGGGTTCCTTCCCCCTTTCTCGATTCGTCACACGTTCTCTCCCTCAATTCTCACTCTGATTTCACTCAAAAGAGGATGTCTTTGTGTCTCCTCCATTATTCTTACCTCGCACCCCTTAAATTATCGCGCCCACATCTCACCACTACTCACTCACTATCAATGCTCTCACCTAGGACCCCTTCCGCGCCCCTAATGGTTCTTCACACACCATAACTCACCTTTACTCTCCTTCCGTTACTCTAAACTCATTAAAATCGCACCTGACCGCCTCTCTACCCCCTTGTACTCACGATTCCAGGGTCTAATTCGAGAAAAAGAGAAGAAAAATAAAACGAAGAAGAGTGGATTAGGGTTCGCTCCTTATCTCTCTCGCAAGGACCTGTTCTCCCCCTTTTCACTAGCACCTGCGTCTTTTTTTCCAGAGTTTTTAAGCTAACAACGTTAATGTATTTGTCACATGAGTGAGAATAAAAAAACATAAATAAATAAATAAGCAAAAGAAATGCAAAAAGCTAACTTTCTACGTTCTGCAGGTATTGAACCAAGGTACATCCACTACTCACAGACAAGTAGACTCAAAACATTTTTAAATTTGTTTTATAAATTTCCAATAGATAGCGCTTTTTTGAAAAAGCGTTATCTATTGTGTTGAAATAGATAATGTTTTTTTAAAAAAACGCTATCTATTTGTCTATTTCAAATTATGAATTAAAAAAATAATATTAATTATTTATAGATAACGTTTAAAAAAAAACGCTATTTATTGTTATAGGATTAGATAACGCTTTCTTAAATAAGCGTTATCTATTGTTCCGTCGCACATTTATAGATAATGCTTATTTAAAAAAACGCTATCTATTGGGCGCTATCTATGACCAATTTTGTAGTAATGTACAAACGATCCAAGGTTGAAGTGTAATGTATTGAGATACTACTACTGATTTGTTTTAAGGTTGAGTACTAACTATAACTGATCTCTTTAAGACTAAATATTGATTACAATTGATCTTCTTAAGATTGAGTATTGACTATAACCAAACTCCTTAAGTATGGTATTGACTACGACTGACCTCCTTAAGGGTAAGTATTAAGGTCAATCTCCTTAAAGTCAAATACTAAAGTCGAGTTGATAAAAAAAAGTATACGAACTTATTTCTTTGTACAAAGAGATAAATAAATAATTAATGGTGTATAATAAAATTTTGTGTTATATATAGGGGTAAAAATGTGCTATAAGAGGAGAAAAGCAAAGATAAGAGAGAAAAATAAGAAGAAAGACAAGAAAAGAGAAGAGAAAGATAAGAGAAGAGAGAAAACAGGAAAGGAAGAGAAGAGAAAGATAAAAACAAATCATAGTTTTCTACAATCACTAAGAGACATTTATCATCTTAACTGTTTTATTTATTCAATTTATAATTATAATTAGTCAATAAGGTAACCTCATTTTAAATATCTATTCAAATATTTTATTTATATCTTTACATTGAGGTGTCATTAATCTCATTTTAATTAATTATTTAACTATTTATTTATTTCTATTTTCAATTCCTATTCATATTTATTTATATTTATCTTTAGATACGCACTCATAGGTTCTATTTATTTATTCATGTATATTTACATCTAGTTACGCATTCATCCTAATTGATTATTCATTTTTAGTTAGTTCTGCTTGGTTTAAATACTTTAAAGCATTATTGTGGAGAGATAAGATTCACAATAAATAAACATTTGATTGTTGTTTAAGGTGTGACCTTGGAGATCTAAATGAGAGTAATATTAATCAAGATAAGGTATTTTTTGGTTATTAGTGAAACTCATTTATCCAAAGACACTACAAAATTAATTCAAATATACACAGTATGGTAAAATATAATTTGTGAATAAAAGAGTCTTTGTATTTTACTTTGATATGTTATGATTTTACATGATATTTGTCCCAATTCTCAATTTTACTGTTTGTGTATGAAAAACAAAATTTAAAAACCTCACCTGTTTCAAATTCTTTCTCGACAATTATTACAATCGTCTTCTAGGAATGAGAAACAACACTTAGTGATATATTTTTTATTAGTCAAGCTTGATGATATATATTTTTCATTAGTAAAAAGAGTGATAAATTTCTAGTCAAGCTTAATGATATTTTTTCTTTTATAAATTAAGTAGATATGGGTGAAAAGGAAAAAGAAAAAGAAAAAGTAAGGAGAAAGAGGAGGAGAAATCGAAGCTAGTGACACATGATGGTGGTAATGGAGTCGCGGCGACAGTGCAACGATAGAGCAGAAGTGAAGACCACGACAGCATTGATGGTCATAATTGAAAGAAGAAGTGCATGATGAGGAGGAAGAGAAAGAGTCAAAGGTAGTAGGCTAAGGTGATGACAATGGAGGTGGAGGAGGGTGAGGAGGAAAGGAGAAATAAAAGAAAAAATAAAAGAGAAAGAAGAAGAAGACTCAATCGCAATATTTACCAACGTCTAAAATTTATCAGCAATTACAATAAATTTAAGTTGTTGATGATTATCGAAAAATTCATTATTTACAAATATTTTTGTCAGTTGAAATTCTAAAATTCGTTTTATAAACAAATTTATTTTCATTGGTAATTATAAAAATTATTAGTAATTAAACATCATTAATTAGAAGTAAATAAAATACAATCGAACATTTATTCTTTTATTCTAACATTATAATTAATTAAATTATTTTTAATCTATTTTTATTTTAAAATATAATCTTTTATAAATATATCAATTATTTAACCAAATTTATTTTATCACATCAACTAAATCTATTACAAACTTTCATATCACTCTTTGCAATTCAACAATATTTCTTTTCAATTTCTCATCTTATTTTCTTCGTTTTCCACTCCTTCAAATCACTAGTAGAAAAATCGCTAACAACGTCAAATATTTTGATCTTTTAACGGTAAATTCGTGAACAACGTCATATATTAAATTTAACGTCGAATTTTCTCAATATTCGAGTTAATCAATTTTTTTTTGTTTTTGTTTTAATTAATTGTGATCCAGCTTTACAACTCTACAAGACCTAACAAAGCAAAAAAAACAACAAATTTTAGTTTTTGGTATTTTATAAAGCATGAACTATGAACGTGTATTGTAGTATCAACAACAAACAATAATAACCAACAACAAACAAGTTCAATCAAACAACAATAACAAACAAGTTCAACTAAACAACAACCACAAACAAGTTCAACAAATAAGTTCTTCAAAATGAAAACGAAAACGAAAACTAATCTTCAAAAGGTGGTTTCGTCGGAATAAAGTTTTATACAGTGAGAGAGAAAGCATAATGCACCTGTAAAGGACAAAAGCACGAAAATAATCAGTTAAAACAAACAAAAATCATATATAAAGTAGTTAATTAACATGCATTTGTATCAAATAAAAGAAAGATTACATGTAATGCTCTGTTTTTGTACTAGTAAATATAATCTTTAAGAATTAAACTCTAGGCTAACAATATTTTGTGTTAACCAACTATCAAAATATTGTCTCTTAACCAACTATAAAGAGGAGAAGAAGAAAAAAACTCTTATTAAGAATTAAATCATCTACCAAAACCGTGACTTATATGATCCATCTTCTAAGTTTTATATATAACAATCATAATTAGATTTTTTTTTCTAATTTTTTTTAGAAAAACTACAAACTAAATATATTAGTTACTAAAATAATTTTTATCATCAATAAAATATTATAATTATTTTATGAATTAGATTTTAAATTAGTCACTAAAATTAGTTCTCCAAGTTTTGATTACAAAATTTATATACTAATTCATTTGGTAACTAAAATATTTATAATTAATTTTAATAATCATCGATTTAAAATATATTTCATAGACAAATTACAATTTATTATTTATAATAAAAATTATTTTAAAAATCAATAATTTTTAGTTTATAAATTAATATTTAAATTAATTATTTATAAATTAATATCTAAATTAGTTATTGTAATGATCATTTGTTGTTATTTAAAGATTTTTTAAAATGAAAATAATTTAATTTTAAAAAAATAAAAGTGTAAAAAATAAAAATAAATATATATTTTCTATTTATACACATGTTATATTTCATCGATTGGTCATAATAAAACTTACGGGCACACACACATACATCTTTGTAGTTTAGTCGAACTTATATGTCTCGGTTAACAGGAAACCGAGGCATATAGATTGTATTACCTCGGTTACAATTCCAATCGATACCTAATACCCTGAAAAATTCAACCACCCTCTGCAAAACTGACTTCCCACGCCTGGTAGTTTTTCAGATCCTGCTTACTACCTTGGTTCTGTAGCAAATCGAGGCGTATAAGTTGAATGCAATTTCAAAAATGTCATTTTATATTTTATTTTTATTTATTTATGAGGTGTATAGGCATCAATTGCTTTATTAACCGAGGCATATATGCATCTATTGCCTCAGGTAAGTGAAGAACTGAGATAGTATAACTTTTTATACTCAAGAACGCATTAAAAATTTTAACCTACGGTTTAATCTTCTTCTTCCTCCTATAAGAGATCTTCTTCCTCGCGCACCCAAGAAGTCTTCTTTTTCCTCGTGCAAGACTCCATTGCTCTAGAGTTATCCTCGTTGCTCGCTTTCTTCACACGTTGGTGCCTTTGGTTCTCTTGCTGCTGCTCCAAAGTGTCTCGCTACATCTCTCCAAAGTGTCCCACTGTTACTCCAAAGTGTCTTGTTGGGCTTGGCGGAGTTTCGCGAGATCGGGAGGAATCTCTTTTCTCATGGCACGGCGAGGACGCGACATCGGTGGTGTGGTGGCGGTTAGGCGCTGGAGGTTGTTATTCTAATTCATGATTTTGGGCAATTTTGTGGTCTGATTTGCAGGTTTGGAAGCTAATGAAGGTGCGAAAGGGTTCACAATTCTCGTGATTTGGGGCTTGATTTCTGGTTTGGTGATTTTTGTTTGTAGGTCGCGAATGGAATTTTTGTGAAGACAAAGCTTACAATGGCGTTGTCTCGCAATTTCCATGGTACGATGGCTTCGCATGATGAAGATGAGTTCTTGCATTGGTTGTTGCAATGGGTTTCGCGTATGAAGGAGATCGCGACGAGCTCACGTGCTTGGAGGTTCGGAGATGGTGGCTTCACGACGACGCGATTTAGTGGAGACGTGGAGAAGGAAAAAGACGCGATTAGGGTTTCTGGAAAAATGAATGTGCGATTTGGAACTAAAAAAATTAAAACACTCTACTGTATCGGTTGTCTATGAATCGAGGTAGAATCCAAACCTTTTTACCTCGGTTCAGAACCGAGGCAAAAAAACCTACCCCTTTTTGCCTGTATATGCCTCAATTGTGGAACTGCCGTCTATAAGCGAAAATAACCATTGTTTTTTCCTGATTGCACTAGTGATAGACTAATTTATAAATATAATTTTATTTTTAATATATATCAAGCTTATTTTTGATATTTTTTCCTTCCTTATATTTCTATTAAACATTCCGAAGATGTTTGTTGAATTACGCTTTATAACTTTAGGATTAACAACCTGAATTATAGCCATCAATTGTGTTTTGACTCCAAATCTTTTTATTATTATTTTTCTTTCTGTACCAATCTGAACACAGTGATCCAATGAGGTGACTAAAAAATTATTTTTCAGGCATCAGAATATTTGTTGTTAACCATCTGGTTATGTAAGATGCTTGAATTGTCAAGTACTATTGTTTTCACATATTTTATTGCTTTTATTTCTCCATCTAACCTTTTAGAATTCCTTTGTATAAATAGCACTGCTTACAAACATTTAGAATATATCTTATTCCAATATTTCTAATTAATTAAAAACAATGCAATATCATTATTCTATTCCAGTTGAATAAAATATTTAGTTTTATTTTTTAATTAGATTGCTGTATAATTTAGATCCCTTAAGACATCATTGTTGTAGCAAATAGAACAGAGACATAGTACAAGCACACTCATTATTTAATTTAATTTAGTATTTAGTGACAGTTAATAGAATGTTCCACCTCTGCTATTTGCTATTCACTTCATTAATGTCTCACTAATACTATATAATCAGGTTGATTAATTAATAATAAAACGAGAATCAATGAAGAGAGAAATTTAGAAAGATTTATTTGGATCGAAAAATAATTTAAAAACATAAACAGACACTAATTTAGAATTATTAAATTTGACTTCATATTGAAATAAAATATTTGAAAAATGATATAACTTGAATTAAAAAAAAAATCAACTTCTATACACTTTAATAGTCTTTTATTTATACATTTATTAATCAAAGATATGTTCACTATTTTGTTTCCTTTTTACCGAGCATCAAATATTTTGACAAGAAAGATGAAGACGACTTTTAGGTTTTGTGATTACTGTTTGTATGAACCTGTTGAATTGGAAGGTACTATTCGAAAGACCTTTCAATTGACCATTCAATGATTCTCTATGCTTGTAGCATGTATTGTCAACAGCATTTATTCTAGCCATTGTTTAGCAACTATTGTACTCATCATTCTCAAGGTCTGTAACATGTACCAATGATCACTTAACATGTCAAAACATATATTCTTTAATAAAATATATTATTGAAATACTTAAACTATCGTTTAACAGATATTATATAATAATAATAATATTAATAATAATAATAACATAAAATAACATTAAAAAATAGTATTATAATTAATAATAAAGTTTTAAAACTAAGTTAAGAACGATATGTTTTATTTGAAAAAGAAGAGAAAACTTTTGTTAGTGTTTGAGTAAGACAAATTTATCCTATGTTTGATTATTAATTTTTATTGATTAAAATAACCACATTTTTTTTATCATTCGTCCTTTTACTAAAAGGTGTTTATCTTTTAAAAGATTATTAATTTAAGTAAAAAAGAATTCTATGGAAACAGTCATCTTTCCGAAAGATTTATGCAATTTTTAACGTTTTTTTTATTCAAAACATAAATTTGTTCCATTAGATTTCACCTATATAAAAACTATAAAATTAATCTAATAATGTTAAAAAATAAATCCATATACATGGTTAAGAAGCACATGAAGAGTTTAGTTCCGTGTGACAAGAAAGAATATAAAATTAGGTTTAACTTTCAGGTTCCTTAAGCTTATTTTTCATAGAATAATTTTCACTATGTTTATGTTTTTTAATTTACAAATTTTTTAAATTTATAGAATCACTTTAATAAGACACATTTTATGCATAGAATAAGGGATTAATGGGTAAGATGAATGGAGGGGAGTTTGATTATTATTTCTATTTTTATTAGGATTCGAAGTGTGAACTTTTTCACATGTAACAAGATTCAAGTGGTGTTTGAAAGTTTCTGATAACTAGAATTGAATTTCTTATTGCTCTAAAGAGAGAATTACATCTATAAAAAGCTCTTCGACGCTTAAGTCAATAAGAAAGTTTTAAGATCTATGAATGTATTAAGAGAGTATGTGTATTTCCTAGTGAAATACCATATGTATTTATAGGATTTTTGGGTCTTATGAAGATTGTTGTAAAAACTAATATATTAAGAGAATAATATTACCAAATGTAACTATGATAATTAGCGAAATAATAACAATAATGTGATACATTACCTGATATACCAAATATTTTTTAAATATATGGTATCAAAGAATATTATGACGTAATCAAATTATCAAGATTTGGTTACATATACTGTTAATATATGAATATTTGCAACAACAAATATATCTTATAATATCTTCCAACCACTTTAGCATATTTATTAAGTCGGGTATGTATATAAGCCCCCCAAGCTTGAAAGTTTGATTACGATATGAGGAATGTTTGTTGTGACTCTAACTAGCCCTTGGGTTGAGTTGTAACTAGTTTTATGTTTGCAGGTGGATTGGTTGTTTAGCCAGACTATATGTGGTCGTCTTTGACCGTGTTGAACTTGTTAACATTAATTGTTCTTGATTGAGTTGTGAGCGATCGTCTTTGACTTTACAGGTCGACTGACTGTTTGACTGAGTTGTGGGTGGTCATCTTTGACCATGGATGCTTGATAAATGTCCAATTTAAGTGAATTTTAAGATAATTTTGGCATTTATCTTGCTTTGATTTTGTTTATATCATACTTAATTCACTCTTATTTAGTTTGTTTTGCAGTTCTTGATATCAATAGAGAGTTAAAGTTGAAAAATAAAGAAAATAGATGAAATTCAAGTAATTCTGGATAAAACTGACATTAGTGCAACTAAGTAACAAAATTAAGGCTTGAGCCACATAGGCAAACTCATTGCAAATGAAAACCTAAAACACTAAATCTGAGGCTAATCCATGAAGAATTCTTCTCAAAGAAGTTATCTTAAGGGTTGAAGCATTAAAGCATGAGGTTTAGGCCACAAGAGCAAATCCTCATTAGGAGAAAACCTCAAGCACCCACCTTTATATAGATTTGGAATGTAACCTTTACAACTTGAGCCCAAAATGAGCAACTTAAGCCCTAAGAAAGGCAGTTTGGAAAGATATAGAATAAAACATTTGCGACTCAAATGCTAAAGTTGGAGTTGAACACCACCCTAAACAGTTTATAAATATAGACCTCATGTCCTCATTTTAGGCATTGAGTGGAGGACCAAATATGTAGTAGTAGAGTAGGAATGAGTTTGTGAGGCTTGGGAGAAATGATTTCATCTAGATGCTGTTGGGATTGCATTGCAATATTCTATGAGTAGTTGAACTCTCTTGTGTTGAGGTTGGATGTAATCAATTCTAACTCTCTGTACTTCTATTTCTTGAATATTTATTTATATTTTCATTCAATCTATTTATTAATTAGTTTGTGCTTGTCATTGGATGAACTGTCACTCATCTTATTTCAATCGCTTAGGATTGAGTGGAAATTGGTTTCAAGTTGTAGTCCAACTAATTTTCTTCTTGATTTTAGATGTTTGGAATAGATCTAAGGCTCTAACTGGTTATAGAGTCTTGATCTTAATGCTAGTGATTCATTCAAGTAGTCATTGAGGGATCATACTAAAGTTTGATGATCTTAGGCTGTAGGTTCCAAGAATGGATCTAGAGTTACATTTAAAGAGCACTCCCATGGCAATGAATGGTTTGTGTAAGTACATAGAGAAGATCAATAGTGGTGCAATGGAAGATGATGAGATAAATTCCACTTATATCCTCTACTTCAATTATTCTATATAATATATACATTCCAAATATAAAAACAAAAAAAAACAAACAACCAATATACTTGTTAAACACCAATGGATACAATAACCCCATTTGATTGTACTACAATTGACTTGGTGCACTTGCCAATAGGTCACACAGTTGGATAAAACTTTTAAAACTTGATATTGTGTGATGTTGGGGATTTTGGGGTTTAAGCCTAATGAACATAAAGATCACAACCTAAGTTTGCCTCCATCAATGATGTCTTGAGCGCTTCGAGTTATTGACCTAGGTAGGATCTGATGCCGCTTATCTAAGCAAGCTTTGTGTGTGCTATCGAATTAAGCAGGCTCGTGCCGCTTGGGCAACATTAATTTGATGTTATCTTCTAGGTAGGCTAAGGTTTCACCTAAGCAGGCTTAAGGTGTATTACTGCTTAGGTAACTCAGGTGCGACATTTGTAGGCTTTTGTTACCGTCTAGAAAAATTTGTGCCTCGTTTGAGGGTTTTGCTTATGTTATTGTCTAAGTAACTCAATTCTTCGTTTGATGACTTTGCTTAAGGTATGGTCTAAGTAATTTGGTACCTCGTTTGTGGGCATTCATTTATATTACCATCTAGATAACTCAATGTCTCGTTTAAGGGCTTTTCTTATGTTACTGTCTAAGTAACTTGATGTCTCGTCTAAGGGTTTTTCTTATGTTACTGTCTAAGTAAATTGATGTCTCTTCTGAGAACTTTGTTTATGTTACTGTCTAAGTAATTCAATCCCTCTTTTGAGGACTTTCGTTTATGTTATCATCTCTAGATAACTCGGTGTCTCGTTTGAGGGTTTTTCTTTTATTACTGTCTAAGTAACTTTGTGTCTTTTCTTAGGGATTTTCTTATGTTGTTGTCTAAGTAACTCAGTATCATTTTAGGGTTTTCCTTTATGTTGCCATATAAATAACTCAGTACCTTGTTTGAAGACTTTTCTTATGTTACATTCTAAGTAACTTAGTTCCTCGTCTGACGACTTTGCTTATGTTACTGTCTTAGTAACTCAGTGTCTCACTTGAGAGCTTTCATTTATGTTACCATCTAGATAATTCAATGTCTCGTTTAAGGGCTTTCATTTATGTTATTATCTAGATAACTTGGTGCATCGTTTTAGAGTTTTTGTTATTATCTAGATAACTCGATTCCTCATATGAGGGCTTTTCTTATTTTACTATTTAAGTAACTCAATGTCCGTCCGAGTTATGTTACCATCTAGTTAACTTGATCTCTCGTCTCAAGATTTTGCTTATGTTATTGTCTAAGTAACTCGAATATCACTTTTACAAGCTTAATTTATGTTATCATCTAGGTGACTTGGATCCCATGTGTGTGGGCTTGACTTAGTACCTCTAAGTGTTTGCTTTTCAGGATTTTGTGTTGATGAGTAAAGACATATATGTAAAAGGAAAAATGATTTTTATTTACAAAAGTAAAGTGTGTCTCATTAAAATCTTACTGACAAAAACCCAAATTAGGGACAAAATCAAAGCGAAGAAAATAGAGTGGGTTTTCTTATACCTTAGTTGTAAAACATCTTTGAGTGGGCTTCCTTCCATGTCCTCAGGATAAGATTTTCTTTGAGTTCTTTTTTAGGTTTCATTCTAAAAGGATTCTATAATGCAATACAATTCGTTCCAATTGAGTGCAAGCTTTCTTTTTACTTAAAGTCTTGAAAGTAGTCAGACTTTCTCCATACTAAGTTTACCTTCTGCAACATTCTTTCTTGAATCCAGATATTGTAAGGTGGGTTGTTATCTACTCTGCGAGTATTGGAACATTGAGTTATCCTTATGCTCGGACAATGAAATGCCAAGTTACTCCTATAATCTATCATTGGCACATCGAGTTACTCTTGTACTCGAACATTGAAACACTAAGTTGTTGTTGTATTCTAGCATTAGAATGAGAAGTTGGTCTTATACTCATTGAATTTTTCCTACACTCAGGTATTGGACGTCAAGTTCGTTTTGTGCACACGCATTGGAACGTTGAGTTGATCTTATACTTGGGCATTAGAACACCAAATTTACTCGTGTTTGGACACTGGAATGTCGAGTTGTTGTTTGGTTTCTCATAATTGTGCACCCGTCAATTGGCAAGGGTGACAGTGATAACCTTTGAATCATCTTACTCATGTTCATGGACTATGAATGTCACAACCCTATACGATAGTCGGGCTGAGTGTGAGGTTTTGATCACAATCGCAAGATACCCAAGGCGTGAGGTTGTGTAGTGCTCTTCCATTATTAGGTTATGCTCCTGGTGACTATTCTCTATGGAAGGTGCATTCCTGCGATTCTGGATTCAAGCTCTACTCTTGGAGGGTCATGAGAGCCAACACCTTTTCACGTCAGTGAGGTGGAGTGTGATCTCTCTTTGACCTCTGAGACCCATCCTGCGGTCTACTCTATTAATTTTTACATTCTAGAGATCAAGATTATTCCTGGCTTTTGTGGTTGTTGGAGTGATTAGGTCATTCCCAGTGTTTGGATTGTCGGGCTCCTTCTAGGTTTGTGCGAGATTCTACTACTCAGACAGAGTTTAGGGATTGCTTCCTCAGTTGTTCCTGTTTGGAGAGATCTTTTCTTTCTTGATTTTGTCAAAATTTTGGTTCTTTAACTCAAGTTTTATACTCTTGTGCAACTTTCATCATTGTTTTTCTTATGCTGACTTCTTTCTAGGCTTCATGAATGAGATTCGAATCGTCTTGGAACTTCTCTTTGTTGTTCTCTTTTCAGTATGTTGTCTTGTCAAAGCTCTTGTTGCATGTGGACTCCCTTTCTCTTTGAGGGTGATTTTGGTGAGTTTTTTGGGCTTTTAACGAAGAATGGTGTAAGTTGATGCTGGTACCATCCAAATTATCATCTATGCGATGCATAAAAGTTTCTCGAGAAAATATTATTGAAAGTTTATTAAGTAGACTCTTAGAAAAGAGGAGTGAATCATAATATACAAACTTAAAACATTATCTTCTTAACCTGGATTTTCCTCATATCTTTTATTACAATTTTCTTCGTAAAATTTTTATTTGGTAAAACATCCTAATCATGAGATCTATACTCCACTAAATAATATCACTAATATTTTCAAGTTTTTTCTCGTACCTCGTACATATATTAGTATTCTTATATATTAAAAATTTTATTATCATCGTAATTAAAAACAATTTATAAGCAATTTATAAGTGATTGAGGACCGATGTGTAAATTATCATCATTAACTTCATTAAAGTTTTCATAGTTGTCTATCAAATTCATATTCATATATGCATCCAAATTACTATAATTCTCCCTCAAATGCATAACAGTTTTGAACGCAGGACGGATTCGTCTATCATGCCTGAATGAAAGAGTTTAAAATTGTACCCAATAAAAAAATATTATTTCAAAAGATTAATATTGATCCAAAGTTAAAACATCTATGTTATTGCACTTTTTTCAAACCAAAGATGTGATTTGATGCAGGTCTTTAAATCCAACCATCAACGAAGTCATATTTGTTCTTCACACTCCATACAATATGCGTAAAACAACTCCATAAATTATACATATGTGTTTGTCAAGTATAGTACGAAATAGGCAGGACCTGTTTATTTGATTTTTACACCTATCTCCATCATCAAACAAAATGACAAAACATAATGAATTTGGCCTTAATAACGCCTCTGCAACCTTCCACTACTCAACAACTCATCTTTAAATATGCTTACAAAACACTGACTTCAAATAAAATTCTTATTTTAATGTTCATTCCAACTAATAAAAATTCTTTTTTAAATATATATATATATATATATGATATATTTTTATTCCTAAAGAACTAGGTGACTTAAAGATGTTACACGTTATTCAGAATTCCGCCACTGCATGTAATATTACAGTGACACGTCTAACTGCGTTTTCGTTTTTCTTATTACTATTATTTATAGAAAAGCTGCTGCTACACTTATAAATGCTGCCCTTTTATATTTCTTGGAAGAACAGCAACGCATTCTTCTCTAATGGGATTTACTGTGTGTTGTGCAGACTTATACTTTTCCAAACCCTTCGTTTCCCTGTCGGAAATTCTCGGCCTCCTCAGAAACCTTGTATTCTTCTTCTTCAATCTCTTCGGCTTCTCCCATTTCCTCCGAATCCAGCACTCGGCAATAACGTCCGCCACTACGTCCGCCTTCACCTCCGTCACGACCTCTGCCGCTGCAGTCACCAGAACTAATGAAGTATCGCCGCCAGTCATCAGGGAGCTCCTGCCGGTGGTCCTGTTCGGAGAGACCGGAGAAAACGCGTGCATATGCGTGTTCTGTCTGTCCGAGTTTTCCAAGGAAGAGGAGATTCGGTGCATGCAGAACTGTAGGCACTTTTTTCATCGCACCTGTGTGGACCGTTGGATCAATAGTAGTAAGAAAACATGCCCTCTTTGTAGGGCTCCCTTTGTACTGAATCCTGTCAGTGAAACTCTATGAGCTCTTAATTATTTTATATTTATGAATATTAAATATGATTTTGTTTCTCAGGATTTTGTTTGTTGAGTTTTTAATTATCTTTTAAGTTAAATATGCTTTTTTATTTTCTAAATTATCATGAATTTTTATTTTTTTTTTTTTTTAATTTTCTTTTATTTTCATTTCTGGTTTTATAACACTTTATAAATAACAAGTTTTATAACACTTTATAAATAACAAGTTTTATAACACTTTATAAATAACAAACTAAGTCACGAATTTATAAAGTTATGTAAAATCACGAATTTATTACGATGTAGTGAGTTTTCTTTTGACGTTCTTTTGAGGTGATTTTGAGGTCAAATTATATATTATGTGACTAATTTAGTTCTTTTGAGGTGACAAATTATATATTATTTTACCAATTTAGTTTTTTTTGAGATGGCAAATTATATTTTATGTTTCTAATTGTTTTTATTAACCTTATTAATTTAGTTCTTAGGTTTGGTTAAAATGATGGATACTTTTAACCTTTTGTCTTGATGACATAATAGTTTTAACCTTTTGTCTTGATGACATAATAGTTTTAACCTTTCGTCTTGATGACATAATAGTTTTAACCTTTCGTCTTGATGACATAATAGTTTTAACCTTTCGTCTTGATGACATAATAGTTTTAACCTTTCGTCTTGATGACATAATAGTTTTAACCTTTCGTCTTGATGACATAATAGTTTTAACCTTTCGTCTTGATGACATAATAGTTTTAACCTTTCGTCTTGATGATATAATAGTTTTAACCTTTCGTCTTGATGACATAATAGTTTTAACCTTTCGTCTTGATGACATAATAGTTTTAACCTTTCGTCTTGATGACATAA
Source organism: Vigna umbellata (assembly GCF_029865625.1). NCBI lineage: Eukaryota > Viridiplantae > Streptophyta > Magnoliopsida > Fabales > Fabaceae > Vigna > Vigna umbellata. The sequence continues at coordinate 25,662,349 of NC_142175.1, read as the reverse complement.
TAGTTTTAACCTTTCGTCTTGATGACATAATAGTTTTAACCTTTCGTCTTGATGACATAATAGTTTTAACCTTTCGTCTTGATGACATAATAGTTTTAACCTTTCGTCTTGATGACATAATAGTTTTAACCTTTCGTCTTGATGACATAATAGTTTTAACCTTTCGTCTTGATGACATATAGTTTTAACCTTTCATCATGACAGTTTTAACCTTTCATCATGACAGTTTTAACCTTTCATCATGACAGTTTTAACCTTTCATCATGACAGTTTTAACCTTTCATCATGACAGTTTTAACCTTTCATCATGACAGTTTTAACCTTTCATCATGACAGTTTTAACCTTTCATCATGACAGTTTTAACCTTTCATCTTGACAGTTTTAACCTTTCATCTTGACAGTTTTAACCTTTCATCTTGACAGTTTTAACCTTTCATCTTGATGGAATAGACAGTTTTAACCTTTCATCTTGATGGAATAGACAGTTTTAACCTTTCATCTTGATGGAATAGACAGTTTTAACCTTCCATCTTGATGGAATAGACAGTTTTAACCTTCCATCTTGATGGAATCAATAGTTTTAACCTGATGGGATAGGTTTAACCGATAGGTTTAACCCCCCGTCTCGATGGGACAGTCGTTAACCCTCTATCTCGATGGGACAGTCGTTAACCCTCTGTCTCGGTGGGACAGTCGTTAACCCTCTGTCTCGGTGGGACAGTCGTTAACCCTCTGTCTCGGTGGGACAGTCGTTAACCCTCTGTCTCGGTGGGACAGTCGTTAACCCTCTGTCTCGGTGGGACAGTCGTTAATCCTCTGTCTCGACGGGACACTCGTTAATCCTCTGTCTCGACGGGACAGTTTTAACCATCTGTCTCGACGGGACAGTTTTAACCCTCCATCTTGATGGGACAGTTTTAACCCTCCATCTTGATGGGACAGTTTTAACCCTCCATCTCGATGGATAGGTTTAACCCGATGGGATAGGTTTAACCCGATGGGAAAGTCGATTCCTAATAGGCACTCATGCCACAATACCCAATAAACACTCATCCCATAATACTCAATAGACACTCATTCCACAATACCCAATAGACACTCACTCCACAATACCCAATAGACACTCATTCCACAATACCCAATAGACACTCATTCCATAATACCCAATAGACACTCATTCGGATGATACGTTGATGAGCGGTCACGGGAGGTTATTGTTAATCTCTTTGGCAAGTGCACCAAATCGTTCAAGTAATAAACCGTGGTAAGACCAGGTATCGTTTTCCCAAGAGACTCGTAATACTAGAAAATTGTGTGATTAACAACTCATCTAGACTCAAGAACAATTCATCATTTAAGAATATGTGCAAAAAGATAAATTCACAAGTAATTACAAGGTTGGACTTTGGTATTGAAGACACTTGGAAATGGAAAAGACTAGAAATTGTATGAAATGACATTGTTAAGGTTAGTTTTCACCAATTTACTCTTGTGTATAACCAATTTCATCTCCTCTCTATCAATTTACTAAAGTCAATCCACTAAAACACTCTAGCCCTAATCTCTTAGGTGAAAGAGCCTAGGTTTTCCTTATCAAACTCCAATCCCTTGTACAATCTAACAAGCAAACCCGCATTAAGAACTAGGATCTAAGACAACATGTGAATCATATCCCATACCTGGCTCAATGACCCACAAGGACTCTTGTTTCAGTTCAAGATTTCATATCCCATCCCTGGCTCAATGAAACCCCAAAATTAAGTCATGAACGTCTCCATTACATGCAAGCTTTAAGATCGGAAACAAGAATACTAGTAATAGATAGAAAATGCATTTATAAATACGAAACAATCATTCATTACACAAGAGTTCATAGACTACATCTAACCCTAACAAGATGAATCTGGTTCTCCATTTCCATGGAGAACCCTAAAGCTTACAAACATGGAAGATGGAAGAAGAAGGAGACCCAAAGGAAGAGGAGGAGATGTTCCCACAAGCTCCTCGCGCCCTCCATGAGCTCTAGACGTGAAATCGCGCCTCTAAAGAACCAAAGACCCTTTTTCTTTCTGTCTCGTGAGTATATATACTGCCCGAATTCTCGCTTAAGCTAAATTATTCTAGCTTAAGCGAGAATTCTTCTTGGAGAAGATAGTCATTCTCGCTTAAGCTAAATTATTCTCGCTTAAGCGAAAACGACTGTTAAATCAATGACTTCCAGGATCACTGAGGCTCTTCAATGTAATGGAGGATCTTCCTAACATCGAAATAGATCAAAGAAAACAAGGGATTAGAGTATTATTTACGTAATGTAGCTCAAAATATAGATAAATACTAAAACTAAATAAAAGAGAGGATTTAAGCAAGTAATAAGCTAAAGAAGAGTTGATTTTGCTACTAAAATGATGCTTAGATAATGGTAAGAATTAGCATTATCAGTTATGCACTTGTGATGACTTCTACTTCTTCTTACCAATACACTTCCAAAATACTCCATACCATTCACAAGGTTAGTCCTCGACACTATGTCCAAAATCGACACATAGATCAGGACCTCCTACCCTTCTCACAACATAATTCATCCTTCTCTACTTGAGACTGGATGATTATTAGAGCATCAAGATAACCTCCAACAACAAGACCCTCAACATCAACATATACACTAATATCATATCATTACAGAATCTCTCCACGAGACTCATATCATGCTCATATTCCTCAACTCATATTATATCATTACAAAATCTCCCCATAATACACATATCATGTTCAGATGCATAAATTCAAATCCAATATAATAAAATACAATCATCAAAGAAATCATACAAAATGAATATATCACAAAATAAATTAATAATAATGAAATATCACTATAAATGGTCAGCGGAAAAGAATCAAATGTTTGACGAATCAAACTCACCATAAACGCCAGTACATATGACTATTCACAACTTACTGGATTTGACCAGGGCTGCTCTATGATCAGGGATGTATCAACTCCGGTTTTTAAGATTCCTCTATCCTACCATCACAATTATAACCTTAATATAAACGTTCTGGGGAACTAAGAAGTTGAATCTGGCATAGCCGGTTAGACATCTTTTTATCCTTCCAGAAAGATGAATCCATCACATATTTTATATCAATTGAGTATAGTGCATAATAGTTTAACAGTACTTAATAGGATTTAAGTTAAAAACATATCGAGTAGACTTCCAAGAAAGAGAGGTGTGTCACCATGGACAACTTAAGTACCAAGTTTTTCCTTAGCCAAAGTGTTCCTCAACTAGGTTTTAACAAATATCTTATTTACAGATTCAAAACAACAACATATAATATTAACACAGAAATTCAATACAACAAACACCTATGTTTTTCATTAACAATATTCACACAGAATTTCAAGACATGAATAGTAATAAAACAATACTAAATCATAATATAAAAGCTTAGAAAGGTTAGCTCCCCTACCTCTATTCCAGACTTGGTTTCTTGATCAGAGGTTGTTCCTGGAAAACTTCCAGAATCTCCACACTAAAATCCTTCTTACCCTAAATTCTTCCTAATCTTATGATTTCTCTCTACTTCTTGGTGAAAAATCCCCCTCCCCCCATCGCCCCACCCCCCCCCCCCCCCCCCGTAGGCCAAGATTTTGGTACTATTTGTTTTTTTTATTATATATATATATATATATATATATATATATATATATATATATATATTTATTATTTCAATCATTGGAAGATGTTTTGGTGTTTTGCTATTTCAATCACCGAAAGTTTCTTTGTCCATTTGTTTCTTTTTCTTTTCTTTTTTTTCTTTGAAAACAAAAAGGTAGAAAAGAGTTTGAACCCATGTTCTTGAAATCACCATAATTTTCTACCATTTAAGCTACCAAAATTTCTTATTTAGCTTTTCACATTTTATTTTTGCATAAACTTATTAATTATATTTTTCATTCATAAAGAAAAAATTATTACTACTAGTAATAAAATTATTACTATTAAGGTAAATATTTTTCATAAATCTTACATTCTTCCCAACAACAAAAAAATTTTGACCTCGAAAATTCTATACTTCAAGAAAATAGTTGAGGGTATAATTGCTTCATTTCTTCTTCTAGTTTCCATGTAGAGTCACATGTTCTCTTATCCCAAACCACCTTGACTAAAATGATAGTTTTTCCTCTAAGTTCCTTTGTTTTAGTGTCCTCTATACAAACAGGTTGTACTTCCACTGAGAGATCCTCTCGGATTTGAATCTCCTCTATTTCTAAGATGTGAGAAGGATCAAGTACATACTTTCTTAGTTGGGAAACATGAAAAACTAAATGGAGATTGGCCAACTTAAGGGGTACCGCAATCTCGTAAGCGACTGGCCCAATTCGTCTCAAAATTTGGTATGGACCAATGAACTTAGGAGAAAGTTTCCTCGAGCGAAGGGCTCTTCCAACACCCGTGGTTGAAGTTACTCGCAGGAAAACATGATTTCCAACCGCAAACTCTAACGGTCTCCTCCTTTGATTTGCATATGACTTTTGTCTACTCTGAGAAGCCTTCATTATTTCCCGTATCAATTTTACTTTATTGGTGGTTTGTTGTAGTAGCTCAGGTCTTGCTAAAATGGATTCACCATCTACCATACAGAGCCTCATAAGGTGCCATACCTATGCTTGCTTGGAAACTGCTGTTATAGGTAAATTCCACAAGAGGAAGTATTTCATCCCAACTACCAAGATGATCTAATGCACAAGTTCTCAATAGGTCTTCTAATGACTGGATAGCTCTTTCACATTGTCCATCAGTTTGGGGATGATAGGCAGAACTCATTCGTAATTTACTGCCCATAGCTTCTTGTAGGGTTTGCCATAATCTAGAAGTAAATCTTGGGTCTTTATCTGACACAATGCTAGAAGGTACACCGTGCAATCTCACTATTTCTTTTATGTACAATTGTGTCAGCTTAGTCATTGATATTCTCAGATTTATTGCTAAGAAGTGAGCATTTTTTGTCAATCGATCAATGATGACCCAGATGACATCATTACCTCTCATTGTTCGTGGTAAATGGGTAACAAAATTCATAGCAATGCTATCTCATTTCCACTCTGGTATTTCTAATTATTGTAACATTCCTCCAGGCCTTTGTTGTTTCACTTTTGCCTTTTGACAAGTCAAACAAGCCGCTACAAACTACGCTACTTCCTTCTTCATAACAGGCCACCAAAAGGACTCCTTAAGATCTTGAAACATTTTAGTCATGCCGGAATGCATGCTAAAATGACTCTTGTGTCCTTCTTCAAGGATTAATATTTTTATCTCTGTATTGTCTGGTACACACACTCTACTTCTAAATTTTAATACACCATCAGGTCCTAACCTAAATTCTTTAGTTGGTTCTGTTTCGATCAATTCTGCTATCTTTTTCAGGTTAGGGTCCACCAATTGTTTCTCCTTGATTAAACTTAGAAAGTCACTAGATATAGTCAGACTACAACATCTAATGAAATCTACTTCATACTCCATCTGTAGCTTCATATCTCTGAATTTCTCCACCAACTCTAATTCTTTGATCATCATATGGGAAACATGTACCGTCTTCCTACTCAAAGCATCAGCTACTACATTCGCCTTTCCTGGATGATACAAAAGTTCAAAGTCATAATCCTTTAAAAATTTCATCCACGACCTTTGCCTCATATTTAGCTTTTTCTGGTCAAATAAGTACTTCAAACTTTTGTGATCGCTAAATACTTGAAATTGGACACCATAAAGATAGTGTCGCCAAATCTTCAGAGAAAACACCACTACTGCCAATTCTAGATCATGAGTAGGATAATTCTTCTCATGAACCTTTAATTGTCTTGAAGCATAAGCCACTACCTTCTTTTCTTGTATGAGCACACAACCTAACCCCTGGTGTGAAGCATCATAATAAATATGAAAAGACTTACTTGGATTTGGGATAATCAATATTGGTGCACTTGTCAACCTTTGCTTCAATTCCAGGAAGTTTTTCTCACACTTATCCGTCCAAACAAACGGTTGATATTTGCGAGTTAGCTATGTTAAAGGAGTTACTATTTTAGAAAAACCTTCTATAAATCTTCTATAGTATTCAGCTAAGCCCACAAAGCTCTGTATTTCCGTTATAGTCTTTGGTCTCTCCCACCGTAGCACTGCTTCCACTTTGGTTGGATCCACCGCTATGCCTTGAGCTGATATAACATGTCCCAAGAATTGCACCTTTTGTATCCAGAACTCACCTTTGACAACTTTGCATATAGTTTCTTTTCTCTCAAGATCCCAAGCACAATTCTTAAATGCCCACCATGTTCTTCTCGACTTTTGGAATAAATGAGTATGTCATCTATAAAAACTACGACAAACTTATCTAAGAAGGGTCGAAAGATTCTGTTCATGTAATCCATGAACAAAGCTAGAGCATTAGTTACCCCGAACGGCATAACTACGTACTCGTAATGTCCGTATCTCGATCTAAAAGCAGTCTTCTGTACATCTTCAACTTTAACCAAAATTTGATGATATCTAGACCTTAGATCTATCTTTGAAAATACTTGAGCTCCATGCAACTGATCCATCACATCGTCAATCCTCGGCAGAGGGTACTTGTCCTTGATGGTTAGCTTGTTCAACTTCCTATAGTCGACACACAATCTAGAGTTACCATATTTCTTCTTCATCAGCAATACCAGTGCCCCCATGGTGATACGCTTGGTCGGATAAATTGTTTTTCTAACAACTCTTCAATTTGCTTCTTTAGCTCTACCAACTCTGCTAGGGCCATTTGATATGGAGCTATCGATACTGGTCCAGCTCCAGGTATTAAATTGATGGAGAATTCTACTTCTCGTTGAGGTGGCAATCCTGGTACTTCTTCTGGGAACACATCATTAAACTCATTAACTATGGGAATATCAAGATTTTGTTCATTTTTCTCAACTTCCACATGAGTCAAGATAATGAAACACGAATATCCTTCTTTTACTTCTTTTAACACTTGTTGTAATGACAACAACTCCGATTCTTCAGGATCAGGGAAAATCAACTCCTTCTTGTTACAGTTTATAAGGATACGATTGGCAGATAACCAATCCATTCTTAAGATTACATCTAAACCTTGTAGAGGTAAAGATATAAGATGTACTTTGAACCTACGTCCTTCTACAACTATTGGACCTTGAGGACACATCCTCGATGTTTTTATCAATTTAGAGGCTGGTGTAGATACTATAAGATCATACTGCAGCTCTTTCACAGGTAGGTTCAACTCTTGAATAAGAGTTTTAGACAAAAAGGAGTGTGTCGTTCCAGAATCAAACAACACATTCAAGTCTCTACCAGCTATAATACAACATCCAATGATGAGGTTACCTGATTTGGCAGCTTCTGCTCCCGTTAAAGCATAGACTCTTTCAGTCGCTTGTGGCCTATTGTCAATCCTTCCCTATTTAGGCGGTTGTGAGTTTGAGTTGTTTCTCTTATGCTAGAGGGACAATCTCTAGCAAAATGTCCTTCTGCTCCGCAAAGAAAACATTTGTTGCGCATAGTAACTTGTGGACAAACGCTCTTCAGATGAGGTCCTCCGTAGACGTAACATCAGATTATTTTCTGTTGGGGTTGTTGCTGATGAGAATTCCTCAGAGGCTGCGGTCTTTCACAAGGTCGGATCCTTGCATTTTGTCCAACTCATGACCCAGATGTTCCTCCCACCCTTTATGACTTCTACTGAACTTCAATCTCACTCGTTAACCTTTCCGCAACTTTGGCATGTTCCACTAAAGCACAAAACTCTTTAATAGCTAAAGGGTTCACGACTAATTGTATGTCTGCTCTCAATCCATTTTTAAATTTCCTACACCTACATTCTTCATTTGCTGGTTGGGTGTAGAAACGTCTCAAATGTTTGAACTTGTCTGCATACTCAGCTACCGACTTGTTACCTTGCACGAGCTGCAAGAACTCCACCTCTTTTGCATATCTTACAATGTCCGGAAAGTACTCAGCATAAAATTTATTCTTAAAAACATCCCAGGTAATAATCTCACCATTTTCCTTTAATACTAGCTTCATGTTGTCCCACCAGTGTACTGCTTCTCCAAATAGCTAATACTCGGAGTATGCCAACCTAGTTTCTGATGAACAATTTTTCGCATCAAAAATCTCTTTCATATTTCTTATCCATAGATCAGCCTAGTCCGGACTTGTCCTCCCATTAAAAGTAGGTGGACGGTGTTGTAGAAAGTTTTTTAAGGTTAATTCCTGAATCCTATGAGGTTGAGCTTCTACAGACGTGTCATTCTCAGATAGTTGCCTTAAGGCTTCCACATGTTCTCTTTGATTGGCTTCAGAATTCAGCCTAGCCGCTTCTAATTGTTGTATAGTTGTTTTGTGCTGTTGCACTAAAGCAGCGCCCTGTTGTTGAAGAGCAGATGCGATAGCCTCCAAAGCCCTTGCCAAGCTAGGCATATTAGAGGTTTCACAGTTGGGTTGTGTGCATGTCATTTCTCTGTTCACACAGAGAATTATTGTCATTATGATTCATAATATGAGTTCGTAGGATAAATCCACAACTCTTAGGTCGTCATAAGGACGAACCACTCTGATACCATTAATATAACATCCCATAATCTCACACTTGATAATTCATAATTAATATATTGTAGCATTACATTTAAGGTAACATCCCATAATCTCACACTTGATAATTCATAGTTGATATGTATATATGTTTTAAACTCAGATTTCAACTACAAACTCATAAATATAACTCGAATTCTTCTAATTTATTCTTCTATCTCTTTCTTCATTGGCACTGAATCAGACGACATTCCTTCATCTGCTCTAGTATAACAAATTATACGATCATTGCACCAACACAAACACAAACAAGTAGGGTGAGCTAACATGCAACAAATCATTTATAAAACATGCATAATTACTTTGATACACTCAACAAACATCATATAATAATTATGTCAGACACCCTCATACCATCATACAACAATCGCACCATAGATACTCATCTCATCATACCACAATTCCTAATAGACATTCATCCCACAATACTCAATAAACATTCATCCCACAATACTCAATAGACACTCATTCCACAATACCCAATAGACAATCATTCCTTAGTACCCAATAGGCACTCATTCGGATGATACATTGATGAGCGGTCACGGGAGGTTATGCACTTGTGATGACTTCTACTTCTTCTTACAAATACACTGCCAAAATACTCCATACCATCTACAAGGTTAGTCCTCAACACTATGTCCAAAATCGACACATAGATCAGGACCACTTACCCCTCTCACAACATAATTCATCCTTCTCTACTTGAGACTGGATGATTATTAGATTATCAGGATAACCTCCAAGAACATGACCCTCAACATTAACATATACACTAATACCATATCATTACAAAATCTCTCCACGAGACTCATATCATGCTCATATTCCTCAACTCATATTATACCTTTACAAAATCTCTCCATAATACTCATATCATGTTCAGATGCATAAATTCAAATCCAACAAAATAAAATACAATCATCACAGAAATCATACAAAAATGAATATATCACAAAATAAATTAACAATGATAAAATATCATTATAAATGGTCATCGGAGATGAATCAAATGTTTGACGAATCAAACTCACCATAAACGCCAGTACATATGACTAGTCACAACTCACTAGATTTGACCAGGGCTGCTCTATGATTAGGGATGTACCAACTCCGATTTTTAAGATTCCTCTATCCTACCATCGCAATTATAACCTTAATATAAATGTTCTGGGGAACTAAGAAGTTGAATTTGGCATAGCCGGTTAGACATCTTCTTATCCTTCCAGAAAGATGAATCCATTACATATTTTATATGAATTGAGTATATTGCATAATAGTTTAACAATACTCAATCTGTTTAATAGGATTTAAGTTAAAAACCTATCGAGTAGACTTCTAGGAAAGAGAGATGTGTCACCATGGACAACTTAAGTACCAAGTCTTTCCTTAGCCAAAGTGTTCCTCAACTAGTTTTTAACAAATTTCTTATTTACAGATTCAAAACAACAACATATAATATTAACACAGAAATTCAATACAATAAACACATATGTTTTTTCATTAACAATATTGACACAGAATTTCAAGACATGAATAGTAATAAAAACAATTCTAAATCATAATATAAAAGCTTAGATGTTGTTCCCGGAAAACTTCCAGAATCTGCACACTAAAATCCTTTTTACTCTAAATTCTTCCTAATCTTATGATTTCTCTCTACTTCTTGGTGCAAAATCCTCCTCCCCTTGCTTGGTATTTATAGGCCAAGATTCTAGTATTATTTTATTATTATTATTATTATTATTATTATTATTATTATTATATATATATATATACATATATTTATTTACTTTTTTATCATTTCAATCACCGAAAAATGTTTTGGTGTTTTACTATTTCAATCACCGAAAGTTTCTTTGTCCACTTGTTTTCTTTTTCTTTTCTTTTCTTTTTTTTAAACAAAAAAGTAGAAAAGAGTTTGAACCCATGTTTTTGAAATCACCACAATTTTCTACCATTTAAACTACCAAAATTTCTTATTTAACTTTCTATATTTTAATTTTACATAAACTTATTAATTATATTTTTCATTCATAAAAAAAATTTATTACTACTAATAATAAAATTGTTACTATTAAGATAAATATTTTTCACAGGTCTCACAATAAACATTTATTACCAATAATCAATTCTTTAAACTAATATTAGTATTTCATAAAATCAATCTTCTATTCTATTTTCCTAAGACTGTGTGGAGCTAAAAAAAATCCACTGTACAAAATAAATAAAAAATAACTTCAATAATTCAAACTAGTGTCTTTATTAACACATACTGTAAATGATTTAAAAGCTAAACTCGAATTTTAACTGTAAATACGGCGAATAAAAATACCAATAAAAAGAAATATCATTTTAAAAATAAGTAAACAAAAACATTAAAAAGATGAATCATTAATGAAATCTATAATATTTGATAGTTAGATTATATGCGCGTAGTTGGCAAGGGACCTTTCAATAATTGCCTTACGCACTATGGTAACCTATTTTGAAGTCTTTTATTTATTTATATATAAAGTAGCTGCCACTACTATATATTCCACACACTCTTCCCAATATCGAACCTTCTGTTCCTCACTTCTCTCTCTCTCTCTCTCCGACATCAACATATTTTTCTCCGATGGGTTTTCCGGTGGGTTACGCGGAGGTCTTCTTCCCCAACCCCTTCCTCCACACACTGGCCTTCCTCGGCCTCCTCCGAAACCTCGTCTTCTTTCTCTTCCACCTCCTCGGACTCTCCGACTTCCTCGAAACCGAGGTCGCATGGCCGGACCCCCGCATCCCCGCCACCGCCGCCGCCGCCTCCAGACCTCCCTCCGTGTCGGCGCTACTCATCAGGGACATCCTCCCCGTCGCCAAGTTTGGAGAGTCTGGGGAAAACTCCTGCGCCTGCGCCTGCGCCGTCTGTCTGTTCGAGTTCTCCGAGGAGGAGGAGATTCGGCGCATGCGGAACTGCAAACACATTTTCCACCGCGCCTGCGTGGACCGTTGGATCGATCACGATCAAAAAACATGCCCTCTCTGTAGGACCCCCTTTGTGCCTGATGACATGCTTGATGATTATAATCAACGCCTCTGGGCTGCTTCTGGAATCAACGAGTTCTTCTCCGATTACACTTCTTCTTTCTGATTTCCAATTTCTTCAACTTCTCTCTCTCTCTCTCTATATTTCTATATAATCAATCATGAAAGTGAATTGTACATAACAAAGTAAAAAATAAAAGAAAATTTTGAACAATTGCATAATGCAATGGATACATACACTTTTCACTTACCATAATAATTATCATTAATTATTAATTATTAGTGGTGTTAGGGCAATTTCATCCACTACTATGGTGGCGGCTCTCGTTTATTATTGAATATCATTTCTGTACCATGGAAGTAGTAAAGGATTAAATTATTGTTTTAATTATATTATTATGATCTACTGTCATTCATCGAATTTTGAAAACTATATTGATTCAAGGTCATTTCATTTCATCCAATACTTTCTCTGAAGCTTCGTATTTCTTTTATACAAATTTATATTTTTTAGGAATGATGATGTTCTGTTATTACGGACATGGAAACTTTCTACATTCAAAACGTCTGTTTAAATTCTACTATTTTACATAGTTTTTGTTTGGTTATTGTAAACATTAGATTTGAAGAAGTGTTAGAAAATATCTATATCCATAGATATTGGTTTAGGCAGATATATCTAAGTAATCTTTTTGTTTATATGTAGCTTGAACAAACAATTTATTTTCTATACATTTTAAATAGTAAAAAGAAAGGAATAGCTTTCGGCTTATAAATTTTCAGAAGGACTTAATTATACCTGCACTTGGTGGTGCTTTTTCACTTTCCTTTTTCTCCTACTTTAATGGAAAATTACACCATGAGTTAGGAAAAGTCCTTATTAATAATAATATAAAAATATAATTCTCACAATATAAAAATTCTTACTTATATAATAAACTTTTTTTAACTTAACAAATTAATAATTATGAAATTCATATTAAAAACTCATGTAAACAACTTTTACTTGATTCTTATAAAATAATTATATATAGTATTTCGAATGCCAACTATATTCTTCTCTTTTTGTTATACTTGTGTGATTTGAAGAGGAAAATGTAGCTTAGTTTCATTCTTGTAATATTTCTCAATGGTTAATGTTATAACAAGGAAGTTAGAAATAGAAATTTCTAATTATATTTTTATTTCTTAAAAAATATAAAATTAATGTTATTTTTTCCACCAGTGGGGGAGATTCAGCTTATGGATTACCTTTGCAGAATTAAGATTTATTTAATTTTCAATACATCCAAATTAATATTCAGAGATAGAAAAGTAGTGCTTAATAGATAATATTTTTTTATTGTTTTTAGCAATAACAACAGGCGTGTGCAAATGATATTGTTCTGTTAATTAATATACTTTTCTGGACTCTGAATAGTCAGAATTCTAAGTATGGGATAGTTGAAAGGAAAGTATTAAAGCAATCTGAAAGAAACCAAAAGTATTCATAGAAAAAGAGAAAACCAAAATGCTTGATTATATTAATTTACTTATTTTATATTCATACAAAATATATTTTCTTATTTGCATCCTTAATTATGTTATCTGTAACGGTTTAGTCCGGAGTTTGGTATTTATAAATGGATATTATAAGTCTAAAAGTTCACTATGAATTTAAAAATCGGTCTCTGTTTAAATTTTATCAATAAATACGGAGATTTAATAAATGATTATTGTTTTTGTAGTTTTAATTTATTTTTTAAAATGTTATTATTTTTATAATTTTTATTTTAGTTATTTTTTATTTTTGGATATAGTTATTTACCTATAAATAAAACATTAATTTTAGTGTTAATGAACGAAATTATTTAAATAAGAAACATTTTATATTTTCAGAAATTTTAAGTGAGATATTTTCAAAAGAATAATTTAGAAAAAACTAATCTAACATAAGGTTGTTTCAAAATCTTAATATAGTTATTTTATATGATGTTTGTTATAAAATAAGATTACTTTAATGTGTAGACTAAAATTTCAGTATATCTCACAAAGTATGAGTTTTTATTAAATATTATTAGTTAATATTTTTGAAATTGTTTATACTTTGCTTTTTATTTAAAATTTAATAAATATTAAACTTAAATAAAAATTATAATATTATTTATTATATTTTTATATTTTAATAATTAATAAAATATAATTTATATTTTTAAAATAGTTCTATTAAGAAAATTAAAAAATAATAACTAAAATAAAAATAAAAATAAAAATAAAAACAATACTTAAAATCATATTTAATATATTTAAATATATTAAATTATATTAAAATATTAAATTTAATTTAATAATTATTAAAATTTATAAAAAACAAAATTTTGAAAAATTTGTTAATCGGATATAGATATCTATACGTTATAAATCGAATATCCATATCCGATAAAGAATGTTTTTAAAATTTTATTTTATATATAAATTTTAATAATTATTTAATTTAATTTAATATTTTAATATAATTTAGTATATTTAAATATTTTATTTAATATAATTTTATTTATTATTTGATAAATAACTGTTTTAAAATTTTGTTTATTATTTAAATTTTAATAATTATTTAATTTAATTTAATATTTTAATATAATTTAATATATTTGAATATATTAAATATTTTATTTAATATAATTTACTTTTTTGTTATTATTTTTATTTTTAATTATTTTATTTTTATATTTTTAATATAATTATTATTATAACATAAATCATATTTTAATAATTATTAAAATATAAAATTATATTAAATAATATTTGAATTTTAAATTTAGTTATTATTAAGGTGATATAGAATCTTTTTAATAAGAAAAAGAAAAAAATAAGAATATATTTATTAAAATTAAAAATAAAATTTTCTATAAAATTAAAGGTGTATGATAATGATGAAATGTCAGAAGGTTAAAAGTGAAATTTTTGGAGGTGCAGGATGAGATCTTGGAGGTGTAGGATGAAACACTCTAAAATGATGAGAGTTGGTCCCTCCACCGTCAATAGTTCCCTGCACCATTTTATATTTAATTTGTCTTTGTTATAAAATGAATGTTAATATCCATTTTACCTTCAACGAATGTTGTTATTTGTGAACGGATGTTGACATCCGTTTACATATTTTATATTTTAGTTTATTGTTTTTATTTAAAAAAAAAACTTCAACGACCGATGTGACCAAATCGTTAAATAGATTTTCAAAAAATAGTTTATTTATTATTTAAATAATAATATATAAATTAAATTAATAATTATTATTTTATTAAATAAAATAAAATTAATTTACAAATAATTAAGTAATAATTTAAAAAAATTAAATAATATTTATATATTAATTTAAAATATAAAAAATTAAAAAACTAAAAACTAAAAAAAAAAACTAATTCAACGGCGCCACATCCGTTAATGGACGTGGCACATCCGTTTAGTAGATTTATATCAAAAATTTTAATTATTATTTAAATAATAATATATAAATTCTAATTAATAATAATTATTTTATTAAATAAAATAAATTTAATTTATAAATAATTAAGTAATAATTTTAAAATAATTAAATAATATTTATATATTAATTTAAAATACAAAAAACTGAAAAACTAAAAACTGAAAAACAAAAAAAAATTCAGCGGATGTCGCCACATTCGTTAACGATGTGGCACATCCATTTTAATATATTTATAAAAAATATTTTAATTATTATTTAAATAATAATACATAAATTAAATTAATTTATAAATAATTAAGTAATAACTTTAAAAAAATTAAATAATATTTATATATTAATTTAAAATACAATAAATTAAAAAAAAAACAACAGATGTGACACATCTATTAAAGAATTTTTTTTTCAATAGATGTTGACATCCGTTGAAGAAAAAAAGTGGGGTGTAGAATATTTTAAAATATAAAGAATAATTTTGAAATTTAAAAAAATGTGGTGGTGCAGAGAGCAAAATAGGGTGGTGTAACCCTCTAAAATGATAATGAATTCCATGCCCAAGCCCATCTAGATCATTACCTATTCTGAACTTGACCCAAAAGATCTATTCCAGACAATTTGCATATAAGCTCATTCTTCTCAGTATTTTCTAAACTCTTTATTATTACATGAACTCACTAAAAACATAAAAATTCAACAGAATAAAAAAAATCATAGGTTACGATGAAAGGTGAAAATTTATATCTTTTCAATGATAATATGAAGCAATAGAACTAATAAGTTTTTAGTAAATTATATTTAAGAAATGTGAAGGACGAGATTATAAAATGATTCTCCAATATAAAAATTTATAATTATAAAAGCATATCTTCAAAATCACATGAAAACCGAATTAAAAAATAAGTTATTATTTTTCTTATTTTCATTATAGATATTTTCCTTATAACAAAATTCTCCTTTATTTTTATTATAGATTTCAAGACAATATCATTAGATACAAACTCAATCTATATAAATTATTAACATCACTTTTATGTTAAAACCTTTTAAAATGATCTATTTATAAATTTTCTTATTTAAGTCGATCATCAAGACTTATAATCACTCTAATACCATAAATAGATTTTTGGAGAGAGGATTCACACAATAGCAATTGTACATATATATTCAATTTAAGTAAATAAACTAATATTACTTCTAATCTAAAATACTAAAATACTAAAATAATAAATTTATAAGTCTCATTCCTTGTGATTATCAAATTTCACATTTTTACTCAATATAATACTTAAATTTATATTTAGATTCTCAAAATTCTATAACAAAATTTTCATTAGTGTTTTTTTTACTGTTTTTGTGTAAATTATTTTATAATGTGAAAAGTAAATTTAAATCAACATTATAAAATAATATTGTGAGATGATAAAAATGATTTATGATCTTTAAACATACTAAATTATAAGTAAATGTAAATTTTAGTTTTCTAAACTAATTTTATGAGAGTTCGTCAAGTTTAAATTCAATTTCTATAATGATATGAGAATCATTTACACGTTGATCTGAATTTAGTTGGTTGAATCCATTAGACATGCTATATTTCCAAATAGGATGACATAAAAGGAAAATCCCATATCGTTAAACTTAAATTTCATATGCCAATACGAAACTCTTTTAAGTTTCCTAAAATGTTATTAAAATAGGAAGCATACTCTATTTGTTTAGTTTTATACTGTTGTTGTGAATCCTGTTACATTGGGCCTTTTTGTTGAATATTGTTGTCTTAACTTTGTGATTGATGTTACCTAATGCTACTCAAAAGGGTAACTTCTATGAAGCCGAAGATGATTTGAAAGAAAGCGACACTTGCTATCTCCAAAATACCATTTCAAAACCCTTTTCTTTCCTTCCTCCATTTTAGACTTTATTTTTTTTTTAATTTTCTTCTTAAGAATATATTGAAAGAGTTGAAGAAAAAATATATATTTAAATGATTTATATATAGGTAATAGTTTTAGAATTCCAAACTTAAAACGGTTTAAATATATTTTTCTTTTTAATTTTTTAAGTTGTTTTTTTGAACATAAAAGTAGACAAATTTTAAAATAGACAATATTTTTTGAATGTATGATGATAGACAAGATTTTAAAGTAGATGGTGATTGGAATGGAAGGATTTAGGATGGGAACAAATATGAAAAGAACATGATTTCTCAGCTTTTCTTCTGCATACCTGCATTATACAATTGAGTTTGGTGACAATTTTGACAGAGGAATGAATTTCCCTTAACCTAACTTTGGAATCCTCAATTTGATAGATACGTGAGCCTTAAACAACAGACAAAAAACAGAGCAGAGACAGAGTGACTCAATTTATTTGCTTGACTAATTCACTTTCATCACAAACAACTACAGATTCAATCAAATTGCACAATACAATCACCCTCAAATTAACAAGTAAATAAGAGACAACAGTGTTTTAAAATCAAATGTTGTTGTGAAATACAGAGATACTAACAATGGGAAGAAACCATTGTTAATGAAAGTCCTGCAGTTATGTGATCAAACTTGTCACTGTTTTTTCGTTATGATCTTAGTTAGCACTGCACTTATTTCTAAACCTTTTTTTTTCGACATAGAGTGTAGGATGAAGAGAGGATTTTGAGGGGGATTCATTTGCATATCAAACACCTTTACTATGTAATTTTAGTTTTGAACATGTGACATATTGATGTTGTAGGTTTCAGTAGTTTTCTGTACAAGGCTAGGGTTTTGTCCTGTCATGACAGATTCTAACATTTTAGATGAGTGTGCTTAGGAAGCAGACATCATGTGCTTAATAAACAGACATCATGTGAGCATGTCTTAATTTATTAGGTTTTTTTTTTGTCTCAAAGACAGTTAAGATTGACACTGTTCTTCCATATTTCTCCCTCTTCCATTTAGAACCATCAACTACCATAGGAAAGTGATCGGGAAAAAAAGTAGTAACCTCTGAACCCTAGCCTTGAATATAACACTGCCAATTGGAGGTTAATTGTAAATGTATAAAGAAAAAAAAAACTGATTTTTCAAGTGGTTGATCTAATGAAGATTAAACATTTAAGATTCATACTACATGCTTGAAAAAGGCAGTTATGTGTAGTTTGTCCTTTGTACTTAGGTTTGGACAGCACATCTGCATGTTAGTTTATGTTGTCAGTGTTTAATTAACTTTTAATATAAGTCAAAACCAGTTAAAGTATTTGGTCTGTGAAAATAGTAGGTTTAATTGCAGACCTATAATTAATTTTTTCATTTCACATTTTAAGTTTTTGTCTTATATATTTCATCATCATATCTTTTAATTTTTTATCAAGAAGATTTACTATAATTGAATATTCTACTATGTAAATTTGTAAAACGTGTTTTAGAAAAGAAAATGTTTTTAAAATAAAGTGTATATGATATTTCATTGCAATGAACTTAAACCAACTTAAGGGTATTCAATGAGAAGGTAAAGTAATAATAATGATTACTGATTTACCTAAGATATAATGACATTGTTTGATAATGAAGTTTGATGTCTTTTAATTTAATAGTTATTAATATTTTTATGAGTAATTGAATGATATATTAATTGGAGGCTAATAATGAGAGCAAGGTTTTAAAGGAACAGAGTTGAATTTGAGAGAGGCTGAGGAATCATGACTGCACCCTATGAAATCTACTGGTTCTGCCTTTCACCATTGTCTGTGTAAAAGGTTCATCTCTTGGGGAGATCAATTTCAGAACCCTCTTTGTCCCCATCAATGAGAACAAATGATCTCCGGACAGAAAAGAGAAATCAAAATCAGAAGATTTTTTTTTTGTTTAGAAAGATATATGGTATGTTTTCAAAAAACATTCATTAAAGTACTTATTACTTTATATTACTTTTAATGAACAATATTGTACATTTTGAAAACTATTTTAGATATTAAAAAAAACATTGTATTATCTGATATAATACTAAAATAACAAATTAATAGGAACATTTTCCAAATATCCATACTTGGTGACACTATCCCAAAATTTGGTTATTTGGTTATTTCTAATTTCAGTTTTCCTTTAACACTTCTTATGTGGTAACAATAGTTATCAAATTTGGTATTTATGTCATCTTTTATTTTGTTGTATATTATACCTACTTACTTCTATTTTACTTTATTTTTTGATAATTTATTTTATTTTTATCTTTTTATCCTTTTATAATGGCGCCAACACATGATGGATGGTTTTTATCAATGTTTCATTTTTTTTGTTTCGTTGTATTTTCATACCCACTTCATCTTCTTTCCATGGTATTTATCCTTTTGGATTATTTGTTGTTATGGTTGACGAATTGGGTAAATTTTGTGGTTATTCATGGATTATCCAGGTTAATGTCATGTATTATAGTTTAGGTTTATTAGAATGAGAAATTAAGGATTTTGAGATCTTGCAATGAATTTTCATTATCAAAATATCTTCTACCACCATAATGACTTATGTTTATGACTTATATATTGAATTTGTTCTTTTTTGTTTGGTTTTGACATTGGAGTTATTATTAACCTAATTTTCTTACTTATTGTATGAATTTCTAGTGACATTTCATTTTTGTGATGAAAAGTAGAGACAATACCATTTTGTAATTGAAGAGATCAGAGTTTCCTTTTAGGAAGAAGATTGTCACTTCCAAAGTAATAAAAATGTAAGATTTTTCTTTTTTTCTTGGGTGTTGATTCCTTGATCTTGATCTTTCTCTAATTTTATTACTAGAAATCTTGAAAAATTCAGCTACAAGAAGAGGTTTTGAACCTAAAAAGAATTGTGAAGGAAAAGTTATCAAGGAACATGTAAGCTTTTATTTTCACTCCTTATTTTAGAATTAGTCTCTTCAACTTTGTATTGTCTGGCATGCAAACTTTGTCTTTAAACCTAAAAACATTGTCTGACTACATCGCAAACTCCTTAGCTTGTTACATGCCAAGCCAATCCACTATTTTCTTTAGGCTAGGGTCCAACAATTACTTCTCTTTTATTAAACTTAAAAAATCACTACATATAGTCAGGCTACTACATCTAATGAAATATGCTCCCAAATCCACTTGTAGCTTCAAATTTATAAACTTTTCTACCAGCTCAAGCTCTCTGATCATCATATAGAAACATGTACTGCCTTCTTGCTCAAAGCATATGCCACAACATTGCCTTTCTTGGATGGTATAGTAGTTCAAAGCCATAATCCTTTAGGAACTCTATCCATCGTCTCTACCTCACATACAATTCTTTCTTATCAAACAAATACTTCAAACTCTTGTGATTGTTGAATACTTGGAACCGTGCACCATATAGATAGTGCCTCCATATATTCAAAGAAAACACAATTGTTGCCAACTCCAAATCATGAGTAGGATAGTTCTTCTCATAAATCTTTAACTGCTTTGAAGCACAAGCTACTACCTTCTTTTCTTATATAAGCACACAACTTAACCCATTATGAGAAGCATCATAGTAAACCTTAAAGGATTTACCTATGTTAAGGATTACCAACACTAGAAAACTCATCAACCTACGCTTCAACTCTTGAAAGCTTTCCTCACACTTGTCTATCCAAGCAAACAATTGATCTTTACGAGTCAGCAATGTTAAAGATGTCATTATTTTAGATAATCCTTTTATGAATCTCTTATAGTAGCTAACTAAACCCACATAACTTCTTATCTCAGTCACTGACCTAGGTCACTCGCATTGCAACACTGCTTTAACTCTGGCCAGATCCATAGATATCCTTTGAGCCAATATCACATGCCCCGAAAATTGAACCTCTTGCATCCAAAACTCATACTTGGATAGTTTGGCATACAACATCTTCTCCTCAAGATCCCAAGCACTATTCTTAAATGTTCAACATGTTTCTCATGAGTTTTAAAGTAGTTAAGTATGTCGTCTATAAATACTACAACAAACTTATCTAGAAAAGGTATGGAGATTCTTTTCATGTAGTCCTTGAACAAGGTTGTAGCATTAATCACACCAAAAGGCATAACTACATACTCATAATTCTCATATCTAGACCTGTGGGCTACCTTTTTCATATCTTCTACCTTATCTAGAATCTGATAATACCCATATCGTAGATCTATGTTTGAAAACACAACCACACCGTGTAACTGATCCATCAAATCATCAATCCTTGGTAGGGGATATTTGTTCTTGTTGTTTATCTTGTTATACCCATATCATCCTTTTTCTTCACCAACAACATTGACACTCCCTAAGGTGACACCTTAGGTGTGATGAACTATTTTTCCAACAACTCTTCAGTATGCGTTTTTAGTTCAACTAATTCTATTGGAGCCATCTAATATGGAGCTTTTAATACGACCTATTCTCCTAGCACCAAATTAATTGAAAACCACACTTCCCTCTAAGGAGGAAACATTGACACCTCCTTAAGAAACACATCCCAAAACTTATATCACCTTTTTTAGCTTCCAAATGAGTTAAGATGATAAAACACTAAGATCCTTCCTTGGCTTCTTGCAACACTTTATAAGAAGACAACAACACTAACTCCTCTAAGCTAGGAAAAAAGAACTTATTTTCACTGTTATCAATAAGAATGTTATTGTCATATAGCCAATCAGCTCCTAAGATCACATCTAAACCCTGTAAAGGTAGGTATATAAGGTTGACCTTGAACTTATGCCCCTCTATTACCACTGAACATCTAGCACACAACATCGACATCTTAACCAAACCAGAAGTTGGAGTAGATGCTACAAGATCTTGTTACAACTTCCTAACGAGCAAACTTAACTCTTGAACACAAACTTCTAACACAAAGGAGTTTGATACTCCAGAATCATACAAAACACACATATTCCTACTAGTTACCAAACAACTGCCAATTTTAAAGTTACCTGATCCAGTTTCTTATTCTCTAGACATAACATACATTTTCTTTGTAGCCTGGGGTTTATCACCCTTCTTTCTCTATTGAAATGTCTTCTTAGTTTGAGCTACAACTCTTTTGTTAGAATGACAACCCTTAGCAAAGTGTCCTTTCACACCACACAGATTGCACCCCTTGTAACCATCTAACTAAGGGTAAACACTCTTTAAATGTGGTCCTCCACAAGCATAACACTACATTCTACCATGCTGAAACTACTGTTGAGAAGAACACCCTCTAGAATAGGGTTTCTTCCTCACATCCTGCCCATCTCTTGATCCTGACAATTCTCCCATTTTCTATTACTGCTTCTATTGAGTTTCAACTTTAGCCTTCAACTTTTCCACAACTTTGGCTTTCTTTATTAAAGCAGGAAACTCCTTAATAGAGAATGGTACCACTACCAACTTGACGTCACCTCTCAGTCCATTCTCAAGCTTCTAGACACCTCCATTCTTCGTTCATATGCAAGGTATAGAAATTCCCTAGGTGCTTTAACAGTTGAGCATACTCCACCACAAACATACTTCCTTACATCAGTTGCAAGAACTCCACCTCCTTAGCATACCTCACACTATCTAGAAAATATTCAATAAAGAATTTCTTCTTGAATAGTTCCCAGGTTATCATTTCTCCCATCTCTTTTATCATCAACTTCATGCTAGCCTACCAATGCACAACTTCTCCAACTAACATGTATTCTGTAAAAGCCAAATTATTTTCAACCGGACACCTCTTTTGCATCAAAAACACGTTCCATATCCTTCATCCACTTATCAACTTCATCCAAATTCACCTTCCCATTGAACCTTGTTGGTTTATGCCTTAGAAAATCCTATAAGCTCCACTCTTGTGGTGGAGAGGTGGAACTTGAGAAGGACCATGTAATGTCCTATTCTCTCCCAACTGCCTCAAAGCATCCATATGTTATTGTTAAGTCACTTCAAAATATAACCTAACAGCTTCCATTTGTTGTAGGGTCATCTGTTGTTGTTGCATCATGACATCACTCTATTGTTGAAGTGTTGTTGCCATAGACTTGATTGCCCTAACTAGATTGGGCGTATATGAGGTTTAAGGGAGAGGAAGGAGGTAGCCTAAGTGCCATAACTCTATCCACACATAGAAAAACCACCAGTCTAACTCAAAGAAACTAACATACTAACTAAAGATAACCAAGAGCACATTAAAGAATCAAAGCACACTTAAACCTACAGGTTTTCTAAGGAACAATTATTGTGATACCATAAATGTAATATTCCATTTTAATAATATACAGGTACTAAAAGAAATATCATACATTCAATATTGAAGAAAAAATAACTCTCTCTCACACATACACACACATATTGCTATTATAGTTATCCAAAATGTAACAATAATACAAAAAATATATGTACACAATAATCTTATACAATAAAAAGATAATATTACACTGATCAAAAGTATAATAAGGTTTTTCAAAAGAAAAATTACAAAACCAGATTATCCTAACACGATACTACTACATCATCCTTGTCTTACACTGAATCCACTATTACATCATCATCATCTACTCACACCATTAAGATGATTATTGCAAACAAAGAGAAATACATAGACAAAAACAAACACAGAAAAAAGGGTAAGCTAATGTGCAAAAAGAGAAATCATACAACAAATATAGAGATATTATCACATATAATTAATTCATATCACATACAAAAACTCATATTAAACTTGATAGTCTAGATACATGTATTGATTTCAAACTCTGGTGAGTTATGCACTTGTGCTAGTGGAACAACTCATCCACCCAAGCTACCGCACAAAAGGTTAGTCCGTCAACTAAACCTATCAATTTGGTCCCCTCACATGGTTTAACCTTGACCCTCATGGGTTGTGATGGACAAATTTATGATCACCAAAATATGATGTCACAAACTTGTTTTACAATCGGCAAGTATGACCGAATCGTTCAAGTAATAAACTTGGTAAGACTAAGTATCGTTCTCCCAAAGGACTCACGGCCTAGTTTAGTTGTGTGGTTTGTTGATTAGCTAAGACTTAAGAACGAAATAATTGGATTATACTATGCAAAGACGAAAATAAACATGTATGCATGAGATTTTGATCAATGGCAAAAGCAAAA
Organism: Vigna umbellata; assembly: GCF_029865625.1. Taxonomy (NCBI): domain Eukaryota; kingdom Viridiplantae; phylum Streptophyta; class Magnoliopsida; order Fabales; family Fabaceae; genus Vigna; species Vigna umbellata. Next base: position 25,638,116 of record NC_142175.1, on the reverse strand, counting down.
GACAAGCACTTTCAATGAAATATATATATGAATATGTTGTTGGGGGTCAATTTCATCTTATCCACTCTCATATATTTTAGGAATTCAACATTCAAATCATCATTGTTAATGCCACTCTCTAAAGTACCTTTCAAGAAGGATTCTCCCTAATTACGAGTTCATACAATTCCTAGCATTCCTAATAATTAGTTCATCAAGTGCAGGAGCTTAACGACAACCAATATAATATTGGGAGAGATTCCCCGGATCTAGACTTCCCCGTACGTTCCCGTATCGACAAAATCAATAATCATGCATTGAATGAGTTAAACAAAGCAAGCATTAAGCAAAGAGGAAAAACCCTAACTAATGATGAAAGAAAGTATAAATCTTAGATTAAGATGCAAGCACAAATTCCATATATGAGAGCTTCAAAAGATTACATTGATTCCCCAACAAACATACAAGGTTTAGTTCACCATATTCATGGTGAACCTAGATGAACAATAATGAAAGAATGAAGGATAAAACCCTAAAAAGGTGAAGAGGTAGCCTGAGCATCCAAGATCCTCCTTCAAAGGGGTGGAAGAGAGAGTGTTTGCTTCGTTTCTGCCAAAGATACAAACCCTAGGACGTCCTAAAGCTTATATACTATTCTAAAATTACAAAAAATCTAGGTCCAAGCCCATAAGTGTGCCGCTCAGCGGTAAAGTACCGCTCAGCGGTAAGTGCGTGAGTCGTTTCTTCCCCTCAGCGGCCATTTTGCCCCTCAGCGGTCCTCCCGTGAGCTCCTGAGTGCCGCTCAGCGGTAAACTGTCGCTGAGCGGTACTTGCGGCTTCTCCTTTTGCACTTTTTGATGTCTTTTCTGATTCCATCTCTCTCCTTCTTCACTTCTTTCACTAAATTCACCTTATAACCTGCACAAAAACACTGAAATCAAGCATAAACCTGTCCAGCTCTCTTATTTCTGAAAATATGAAGAAAAGCTTGATTTCAAGCTAGTTTCTAAGTATAAAGGTTGCTTTTAGTATCAATTTTAAGCATGAAAATAACAGTTTTTCAACTGTTATCAGGTTGAGACCAGAAAAACTCAGCTAAAAAACAACCATTGAAAAAGGCCACGAGACAAAAATATCCACAAAAGTCTTGTGGATCAAGGCCAACCCATTAACCTTCTTTTTAGAAAAAAAAATATTCATTTTGAATATAAGAGAAAATACATTTAACTCCAAATATGTAGCAAATATAAGTGTTTTTAATTAGTCAAAGAACGATATATAAACATTTTAATGAGATTAACATAGACTTTGTAAGAGGTTTCAATAAACTTGATTGCTTGCTTATATAGAAAAATTACGCACCAATATTGGACGTTGAATTCCTTGACTGACTAAACATATTTAAGTTTCCTTAACGGACTAAACATATTTTTTAAAGTATATAAGATAATTATTTGATTTTATTGTGCAAAAAAAATCCTTTAGATCTAAATCAAAACTAATAAGACATCTCAATTTGAAAGTTTAAAATAATGAATTTATGAATGATAAGTTTATGATTTTTTTATTAAATGTTTTTAATTTTATTTTATTTTTTTAATGTATGGCTTAAATTTATACTTAAATTCTACTAGTTATTTATTTTTATTAAATAATATATATATATATATATATATATATATATATATATATATATATATAGTAATTATAAAAAAATTAGAGTGAATTTTATTTAAATTAATCCAATATTATTATATTTTGGTTACAATTCATGTTTCTTCCATCGTGTTTGAGACTTTATCACAATGTATTACATCCTATTTTATTAAATTTTATAACTTTTCTTTTATAAGAAATTGATTATAGTCAAGAATTTTATTAAACTATATATTATATATTTTATTTAATAACAAAATAATAAGTATGATATGAAAATATTGATTTAAATATAATAAAATTTCAACATATTAGACTATATAATAAAATATATAATTTTATATGTGTACTTAAAAGATATTGTTTCTAAGAGTTAATTAAAGTCTTGTAGTAGTGCCAAATTCACCTTAACTGTGACCCTAACCCACTTGAGAGGGACTTAGGGATTAGGTCTTTTTTTTACCTTCACTTAAGGGGACCTCCTAAAGTCTAAAGCCCATGGACCATGGGTCAAGTTGACAACTATACCATCAACCATCTTTGGTCAAGGTAAAACCCTATAGGCTACGAGCTCATGCAAACACAATTAAAATACTGATGAAACACCACCATAAAAACTTCCCACAAGATTCATGGAATTACGTCAAGCACAATCAAAATACTCATTATCATTATCACATCATACATAAATAACTACCATAATATTCTTAAATATTCATACATCACATTACATATCAATTTCAAACAGTCAAGGAATAAGAAAATTTCAAACATGCACACTGACGCTCAGGAGTGGCACCCAACACTAGGCTTTTAGAAAAAGGTGGCGCTCAGCACCAGTCGTGGCGTTTAACGTCAAAGCTTTCGCAAAGGGTGGCACTCAATGATAGTCCTGGCATGTGTTATTATTCTTGCAAAAATTGAGCTTAGTGACATCCTCCTGCCCCTCAACGTCCTAGAACAAAAGTACTTCGGACGTGTAGTGAAAGATGACATTCAACAATGCCCTGACACTACTTAGTGTCAAAGCATTCACATTTTTATGCCACTTAGTAGTACAAAACTAGTGCTCAACGGTCTAAAGTTAAAATGCTCCTAGACCATCACCATGAACTAGCACTCAACACCAGCCTACCACCGCTCAACGCAGTATCAAAAAATAATAGATGAAAATTCTGTGATTTTGGAAAATGGAACTTGTTCAAATGGTCAAATTGATATTTCCTTTCTAGTACTTTGGTATAAAAAAATAACTTTTAATGTCAAGGCATATACTAATTGACTCAATTGATCAGATTCTAAGTTCCAAAATCAATACAACCTAATCAAACCAATTCAGCAATACAAACATCCAATAGGCCAAATTCAGCAAACCAATTTCATCATACAATTATGCAATTACAGATTTCAAGATATCAATAACATTAAAATCGTGCAATTAGTTTCCCTTACCTAAAAAACAAACCAAATTTCTCAAGAATCCTAAAAATACTTCCAGATGCATAGGAACCTCTATATGCTCCTATGAACAAAACAAACACAAGATTAGGGCACACCTCTAGGACTACTAATAAGTATACACTCTTATAAAAAGCACAAACACCACATTCGTAGCAAGATGATCTACATGCACAGAAAGAACAAACAGACCAAGAAAAATAATAGAAAACCAACTTACTTTATTAGATAAACTAATTAGATAGAACTGGAGAATAGGCCTCAAGAATCATTTTAACGGTATCTGATCTTCAAACAAATGAACGAACAATAAGAAATCTAGAAAAAAGGAAGAGAATAAAAAAAAGAGTTTAGAAAAACAATATGCTTCTAACATAATGAAACTTGTTTATAAAAATTTTATTTATACTTTAAACTTTTATTATTAAAATAATCAAATCTTACTATTTCAAGCACATTATCAATTCTGCACCACAATTTTTTAAACTCTTGCATATTGTATCAATTTTATAATTTAAATAAACAAATTTATATCTTATTATTATTATTTCTAATCTTATTATTATTATTATTATTAGCATTATTATTATTAGTATTATTATTATTATTAGTATAATTTATTACTATTTTATTGTTGATATTATTAGTTCTACTTTCTATAATCCATTATTTTAACATCAAGACATCAATTATAATAATAATAATATTTATTTTTAATTAATTTGATATAAAAGAAAAAATAAAAAATATATGTATATAATTATTTAATTTTATTCATGTTATTAAACTCTTTATTAAATATTATATTTATAACTATACATAATTATGACATTTAAATATAATTATATAAAAAATTATTTATTTAAAAATATAACAATTATATTAATTTTATTAATACATATTAAAAAAGTAAGATATTAGCATTATTATTATTAGTATTATTATTATTATTATTATTAAATTATTATAAGCATTAGGATTATTGTTATTAGTATTAGCATTATTTGTATTAGTATTGTTAATAATATTATTATTTCATTTAATAATAGTATTAGTATTAATATATGTATTGATATAATTATTATGTTCGTTATAATAATTATTTATCACCAATTAATTATTATTCAAATTTTTAATCTATTACAAACAAATTCACATCCAAATAATTTTATTTTTTAACCTTAATATTTATCATTGAAAACAAATTCTCATATTATATATATATATATATATATATATATATATATATATGTATATATATATATATATAAAATATATACTTATTTATTTAATTTGTATGTGTTTCTATTTACAAATTTTATCATCAATTTTTTGTTCTTTATATTTTATAAGGATCATTTTCACAATATATTTATATTTTAATTTAACAACGACACTTACATACATATTTTATTTTAATATAATATATAACTCAATTTAATGGTAAATTTTAATCCTATAACTATATTATTTTACTACATATCATTATCATTTATTATGACACTTTTATAATTTAACACAAAGAAATTCATATCAAAATATTATTTTTTAATATTAATATTCTCATTTCAAACAAAAATAAATAAACCTTTGTGTATGTATCTATAATTAATTATTATATACTTAATGTCTATAATATATATGTATATATTTTTGTTTAAAACTGTTAACTACAATTTCATGTTACTCTAACTTATTTCAATAGAAATTGTATTTCTCAATATAATTTGCATTTTAATTAAGTTGATTTTTCATAAAATTTCATGTTGTTCTAACTTATTTCAATAAGAATTATATTTCACAATATAATTTGCATTTTAATTAAGGTGATTATTCATACAATTTCATGTTACTCTAACTTATTTCAATAGGAATTATATTTCACAATATAATTTACATTTTAATTAAGTTGATTATTCATATGTGTGCATGTTACTTTTGTTTATAATATTTCAAGTTTGATTTTATTTTTATTTTGTCTCATATGGCAATACTTTTCAATGTCTCTATATTTTCATTTGTCTATATCTACATCTACATGTGCTTCTATTTACAAAATTTAATATAAGGTTGTTTTAATTTTTTACAAGATCATATCTCACAATATGTCTACATTTTACTTCAACAATGCTTATGTATTTCATTTTACTATAATTTATAACTCAAAAATTTAATTTTAAATTTTAATTATATAACAAAATTATTTTACTACACATCATAGTTATTATGTAAATTTTATAATTTAACACGACAAATTCATACCAAAATATTATTTTTTTTAATCCTAATGTATTATCGTTTCAAACCAAATATGTCATGTTGCTTGTTTAATTTGTGGAATGAGATTAAGTGATTGGCACGTGTGTGGGTGATTGAAATCAAATTACGAAAGTTGGGTTCTTCTTCGTTATCTCAGTTGGGGGCAAAGCTGGGTTCTTCTTCGTCATCTCAGTTGAAGGTTGGAGTTGCCCATTATAACTCACTTGTGGAGAAACATGGTTGAGCCCTCAGGTAAAACTATATTTTGGCTGTCACCATTCGCAATCCATGAAAGAGGTTGGAGATGTTGCTCTACACTCATTATAAAGGGAATATTCATTTCATTGAACTGGAAGATAAAAATACTCTAGTCTTATCTCCTTTATCTGTGATACTGAAATCAATTCTGCAAAAATAAATTAGTTATCATATAAACAATTTTTTACCTGATTATTGCATTGCAGCGAGACAAGTTGATGCTTTTTTATATTTTCCTGCCATCATGATATATCAGAAGGAAAATAATAACAGCTTTCATTTCACTACAACAAAGAAATCCCTTCATCAGCTTTCGTGCCCACCCAAACCCTAAATCCACAATACTTATATTCACACGCAGAAGAGAAAAACAATACGTATCATCTTATCTCCTCAACAAGACGAACTCCAACCTTCAACTGAGATGACGAAGAAGAACCCAGTTTTGCCCCCAACTGAGATGACGAAGAAGAACCCGACTTTCGTAATCTGATTTCAATCACCCACACACATGCCAATCACTTAATCTCATTCCACAAATTAAACAAGCAACGTGACAAATACTTAAGGCGGAAGCTGGTAGAAGACGTGGCCTCGCTGTTTGCCAGATCAACAAAAAGTTGACGTCGTCCATTTTTAAGGACTAATATTACATGTTTCAATACTATGAAGACTAAAAGCCATCAAAGTTCTGAATAGGGCCTAAAACAAAAAATCAGTGATACTTAAGAGACGAAAAACATATTTAACCCTTAATTTTATAATTTAAAACAAACAAATTCATATCTAATTTTTTTTAATCATATTATTACTATTATTATTATTAATATTAATAATATTTATTTATTTATTTGTTTATTTATTATTATTAGTATTATTTTTATTAATAGTATTGTTATTAATATTAGTTATACAAATAATAATGATTAATTATTTAATTTTTCTTATATTATTAACATAAAAAATCAACAATCAAAACAATACTATTTACGTTTAATTAATTAGTTATAAAAAATAATTAGTTATAAAAATACTATTATTTAAATTATATATAATTATAATAATTAAATATAATTGTATAAATAAATTATTTATTTAAATATAATAATAATTATATTCATTTCCTTAATCTAATTTTAAAAAAAAATATACTACCGTACGCATATGCTATAACAGATAACCTTTATTATGTCTAACCCACTTATTGTCTCTTGTCTCATTAGAATATTAGACAATTAGCTCATTATTTAAGTATATTTCATAAATATAAAAACAATAACATTTGAAATAAAAGTTTAAAGTAGACCAAGTTCAATTTAAATTTAAAAAAAAAAAATTATACTGCTTTGAAAATGACTCTGTCTAAATTTCTCATGTAATTGTGCATTTACTTCTCAAATTAAATATTCAAATTGTGTAAAAACGAATTCTATTTACGTTTAATTAATTAGTTATAAAAATAATATTAATTAATTATTTATCTTTTCTTGTATTATTTATATATTATATATAATCATACATAATTATAATACTTAAATATAATTTTGTAAGTAAATTATTTATTTAAATATAATAATAATTATATTAATTTCCTTCATCTAAATTTAAAAGTCATAAATTTTGTTAGTAATTTTCCTTGTAGGTATAAATATTTTCCTTAATCAAATTGTGAAAATTGTAAGAATTATCAAAATAAAATTGAATATGTTATGAAATCTTTTTCAAAAATCATAATAGGAAGATAAAATAAATATTTGAAAAGAGAAGTTTAAGCAAAATAGAAAATAAATATTTTATTATATAAAAACTACAAAGTTATACATAATATAAAGTAAATTTATTTTGTATTTATTTAAAATATGTCATCTTCTCAAATTATAAAGGTTTTTAAAATATAATTTTCAAACTTTTTTTTAAGAGGTGATAAAATATATAGTATTGTCTTGGTCAAATTTGTCTGTAACTTTGTTTTCATATCACATGTGAGATCTGAATGAAACAAATAAATATATATTAGATAAGGTTCATAGTGAAATTTTTTTCACCATATATCTATTATAAATAAGTCAAAACTTCTCTAGTTTTTTAAAATTTTGGAATAATATTTTGAAAATCAAGAGGTAATTTAAAAAGATTTTTTAAGAATGAAAACACTAAAATTTTTTCGTTAAACTTAGGAGGTTTGTGTTTCATATATTCATCCAAACTACAAACGTGAAATTGGATGTAAATTATATGCAATCTGCGTTGTTATCTTGACAATCTCCAACAAATTAAAAAGTATGATGTTGTCTCATTGTGGTATTTTATTACTATAGTCCTAATTTCTAATGCTCTAACGTATGACATATGAATTGTAAGAGGAGGTGGGGATATGAGACCTACCTGTCATCTTTATGCATGGAAAAGAAATCTTTAGAAAATCATATTGAAATTTCCAACTAACCTCTTTTATCTCAGTTAAACAAATATTTACACCTAAAGGAAATATAGAAAACTCATTCCCATCGTAGCTATCTAACTTGTTGTTTTTATACCATAAAATATAACACAATGTATTAACAATACACCAAAATATAAGCATATGCACGCATTTAAAAGTTTACTTTTATAATTTATGCTAAAAGGGGTTTTCATAACTAAAGTTTTTCAAAAAAGAACACAAATAAGAAATACACATAACACATACTCTTTGTATTCATTCAAAATTATCACTTGGACTTGTAATATCATCTACTCACACACTTGTTGATGCTCCAATGTAATCAATTTTTCAGCAAGTATACTGAGTAGTAATACAACAATTGTCATGTTTGTAAGGATTTAAAATAATACACAACGTTTAATTTGTTTTGATTTGAACAAAATAGTGTTTGGGTTGCGTGAAAAGTGGGAAAAACATATTTACATATAAAAGTTGAGTTCAATATAATAAAAGCATGTAGAGGTTAAATTCTTGAAACATGGAGTCTAAGATCAATTAACTTTAATATGATCCCTCAATGATTACTTGAATGAATCACTTGTACTAAGATCATGACTATATAAGCAGCTATAGCCTTAGATTTAGTCCTAGTTGTTACCAATGAAGAGCATTGGTATCTTGAAGATAATGATTTTGATGATGTTACAAAGTGAACAATAAGAAGACTTTTGTTGTATGAGAGTTTAAAAGCATTTTTACATAAGAGAAGACATCAAGATCGAACGGTCACTCAGGAGTTGAAGGCCGAACGACATATAATAGATAAAGGTCGAACACTGTTCATGGCCGAACACAGTTAGAAGACCGAACGGTACCTATATGTCAACAGTCGAGCGATCACTATCAGTCAAAGACCGAACGATATGTAGTAGTTGAAGGCATGGTAGTGTATAACAGTTCAAGACCGAACACAAGGTGAACACTGGCCGAACACAGTTCAGGACCGAACGAAGTTGAACATTGGCGAAACTCAGTAATACCGAACGATCACTAACACTGGCCGAACACAAGTTGAAGATCGAACGGTGTCAAACTCAAACTGAATGGCAGAAGGTAATCACGACTCAAACCGAACAGTAGAAGGAGGTGAAGAACTGGAACCAGTCGGTTGAAGAATAAATATTCTAAATTATTCCATCTCTGTAGATAACCGATTATCACTTACAATAATCGATTATCACTGGCAGTTGTAATGCGTCTTTTCAGTTTCGGACTAGTAGGATATATATACCTTTGCCAAACACTTTAGAATGTAACTTTTGCGAATTTGAGAATACATGAAATCTGAGGAAGTTCTCAAGTGCAAGTTCCTCCTCTTGTCAAGTCTTGTGAATAGGAGAAGCTCGAGCTTTGTGTGTCAAAGGTCAGAGCGGTTCTCTTCAAGTTGGCAGAGCTGTTGCTTCTGGTTCGTTTGTCGAAGGAAGCTCTTTCGGTTCGTTTGTCGAAGGAAGGTGTTTTTGTTACTGTCATTTTCTATTCACTTTCATTGTAACTGTGAAACTGTTTTAGTGAAAAGGTTAATCACTATTCATAGTGATTAACGACTGGAAGTAGAATCTTTTGATTCGAACCAGGATAAAAATCATTTGTGTGATTTTTCTACTTCCTGCACTCTTTATATTTTCTACTCATCAACTGTTTGATAAAACGTTTAAGAGAAAATTAAAGGAACCATTTTTTAAATTGACCGAATAAGCTCTTCGCTTTTAAAAAATTCGTATCGTACTCTGTTTTAATATATCCGCTGCGTAAAATCGATACCGATTGTTCCAACACTAGTATCTAAAAGGAGAAGGAGAATTAGTTAGACCCCAACTTAGAATCAATTCTCACTCTATCCCAAGCTAGTGAAAAAAGATGCTCATAAGTTCATTCAATAATAAACATAAACTAATTCACAAACATGTAACAAAAGCGTACTTTTATAAATAAAACAATACCAGTATAAGAGAGTTCCAATGGGTTACACTATAACCTCAACGCAAAAGGGATTTAGCTTATTGTGATGGATTGAAACATTATAATGCTTTGAATGACCATCCCTCCCACGCTTTGCACAAACATTACAATGCTTTTAAAAAGTTTTCTACAAAGTCTCTAAAAAAAATTCTCTAAAAGAGAGGTGCAACTCTGTTTTTATAAACTACCCAGGGTGGTGCTCAAAGTTCACTTGTGGCTCAATAGTAGAGGTTTTCCTTTTGTATAGGTTTGCTTTTGTGGCTCACCCTAATGATTTAATGCTCAGCTCCTAAGATAAATTCTTTGAGAAGGAGTCTTCATGACTTAGTAGCAGGTTTTAGCACTCGAGGTTTCCTCTCCAAGGAATTTTCTCTTTGCGGCTCAACCACAATTCTGCCACTTAGTCACGTCAGTTACAGTTTGTCAAGATTTGCGTTATTTCCATCAAATTTCTCTCTTTTTCCACTTTGACTCTCCTATGGTGCCTGAAACTGTAAAACAAACTAATTTGGAGGTGAATTTAACATAAACTTATGAAAATAAAAAACAAGATAGTTATCTAAATTATCTTAAAATTCACTCAAACTAGACACTTATGAATACTAAATACGAACACAATAGAAACCCACATATAAAATTGCGAGAGAGGTAAACTATCAAGAAATTATAATTAATATAAAACATTGATGGTATTTAAACCTTAACTTTGATGAATACAAAATGTATTATGAAAGACTTGTACTTATGTTCCACTACAAGCTAACATTTAACTCATTATAAGCTCTTTTAGTCTACAAACTTCAATCCCAAACGTTAGTTTAAATTTATTGCATAAATAATTTTTAAACTACTACAATAACTTCTTAGTTTCTCATCACCCGATATCTTAATTTATGTAGTTCATGACATGAAGGGTGTCTTCTTTCAATAATGTGTTCTTGAACTTAATACTATCATAAACTTATTTCACATATCATCTCATGTGTGATTAGTCTCATCCAAGTTAACATAACATACTCAATTCAATTCATTCATATATGTGTTAAGGTATAAACGAGTTTTAATATGATAAAATGCAACTCTTGATAAGTAAATCATGACCAAGACACTCATATTTTAATAATGACAAACAATAGCATGTTTTGCGTTCTAAACAATTTACAGTAAAGCAAGTATTAGACAAAGTATAAAATAATGTAAAACATTAAATTATTAAAGATTAAACAAAGCTTTTAAAGATGGGACAAAGTGTTAGATACATATAGGTGATGACAAAGTCTTCAACAAGACATATACAAAAGATTAAATGTGATCCCTTGAAGTTTTAGAAGAAGATGCAAACTACAAGTACTCGACATTAAACAAATCAAAATAATATAAGAATGACTAGAAGTTATTAGTTGACCAAAAGCACATCCTAAGGATATTCTTACTTAGTGTACCAAACATAAGAGTTTACATGCTCAATATGTGTTGTCAAAATAGCAAAGAAGTAATAGAGAAAAAGATTTTCCTTTATATAATATTTTGAATGCTCTCATAAAAGGTTTTTTTGCATAAAATCAAGCATAATTCTAAAAAGGCACTGACACAAGAATAAATCACAATAGGCAAGCCACAATAGTCGAATTTAGAATGTTTATCACATGAAGTGTATCCAGAAAAAAATATCAATGAAACAAACTTATGAAGTGAGATATACATAAACCACATGAAAAAGCAAGAGAGAATAAATGTTTCAAGTACTTAAAATGTTAGTGTGTATGATAGATGACTTAAAGAAACCTCACTTGCAAATTCTTCACATTGTAAAGTGAAACTATTGAACAAAAGACATTTATTGTACATCCTCTTAAAGAAAAAATTTGATTGTAAACTAACAACTTTCTATTGTTTACATAAGAATGATTTTGTGTACTTATCTCAAAAGTATACTTATCTTGAAAATAATATATATAGTTGGTTATTATTTCTTACATGCAATACACTAGTGCAAAAATAACTTATTATGTTGGTTATAATTCACTCGACATTATAAGTGATGTGATGACAAAACTGTAAATGAGATAAATTTTATATGTCAGTTATCACTAGAACTAGCATAAAAAGTTAGTGAGAAGGTAGTTTCGTAATAAAATAGAAGACTTTCTATGTCAATTTTAGAAATAATTAACATAAAAAGTTGGAGCAATGACAATTTTATAATAAAGTAAAAGACTTTTTATGTTGGATTATATCTAAAATCTACACAAAAAGTTAGGACGATAACAATTTTGTAATAAAATACAACTGTATGATATTTTTAATTTTAAAATCAATATTATGCCGGTGGAATCCTATATTCGACATAATATCTTAACATTTTATCTTCCCTTTTTCACGCAACACTCATTTCACTTTAGAGTTCTCTCCTCTCGTCTCGCTCTCACATTACCCAATTTTCGTCATCGTTGTGTTGGGTATCCAAGTGTGAGTCCAAGTCACACATTGGATGAAAATGAGAAAGTAAAGCAGTATATAAAGATAAAAGACCCTCATTGCCTTAAGATTTTGGGTAAAGAGTGATGTCGATCCCTTATATAATTGGCTCAGATATTATTGGTGTTTGTGTAACCCACAGGGTAACCTCCTCCTCGATAGACCCAACACGTTATGCCCTGGTGTTGATGTCGTTGCCATGCCTTGGTGTTGCTCTTGTATTGTGTCATGGTACTATCCTATGTGAGCCTTATGATCGTGTTATATTTTTTCTCTATTTTAGGGTGTTAGAAAAACATTGAGAAAGTGAGCTTTGAACCCTAAATCTTACATTACATTTTTTGATTTAAAAAATCTCAATCAGAAAACAAACAAAAGTTAAATCCAATCAAAATGTGAGTGTTTGTAGTAAGGGTTTGATGGTGAAAGGCGAGTACGAGGAGCACTCACGATAGTTCGTAGGAACGTCAAACAAAATGATTTAGATGCGAGCTTCAACGAAGATGATCAAGAATCCGACAAACTCTAATGCTAGTGAGCTTGTAGCAACTTCAAGCAGAAGAGGAACATCCCGTTACTGAGGCGAAGGAAGAAGACTACCATTCGGCATGTGAACTTTTTATGTCCATTCTCCATGACCAACATAAAACTTCTTCAATACCACTTAGTATAAAAATTTTTTAACCGCCATAAGAAAAACAACTCCCTGACATTAATGATACTTTTATTTTTCTAACACTATATATGGTATGTGGTTTAGTTTTGTTTAATATTTGATAATAGTATTTTAAATAAGGTTGTTTAACTTTCTTTTCTTACTTAATAGGTATTTTATGAGCTCTTGTTCCTCTAGGATAACAAATCTTCCTCTTCCTTTTAATAATTTCTTCGTTGTTTCCTCTTTATTTTTATTTGGAGAACAAAACCTTGGTTAAAGCCATGAAATCATTCTCTTACATTATAAATGTAAGGTAATGTTGCCAACAATAACGACCCTTTCTTAGAATCTTTCTTGCGGGAAGTTTTGCAGCAAAAGCTTGTCCTTCTTTTAGGTAAATGCTTTGGTCATTGAATTTGTTGGCAATTGAAAAATTGATCACAGTTATGGCATGCTTTCTTTCTCACACATTCCATGCTTTGTGTAGGTCACCAAGACAATGAGTAACTTGTATCATATCAATACTCTTATTAAATATATTTCATCCATCTTAAGCTATTTACATAGTTTCGTTTTGAACAGATTAATGAGGTTGTCTTTTCAAACTTGAAAGATGGTAAAAAAATTAAATCAAATTGATTTTGACGACATTCAAGAATATATATATAAACATGTGCATAAGTTATTGCTATGTTCAAATTCTAGCACTGGAGGGTGGCCAAGTGTCACAATTTCAACTGACAAAAGCGCATATCTTCCCTACCCACAAATTTTTCCATCATACTTTCTTAGACTACGGCTTTATCGCTCTGTTAAAAAATGTCATGCTTAGTAAAAATAAAATTATGACAACTTTTAATACTCTTCAAATTTAAATGAAAATGAAAATTTTCTTAGTTTTTTAATATTTATTTTATACTTTAATAAATACTATCTAGTCTTTTAACATTACATTAAGTTAAAAAAATAATTTATTTCCTACGAAATATTTAAATACATATTTTTAATATATTTTTGTATGAATTTTAATAAATTAAAATTAAGTCTATGATATTTTAGTCATTGATTAACAATTTAATAAAACATTAAAACATTTATTTCAATTTCACTTCCTAAAAACTATTATTGTTTGAAGTATTAATAATATATTTATTAAAATTAAGAAAGAGATAGATACATTTAATTGACTATCAAACAAATACTATTGATTTGTTGATTTTGACTGATCACAATATTAAACGTTTTCATCTTAATCTTTATGTATACCTTTAACATAATATACACGAGATAAATTTCTATAAGATCGGTGCATTAAAAATTAAACTCAAACTAATTTTCAAAAAAAAAATTATGTTTAACATATGATTATCCTTTCTTAAAAAAAGACATAAAATTCTTTCCAAAATAAAAAGTCTTAAATAAAATATGATTTTTTTAACTCACGTGATATTTTAAAACTAAACGGAAGCGAAAAGTTATTATAATTTTTTTTGTTACAGTTGCGATATTAGACAGTGTTAAGAGAAACCATTAAAAGCGCAGACGATTGATTGACTGTGTATATCGGTTTATTGTCTCAATTGGACAATTACATTTTCATCCTTGGATTTTCGTGAATATTTTAAAAGAAAGCGCTTAAATAAAAAATAAATTAATGATTACCCAAAATTCATTTTTCCATGATTATCATAATTATTACTTGAAAAATAAAAGGGTAGGTAGGTAGGAGTATCAGAAAAAAAAAGATATTTTAAATCGGGGAAAAGAGTAACTTTCAAAATATGCTGCAAAGTGGCCCACAGTATATTTATGCATGGATATAACTGCCAATTTATAAAGTCCAATCCTCCCCTTCTGGATAAAGTTAAGTTATATTAAATATTAAAGTGAAAAATAAAAATACACTACAAAAGAGGGAATTTACCAATACACCCATTCCTTTCAACCCAACACAATTTTTACGGTCCACCTCATTCACACTGGAAAAAAACCTCATGTTGGCAAGGCTAACCTCACCCCTACTCCTCCTCCTTCTCATGTGAACCCAAAATTAGCATCATTATTTTCATAACCCTAAATATCCCATTCCAACAACACAAAACCCAAAATAATACAAATAAAAATAATAAAAAGACAAGAACAAATTACGATAATCACAAAACACATTGAACCCCAACCCTCGATCTTACTATATCACTCCAATCTTCGCTTCTTCACATCAGAGATTTCAGCGACCTTGCTTTCACAGGCTTCCTCGTTCTCTTCTTCCCACTATCGTCCTCCACCACCATCTCTTCTTCGTCATCGTCATCATCCTCCACATAATCAATAATCCCCTCATTATCCATCTCAGAAACCGACCCACCACCAACTTCACCGCCACCCGCATTATCATCACCGCCACCACCCGACTCCGCCATCGTCGAATTCTCAGTCCCAACCGCATTATTCTTGCTACCTTCCCCGTTCCTCTCGCCCCTTCGTTTCCTCCACGATGGTCCGAACCCAGAATAGTAGTAGAATTCATACGGGTTCGAGCTGGCCGCAGCCGTTCCCGCCGCCTTCTTCCCCGCGCCCCGAGTCTTCACGCGGCGAGTCCCACCTTGCGATTTCTTACTGGTGTAGGAAGCCAGCACAGACAAAGACAAATGCTGCTCGCAGAATGATTGCCCTTGCTTGGCTTCGTTCTTACATGCCCAACCCTTCTCGTCAATCCCTTGGCAAGGGTTCAACACAGTGGCGTCGAGCCGCGCCACCACCTTATCATTATCATCATCGTCGTCAACCACCGAGGCGCGTTCCGTTTTCATGGAGGAGACGCTGTGACGACGACCACGATAACAACGATAACGATAAAAATAATAACAATAACACCACCCGGATAACCATATGCATGAGAACGATAAACAAAAGGAGAATAATAAATAATTGGAAAGAAAATCTAAAGAATTTGAGTTTGTGTAAGAAAAAAAAAACCCTAACTCGGTGGGGATTACGTGCGTACCTCTGAACGGCGGCGAAGGAATGGGCATTGTCGTTTGGCGCGGTGGCGTGGTCGAACTGGAGAGAATGAAGAAAGGGGAATGGTGAAAAAGGAGGGAGAGATAGAGATAAACCTAATTGGGAGTTAGAAGCGAAGAAGAAAAGGAGGAGAATTTAGCGTGTGTGAAGAAAGGGGAACCCTAAGAAATGGAAGAAGAGGAAAACCCTAAAAGAGAATAGATCTAAACGGAGAGGGAAAAAGGAGGAAAAGGAATGGAAGGAAGAGATTGGAAGAGGAAGTAACTAACCTGGAAGGAGTCATACTGAAAGGGGATGACATCCCATGGCGACTGGTTCAGCTGGCACACGTGCGTCTCCACCGGAACGGAACCACCTTCTACACTGCACGACGACGAGAACAGAAGAGGGGAAAGCTTCGCGTTCTTGCGGATCCTCATCACCCAGATTTTCTCTCACTCCGATAGATACCTTTACGATACACACATATATGGATTCTCTGCAATCTCAGAGGAATGGAATGACCATCGAACACTGTTTCTTTCTCTTCTCTTCTCTTCTCTCACAGATCTCACTCTCTCCCTCACCTCCACGATAATCAGGGTTTTTCCTTCGTCTTGCTTCCCCTTCCATTCATATGTTTCTGTTTCTTTTTCCCTCTTACCATTTTACCCTTAGGTTTTTTCCTTATTTACTTCCCCAAAGCAACCCCTGCCGCTACCCACAACCACGTCACTCTTCGTTGTCCAAACCCTATTTATTTATTTCTTTTTCAGGATTCATCACCTACACACACTCCCACCGTTATATCCCCTGCATCCCCAACCGTCCACCCTCATCAAAAACAAAATGTCCATAGACTGCATACATATACGTGTTCGTTTACCATAGCATTAACAGTGAAAAAAATAAATGTTTTAATATATTACATAATTTTTCTTGTGATTTTCTCTGTATGTGGTAGGGGAGTTAGAATTGAAGGCGCGTATGTTAGACGCAGGAAATCATGTAGGAGTGGCCAACAGGAGTGGCCCACAGGAAAATTGGCTGGACCATTGTACTTGATTGGGTCCCATTTCAGCCTGAAAGATGAACGGTTCTGATGATGAAAAAAAAAACGGAACTAATAGAGTTAAGCTGCATGAAAAGTTTAAACTTTGGGGTATCTGATACCAAAAACAAAACACCTTCATCTTTGCCATTGCAACACCAGATACGTGGCACAAAACCTCAGCTCTTGCCCACACAATTATAGAACATGTCTTTTATCGCCAATTTCCTCTTTCCTTTCTCATTTAATCAATTTTTTTTTCATTTTTTCTTTTTTCAAAAAATTTAAAACAGTTGGTGAATTTATTCAAACCCCAATGGTCTCTCAATTCAGAGTGTAATCAAAGCTTTCACCTTTTAGCATGCCCAAATGCAATAAGAATTGGAACTAAATAAATAAATAATTTACAAATAATTATAAAAAAGGACCATTTTTCGGTTCTCTGTCTCTGGAGTACTATTTATTATACACGAGCTGTGTGATCCGAGCCATTGCAAGTGTATGGCATTATATGTATATATCTGATCCTTTTTTCTGTAAAAATGACTAAACATAAACACTAGTTTGTGGGGCACACGAGATGAAAAGAGTTGCAGCCAATTTGTGCAGCAGGTGTGGGTAAAGACTAAAAAGAGTAATATAATAGAAAGCACACACTTTTTTTAATCTCTTTTTCTGTCTCTCTTTTCTTCCTCAGTCTCCCCCAATAATTAAAAAACAAAAAACAAATTCTATAACTCTACTTCTTCCAACCAGCCTTCTACGTGTCTGCATCATACAACATCTTACTTCATCATATACATTCTTTTTTCTCATACCTACAAAATGTATCCTTTTAATACCAGAATAGTATATTTGGCTTAGTTCATAAAGTGATTTTAACAATCATGACGATAACATTTGGAAAGAGATCCGTATACCAAAAAAATATACATGCTTTATTTCAGAAACAACAAAGAAATTCCATTATCCAAAATAAAAACATGACAACTCTTCCACGTACAAGTTCATATGTGTGCAACCTTATATATAATTACCTCAGATCTTTATTTTGAGATATTATAGGTTTGTCACTGCAAATATTTCATTTTAACTATATTTAGTAATCAAAATTAAACTTAATCAAATTAATCTTAACCTGATTAAGGTTTGCTATTCTCAAGAAAATAAGGAATTAAGAACAGTACTTCTTAACACGTCTTACAGTATACGATTCACTTGAATTTGTTTTCTGTTTCTTATTATGGTTCTGCATGTCAACACTGAAGATGCAGAGGTTGGTTTTTGGTCTATGTAATTGCACAGAGATGTCCCTGTCTGTTTTTTAGTTCTCGTTTTTTGCTATATATATAACTTCTGCCATGGTGCTGCCTGATCTCACTATTTATCCATCTAAAGAAACAGGGTTTCTTCTCTGTTTGTTTTATTTTGACCATAATTTACATGCGCAGAATAGGATATGCTCTTTTACTTTCTCTTCCTATATATTAGGAAGCTAATCAGGTGGAGACTTCCACAATTTCCCAGGTACAATTTTCATTTTTTGCACATTTTCTTGTACTGATGATGGTGATAATAATGATGTTCTAGAGAAAACACGAAAGCTGTTCACTTCAGCAGTCGGCACTATTTCTAGGATCTCATGAACTTCCTGGCAGCAGATAACATCCACAGAAACACCAAGAATTCCATAAATTTCACTTCTGTTGTTTCTGTTTATAGCTGTAGAAAATACTATGCAAGAATAGAAAAAACAGAGTTTTATGTGGGTGCTAGTTTACCATACAGATTAAATATAAGTTGAGAAATTGTGGATAGTAAAAAGAATAACCAAAGCTGAACACGAAAATTATTGGTAAATATACATATATAGTTATTCTAAGCTCAGAAAATTTCTCTATTTGCTATTGTTTGTATGTAAATGTGTTTTCATTTTCTTGTTTCCTTATCCCAGAGATAACACAAATAAACACGTTCTGTGTCTTATCTTATTCAGAAGCAATGATGGACGATGGAATATGAAGGTTCAAAATAAACAATTTCAAACCCTAAGTCCGGTATATGACAGAAAAACATAAGGAAATAATGTGCTTCAAGTTTAACCCTAAACTTAGATAACCCATACAAAAACACAGGTTATAAGCAAAACATATGTTTGAATATAAAGAGATAAACACAGTGGATTATAAGTAATGAATAGAGGTGGTTAAAATAAGATGTTTTGTTAAAAAAGAAGAGTACTGGGTGTCAGATAGCTTGGTAACAAGAGGCTATGGTTATTAATATATTTCTCACACAAATTGGTGTTTGATGCTTGTATCTGGGAACATTTTGTATATTTTTTACACTATCTGCTTGTGATGTATAATGATGAGTAAAAGGAATACATAATCACAATTATCGGTACTTTTTATCATGTAAAGTTGCAACAAGAAGAAGTTCATTTGCATTAGCCAGAAACTGCTAGATATTGTAGCAACCAAGGAGAGTTTGAAGTGCATTTTTTAACATATTTTGTAGCAACCAAAATCTGAGACAAAAACTTTCTTCTTTTATTAACCCCACTTACCAAATGGATGCAAAAGTAGCAGGGCAATGGCAGAGTCCTCAGTCTTCAACTTGGCTTGCAAAATAACACTGATTTGCTTTGACTGCCAAAACATGTGCTCTCTGGGACCTTTTTCTTCTCATGAGAACCTCTCTGGGTGTTCTTACCCACACACCCTTCTTCTTTACCCTTGTGCTTTCACATGCAATTGCTTCAAAGTAGTGTTTGTTGTAAGCAGCACTTCTTAACATATGATTAACAGATTTGAGTGTATGTTGAAAGAGTAATGTTTATCTTTTGGGCAAGGGAAACAGTGGATTCATAAAAGGAAAGTGATCCTGGTGTGTGTGTGTGTGTATAAACACTAGTCTCACAACTGACAAGTAATGACTATCTTTGATAATCCTTGTTTGCATGCCTGAGTGTCTCTGATTCAGAGAGTATCCAGAGCCTCTCGTCCTTATGGCTTGCTATCTTACTCTCCTGCCACAACAAGTCAGTGTTCCTCAGACAAAGTACATCACCATTGTACTGCAATCACAGAATGATTACTGAGATTACTTGTTTATTCACTAAAGTGGAGCTAGCTACCTATCCTGCACCTATTGGTCAAAGAGAGAACCATATAAAATCATATATCACATTGAATGCCTTCAATTCTGAGTGTAGGATGCACAAATTCCACACATCAAACAGATTCTTGAAACTGCCTTCTCAGTCATTTGCTCCTTTCAGCTGAGTCTCACCGTGGGAATATTTAACATCGATAACATACACACAATAATGCACCCTCATATACTCTGTGCAATCTCTCTTTGATTAATACTAATATCATTGTCTATCACAACTACAGTGTTGTTGTCTTTTTTTCTTTTCATTCTAGTGGTGAATATCATGATGAGAAAGAATCAATGGTGTGGAGACTGAATGACAGGATGTGGTGGCTCTTTTTTCTTTAACCATTACATTCATTGGTTCATACTAAATTACTTAACTATAAGCTTGTTTGAAATAAATGAACTTATTACATAACCTATTCACTGCTATCAGTTTTCACATTCTCCAACATTTCAGCAGAAAAGTATACACTCGTTTCACCTAAATCAAAATAAATGTTGGAGAACGATTCCTTTACATCCAAAAAGTTCTTACATTATCTTTTATTATGATTCATTATCTTTTTTTTTTTCTTTATAAATATAAAAATTCACTTTTTATACGATTATTTTACTCTCTCTTTTTTTTCAAGTTATTAAATGGTACTTTTGGGTGTAAAAGTACACTAGATATACTATAAATGTACAATAACTCAACTCCCCGGGAGCATATTACAAAATATAATTAATACAAAAAATAAACACAACATTTTTATGTATCCGTAAACCACACTACTTAGGTAGAAAATACTTGAAGTTAATTATTGAAAATAATTTACAATTCCAAGAAATATATATATATATATATATATATATATATTATTTATATATATTTCCATGGAAGCTTTAAGATAATTAATTAGGTGGTTGCCTTTGGTCCTAAATCAATTAACGTGAGAAAAAAAATATTTTTTAAAAATACTTATTATTGTTTTATATGATATATTGTATCATACTATATTGATTAGTAACATTGTAGTTTTAAAAAGTATTAAGTAAACAATTAGAAGAAAGATAGATTGTGTCAGACCCATTAAAAATCCACCCAAAACCTCAGCTGAGTAGAAGACAAGTGTCGAGGAAGGGGAGCTGGAAAACAGAAAATGGAAGACATGTGTGAGCAGTGGAGTGACCGTTCGGTTTTGACGGTAGGAGTAAAACTCTAAGTTTTCAAAAATTCACGCCACTCTCTGCATGCAACCATCTTCTTCAACCTTCTCAAACTCCATTCTTCTCCTCCTTCTCTCTAAGATTTCTTCATCTTCTCTCTACGAAATCTTACTCTTTTCTTCCTCCGATCATCAAACAGACCACACCTGAGCATTCCCGGCGTCGACGGTGTTCGTTTGAACCGATCGGTTTTCGATTCCGAGCTGGTAAGTTCATCTTTCCCTCAGCCGTGTGGTTTCCTGGTACATGCAAACCTAGTTTATGGGTTGCATGAATCAATCATCTTGTTATGAGAATTTCAGGATTTCTGTTTGGTTTAGTTTCGGAAGTTGTCGAGCGTTGAGGGTAGAAGGATTTGTAGAGGTGAACTAGTAACCATATCTGTGAGCGTTCGATCACGTTAAGAGGTAAGGGAAGCTTATATAATTTGATTTAGATTCTTGCTTTGTATGGATGCATGTTCGTTGATTTTTGAATGAATATGAAAAATGGTTGTTACTGCATTGTTGACTGTATGAGGAACTGGAATGATATTGTGTTTGATTATTTGGTTGATGATGAAATATGGCATGTCGTTTAAAAGTATTGATGATTAATGAAAGCCATGAAATGGGTAGGGATGTTGTCGAGAGTCAGTATTGGTCATTCAATTATACCAACGTTCGTTCTCAGTAGCGTTCGTTCTTAATAAGTGTTTGGTATTAGACCATGTTGTCGAGAGTCAGTATTGACCATTCAATTATACAAGCGTTCGTTCTCAGTAGCGTTCGTTCTTAATAAGTGTTTGGTATTAGACCAACGCTCGTTCGATATAGTGTTCGGTTTTCTTGTGGACTCGGTTGGAACTGGATTCTTTCATTTGGAGAGAGTTCTAGTTGAAGACTAGCGTCTTCGTTTCGTTTTTGTAATATTTGTAGTTAAGCGTTCAACCAAGGATATTCATTCCTTGGTATTTGATTATAAACTTCAGTATATCTATATGTATTTGTATATTTCGTTCGTTCTTGAATATTAGTTAAATGATATATTATATTTATCAAGCCTTTATTCTATAAATTAAGTAGTGCTCAGTCTTACACCAAGCGCTCGTACTAAGTAAGTGCTCGGTCTTACACCTGGCGCTAGTTCTCATTTCCGTAATCTATCTTTATAATAAGAACGTTCGTCCAAACTCAATAGTGTTCGCTCTCTACAGTGTCCGGTCTTCGACTGGCATTCGGTTTCCTTGATGTTTAACTCATTAAGAAGTTAAGTATTTATTGGCGTTCGGTTTCTTCATATGATTCTGTCAAGTGCTATTATTTGATGTCCTACAGTATCTGTCTTAATTGGTTTCGGCCTAGAGTCTTAGTACTCGGCCTAGGCTTTACGGTGTTCGGTTTGAAATCTCAAGAGTCAGTTCATTAAATTGACTCACTTGGAAAATAACGTTCGATTCTATTGGTCTCTGAGAAGTATTATTGTATTCGGTCCCTTTCACAACAAGTGAGTAACTCTCTCGATTTGATTAGCTTTAAGTTGGAGACATCTCGGTCTCACTCCAAGTTTTCAGTCTCGTTCTAGTTAAAAACTAGCGTTCGGTATTTGGTATCCTACGGGATCTTTATTCAAATTGGTTAAGTTGAAGTTTTAATGATGAAAGATGATGGAATATGATATGGATGAAATTACTTTGATTATGAAAGAGTATTCCAGGGAGGAATATCTCATGAATGGATATTGGAAATTGATAAAGTATGAATGTGGATAAAGCTAAGCTGACGGTTCATCCTGATATTCCGTGATTACTCGTTTCTCACGTAGAAAAGGGTAAGTCATGTGTGGGAATGGCAGGAGGTCCTAGTCCTTATGGTTAATTTGGACAGATAGGACTAACCTCGGGTGGCAACTGTTGAAGGTATCCCAGTTACTACATCACTCGGGTGCACGAACGTCGTAGCTACACAGAATTCATACAGTTTGGACAGTCAGAGTCTAGTATTAGGCTTTGCATGAAAGAGTTAATGATTTTATCTTGTTTAATTGATTGTGTGAAATATATGATGATACATGAATTAAATTACATAAGCTTACCCTATTTTTATGTCTTGTCTGTTTTGTACGTTCTGTTATTGTCCTGTCTCAATGATCATTCGTGTGGATGTGAGCAGATAAAGAAGAGCTGCTGGAAGAAGCACTAGAAGAAGAAAGTTTGGTCAAGGTAGAAGTTAAGACCGAACAATAGAACCGTTCGGTCAGTAGTCAGTTTAATTGTACGATGACCGTTCGATCATCTTTTACCTTTTTCTTTTGTATGATCGTTCATTATAAGCCTTTTGTAAACCGTTCGGTGTAGATTGCTTATTTGTACAATTTTAACTTTCTCGTTATTCTGTAAGGTCGTTCGGCCATAAGCATACGTCCTATCTTTTGTAAGACTGATATGTAGTATTATTAACATGTGATTATTCTATTATATAGTTTTATACTGTATTTTTGGGATGTTAAGAGGATATTATCTTCGTCTACAATATTAGATATCTTGATTTTAGTTTCTAAAATAAATATATTGCAAGTATAGACAAAAGAACTGTATAGTTTACTTAAAAACAAAAATTATTTATAAAAGAAATTGAAAAGCGTACGTTGTATATATGATCTATGTATGTTGTTGTCATCTATTACATTTGTAACGTAAGTTTATTTACTATAAATAATTTAAAACAAACACTAAATTAATTTGACATAATATGTTATATTTATTACTGATTTTATCTTTTTTATCAAGCATGTGACTTTTTCATTGAAAAAAAATCATATTTTATACTTCTCATTTTTCTCTCATTTATAATTTCCTGCTAATAATTTATTTTCAATGGTATAAATGAATAATGCTCCCATACTTTTCAAATCTGCGTTATTTACTTAAAATTACCTGATTTATTTATTATTTATATTATATTTTAGCAGTCAATAATATTTGGCATATTAGTGGTCTTAAAGTAAACTATTTTGAATAAACCATATTCATATATCTCTGTCTTTTTTTCCTTGAGAGTACGTGAGTAATATTTTATTATTTTTACTTTTTTCACATTCAGTTTACTTTTAAAAAAAAATATTTATAATTTTAAATATATGTAGTAATTTTATGTAACTTAAATAGGAATATCATGCTCTTAAAATTTGATGCTGTTTTAAAACACTTTTGTCAATGTGTCTGTACATACTTACGTGTTGTCACATGTCAAATTTAGTTAAAAACCCGAGTTTGATGCAAAAAAGGAAAAATCTATAAGAAAAATGGAAAATAAATACAGTACATGTGAGACACTCGCTTCCGGTGCGTGTGGCTTTTGCATAAAACTGAATTTGGGCCACAAAGTCCAAATTTGGGGTCATGTCTTTTGAATCAATAACAGAAAAAGTTTTTCTTTTCATATATATATATATATATATATACACACACACACACATATATATATATATATATATATAAAGTTTTTTTAATACAATTAGATATTTATAATTTTTTATTTATTTTGGCTGCAAGATGTATATTTCATAATAATAAATTTTATGAAAAATTAGATTATCATTTTTTAAGACTTTTAAAATTGGTGTTTATATTTTTTTTTTCTATTTTAACATACATACTTTTCTCCTTTTTGTATTTTTTTTTCAAAAGTAACACTTATTTTCTTTATTTTATTTAATTAATATTGTGTTGATCAAAACTTAAAAAGAAAACTAAAGATTAAATTGAAGGATATAGCTATCATGTATTACCATATCAAAAAAAATTACCGTCAACCAATAATAAATTATTATATAATCAAATATTTTTAATTTAATAATAGTTATTTCAAAATTATATCTCAGTTGATGATTTCAAATGAACGAGAACATACTTTCAATAGCAGTATATTTATGTTTGAATTTAAATAAATAATGGATAAATAAATAAGAAAAGTATAAGTGAAAAGCAAATAATATATATATATATATATATGTGTGTGTGTGTGTGTGTTGTTTAAAATAGGTGCACAAGTTTAATTAATGTTTGAAATGGTTTTAGAAAAGGCCATTACAAATGTCAATAAAAAATTTAGTTGTATCAAAAATAGTTTTCGCAATGTTGATATAGAAAACACTCACTAATATCGGTTTAGAAA
Source organism: Vigna umbellata (assembly GCF_029865625.1). Lineage (NCBI taxonomy): Eukaryota > Viridiplantae > Streptophyta > Magnoliopsida > Fabales > Fabaceae > Vigna > Vigna umbellata. The sequence goes on along the minus strand of NC_142175.1, from coordinate 25,612,347 downwards.
TAAGAATGAATTACAACAACAATAAAAAAAAAATCTTAACAATTTAATTAAAAATATAAATTTTATCAACAATAATTAAGAAAACTCTTAATTAATATTAACTATAAAAATAATTATTTCAACAATGTTGAAGAGAAAATCTGAAAACAAAATAATTAAATTTAAAAATATAAAAAATTTAAAATTTTACTCTTTTAAGTAAAATTTAATTTTTGTATTAATCTAATTGCTCTTATTAAATTTTAAAATTTAAATTATATTTAAAGAATTTTGTAAAGACTTAAAAAATGCATTTTAGTAGAGATAATGATTTAAAGATAGTGAGACTCAATTATTTTAATATTAAAAAGTTTTAATATAAATAGTTTTATTATTTAAAAACACATTATCTTTCTAGAAATTAAAGTTATCTAACTTTTCTACAAGAGTTTTTCCTTTATGTTTGTTTGATTGAATAATCGAGATCGTTGGATTGATCCTTATGACGAACTCTTCAATTTTGACCAATCAATTTCTTTGTTTGTCTAAGTTAAGTTTCAACCATTTTCCTTGGTTTTTTCTATTATTTATTGCATGTGAGCCTTCTTTCACTTGCATATGTCTTTTTGCTCATCTATATGAGTCTCTACTAATCAGTGATCATAACAATATGCATTGATCATTATTGTGATGTTTCTATGTGTAGATAGAACATCCTACAAGTTGAGAGAAGTTTCGCTGGTTAAGAGAAGTTTCGCTGGTTAGGATCTTGCGAGTTGTTGGTTAAGTAAGGGAAGATAATTCCTACATGCATTATTGTACTGATAAATTTTATGATGTAGTGATTTTCTTATGTGATGAAGCTGTGTGATAGAATATGAAGAGTTGATATGAAAATTAGGTTTTAATTGAATTACTTGGATGTTGTATAATGAAATGGAGAAGTTTTTTTTGATTGATACAAATGAGATTAATTGAGTTAATGAATAATGTGTAATTCAAATTTGGTATGTTTTGGCATTTATGATTACACTTGGACTAAATTTGCAGAGTTAGAATGACATAAATCTATAGAATTATGTTCTTCAAAATTATCCAGACTCGTTGGGTGAAAATATACTCGTTCGACAAAGTCAAAGTCACAGAGCTTTTGACTTGGTTGTTACTGGGCAAGAATATACTCATTGGACGAAACCAAAGTTAGAGAGCTTTTGACGTGGTTGTCGCTCAGCGAGGATATACTCGTTGGGTGAAACTAAAGTCAGAGAGCTTCTAACTTGGTTGGCGATGAGCGAGGATATACTCGTTGAGCAAACATAGAGTTAGAGAGCTCTTTGACTTGGTAGTAGCTATTCAAGAGAAGTCTCGCTGGGAAACTTTTGGATGGGATATCAGTCTGCAAGTTCCAGTGATAATTTTGATGGGTGAACTATTTGGTCGTTGGACTAACTATCTGATCATTGGACGAGTGAGCCTTTAGACATTACTCATTGAGTGAGTAGATGTTTTCTTTAAGCGAAATTAACAAAGTCTGATACTATTTTTTATATTTATTCTTTTGGTATGTTTAACGTAGGGTTATGTGATGTTAAAATGATAGTTTATTTATGATGTTTATCTGAGAATGATTGATAGATTTATGGATAAATATGCATGCGAATAATGATGTATGAAATTATGATGATGATAAGCTTGTTAATGGATATGAGCATTAGGTGTTTGGCATAATTTCAGAGATCTCGTGGAGAAATTCTATTGTGGCGTTTCTTTAGTGTATGTATGTATATATGGATTCAGGTTATTGAGAGTTATTTTGTCGCTCTAATAATCATTCAATCTCAAATAGAGAAGGGTGAGGTATGTAGTGAGGGATGCAAGAGGTTCTAGTCTAGGAGCTTTACTTGGCCAAAGATGTTGATGGACTAACCTTGTGTGTGGTAACTTAGGTGGGCGAGTTGTTCCACCACCACAAGTGCATAACTCACCAGAGTTTGATATCAATACATGTATCTGAAAAATTAAGTGTAATATGAGTATTTATATGTGATATGATTTTTTTTATGAATGAGTAGTGTAGGATAATATCTCTATGTTTGTTTTGTAAAAACTCTTTTGCACATTAGCTTATCTGGTTGTTTCTTTTGGTGTTTCTTGTGTTTTTTGTTTGTTTTTTTTAGCGATGATCACCTTATTGGTGTGAGCAGATAAGAGATATGTGTTAAAGCATTTTTGGTGAAGGATAATGACGCTACGAAGTATTCTTCCTTGTCATCTAATAGGTTTTCTTAATTGCTTTAGACATATTTTATTATTACGATTTTTTTAGAAAATTGTATTAATATCATATATTTTTATGTTAAGACAATCTTCTTTGTTTACCAAACTTATAATATCTTATTTTATCAATTATAAACTACTAAAATTAGGATATTACAAATTTTATCTAACAACATATTTTATCATAAAAGCATCTCAACTTTTTATAAAAATAAAGTATCCTCTTTAAATTTCTTTCACTTCAAAACCATACTCCTTGTAATGTATTTAATTTAATGGGATAATATTTCTCCATTGTAGATTTTGAAGAGAAGAGACTATATGATGATGCATCTTCTACACAAGAAATAATTCTTGAAAGGTATTCCCTTACTCATAGCTTATCAAATTTATCTTATTTCCTCTCCTAGGAGATATGATGTAACACCCTAACTAATAGTGTAAAACTATTAAGTTAGGTATTATATAAATGTTATCCAACAAATCGTAGATGAAGTATATAAATTAGTATCATTTACAATTATCCAAAAGGTAATGTTGCAACTAAAATGAATCCATATACAACTCAAAAACATAAACTAAAAAGGCAATAACTATAGATTTTTTTTAAAAAAAGATAACATGTTAGTGAAATGTTAAACTAAGATTTGAATTGTTGCACCATCACCACCATCATTTGTTAAACCAAAACCTAATTCCTCATCTAATCACATCAATAAATGGTGATCATCATTAAAAAAAAAACTAAGAGAGAAAACCACAAACAATGTAAGGGTAAGCTAAATTGCAAAAGAATTATCATGAATTAATGAATCAAGTTGTATCATAATACAATGTACTCAAATTAGTCATATTATTATTGCACTTCAGCATAAACTAACTACTAAACATTCAGAAAAAACACACATTTCACAAACAAGGTAAAACTAGACTTAATTATCCAGATACATGCACTTATATCAGATTCACTAGAGACATTCACTTTGGTGGTCTCTAATAGTTTGGAAAGTCATTGTCGATGAGTTTCACCTTATCACTCACAAGGCTAGTCTCCTTTGTGTGTTAGGCCATTATACTACCTTCAGACTATAAACTTCTACTACTCTTACCACATGTTTCATTCTACTTTATATAAGTGGGAATGTTTATCAAAGTGTTAAGATATATCCTTGCTTGAATCCATACATAAATGCATACACTAAAGAAACATACATCAAAAAGATTTCGTCTATGGTATCCTCTACATTCTCATCAGTTCAAACTTCATCATCATACATACTTTACACTTCGTATTACACATTCTCAAGTATATTTCACAAATTTAACAACATATAGACAAACTATTTAGGATTAAAAGAAATTGTAGCTTTCACAAAACTCATAAAATTGTTATTACATTTAAATTAAAGATAATTGAATCGAACACAATTCAATAAGAATCAACCTAATTGGATAATTTTGGAAAAATTTATGCATCAAACAAGCAATAAAAGTCAAAGTAGTCAACAATGTAAACTACTGAAATCTTAAGTGAAAATTGCTCTAATTATAGACCTTCAATCAAAGATCTAAACAGACAAAATAACAAACGATATATCTTGGACCAACTGTAAAATTTCAGTTAGATCTGACGGTTAACGAAGCAAGGATCACAATTTTCTCGAGATGATTTAGAGTTGGAAAACCCAACTTGCCTAGTGAGAGAAATCCTCGCCCAACGAGAAGAACTCTTTACAAAAATTAATTTTTACACTCACTCAACAAGCTATGGGCTCGCCCAATGAGTCTACACAACACAAAAACGCAAATTCTACAATTTGACAGAACCAGATGGCAAAGAGAAACCAATTTTGAGTATCATATAAGTTCCAAACACATCAAATTCATGATAAACAAATCAATCAAGTCAAAATCATTACATTCACCACACATACCATCAAAAGTCCCAAATTTTATAACATATCGAAATCTTAAATCATATTACATAAAATTGAAGATCATATACCCAATTTCAATTGTTCACAACAATCAAACATATAAGATTATGAAATTAGCTTCTCTCATAAAATTAGCTTCTCTCACTTTGATTGAAGTTCTTAAAGCCCATTAAATTGTTCCACAGCTTTTACCCACAAAACCCCTAAAAGACATATATAATAACTCTATGTTGATTTAACAAAATAAAACATCATTTTCTTCTTTTTATTTGTAAACATTTATATTTCCTACTTTACCCACCTCATTTTTTAACTCTCTCATGTTTTCATTCAAATAATCTTCACCATATACCAATCTCATTTCTCATCTTTTAACTTTTTTTACATATTACTTGAACCAATTAAATAAAAATCTTAAAAAACTAAATTTTAAATTTAATTTAATTTTATAAAAAATGAGTTTGTAAAGTGACATATGTGTTGACTTTAAGATTATAAATTCGACCTATTTTAATGAATATAAATCTCCAACATCTACCCTAAGACATTATATATACTAAAATATCATCTTAATAAATTAATTTCAAGTTTAACTCAAATCAAAATAGTTCTCACATCCTATAATATATTTATTTCTTCTCACCACTTTCAACATATTCTCCTGACACCATAATTCCTTTTAAGTACCGTACACCACAAGTTTCAATTTTTATATTATGTTTCTAACAAAGTCAACTTAAAAACTCTTAATCTTTTTAATTTCACCCATCCTTTCTCTTCCACTCCACATAAATTTCTCAGTCCACCCAACGAAACCTATTTTTTTTCCTAAAACAATATTTTCCTAAAAAGAAGTTGGTACTTAAAAAAAAAAAAACAAGACTGATTTTAGGAGGACCACTCTATACCTCTCTCCAAGAAATGTATTTACAAATCCCATAAAGCAAGTTTACCACTTTCCTTAGAGCTCTTGCATCACACAAAATTTAGAAGAAATTTAATGCTAGTTAATGTATTTATTAATGTGTAGCACAAAACTTTCTCTTATGACACCACGAAAAAACCAACAATTTCACCAATTACATGCATTAGTCCAACCATTGGACCAATTACATTTTGGTTTCCAATGTACATGTTTTCAATAAACATGTTTTCAATAGACATGTTTTCTATATTTGTGTCAAAATGAAAACCACTTATAAATCACTTTAAATTCCAGGAATCATATATTTACAACTTGAAAACTAATTTGAAACCACATAATTGATCAGTATATACATACAAATATAAATTTACATGAATGCGAATTCCAAACTCCATTCTTTAACTTATAGGTTCAACACTAGTAATAATTTAATCAATATTAATTAAGATATAAAATACTCTTTATAAACTAAGTAACAAGAAATACATTTTGTTACCATTTAAAATAATATAATATTTAATTTAAATTTTGAATAATTTTAGAATATGAAATAATTATCAAATTCAAATAAGTTATACAAATAATTTAAAAAAAAATATTTAATTATATTTGATATTCATTCAAATGAAATACTATAAGGTGTTTGATATTAAATTACAAATCTGTTAATTAATATTATAATTTCAAATCAAAGAAAATTATTAATCTTTTTCCTTATAAATTTCTGTCGATAAATTAGATAACATAAACCATCAAAATTTCTCAATATAACCAATTAAGAATAACGTGTACATATTATATTATATTATATTATGTTATTATTACATTATATTATATTTATATGGAATTCTTTTTACATATTTTTTTTTTCTATTTTAGTATCTAAATAATCTTTTTCTAAGATTAAAATAATTATTTATAATAAGAAATATCTATTAAATAAATACAAATTATGTATAATAAAATTATAAAAATTACTTATTTTTATAATTATTTTTTATAATAATATTTTATAATTTAATAATATGTTTATTTTAATAACAATCATAAAAATATTTTTTTATGTCTTGTTTAAATAAAATTTCTTACATGTATTTTCTAAACAAGCCTATGCTCATTGTCAATACATGAATATTTTATTAAAAATTAAAAAGCGAAAGAAAAAAAAAACAAGAAGACCACACTAAATTCACGATAAAATTACATAGTCAAAAATACCTACTATGATTTCATTCACAGAAATCATTCCATACTTTGAATTTTATATATTAAGAAAAAGAAAATTTTCTTAGAATATTAAAAAATTTATCAGTAGTCAATACTCTTTCATTCGAAAATGTTTTTAATTTTTAGAGGTTTTTGTTTTGAAAGATTTAATATTAATTTTTTCTGATCTATTTTATTAATTTTTTTTTTGTTTATTGCACATGTTTTATACTCATTTAAGCATTTTTGTGAATTAAAAGTTTATGGTATTGTAAGTGTTATCGATCTTTTGGGGATCATAGACAAGAAAAGACACAATTGGTGGGTGGGAGACAGTGAAAATGATGGCATGTGAAGACAAAGGGGTATTTTGGGACACTTAAGGAAGATAAATTGAGAGGGTAGTGTGTTAGTGGAACAGTGAAAAATGTATATAGTATTAGACCTAATTTACATGTGTCCGGATCTCCGACCATATTAATCTTTTCATACCCCAAAAGTAATGGAATGGAATTTCTTTTTTAGACTTTGGTTTAAGAATAATTAAAAATTAAGGACAAGTTTTGTGTATAAAAAGATTGGGTCAATTATATTTTCGTAGCACATGTAATGTATTTTTTTATTTTCTTTTATAAAAACAACAAAAGTTCTCACATTGTTGTAATTAATCACCAATATATTCTATATATTATTAATCTTAGAAGGTAAAAGTGTCATAATTTTGTTCTTAAAATATGAAAGGTACAAATATAGTTTCATTTAGATTTTTTTTATATCAATTAATTGCATCATTAAATATTCCTAAAACAACGTGTGAATAAACATTTAATTATTCAATTAATAAATAATAAATATGAGTAGAACCAGATAGAATTATACATGATAAGATTAATAATTTTTTTCAATTGTATTAAATACACAACTTGATAATCCCTATTAATGAAAAAGATATAATAAATTAAAATATTACTGATATTTGTAAGAATCAACATTAACATTAATATTTAATAGAATAATTAATAGATGTTAATAAAGTTTAAGTGAAACTATAATCGAAAAACTATACTTTTTTATTTATTGTATTAAATTATTTGATATGAAAATTATTTTATCCAAAAAAATTATGACGTAAATAAAATTGATTATTATTTGGTAAAGAAAATAAACGAGCAGGAGCAGGGAAATGGAAAAATAAGGGATGAAAAAAATGACAGCTTTTTAAAAATGCTGTCCGAACTGTAAAACTATATAAAACGCCTTTCATAAAGAAATGAAAAATATAAGGAATGAATTTCAAATAATATAAAACCATTTACGTTGTTTGGAATTTCAAATAATAAATCATTTGCGTTAAGAACAATATAATAGACTAAAATAATTTTCAATCAGTATAAACATTTTTTAATATTTTTTTCCACTTATTTAAAAAAGTAAAGATAAATTTCTCTAATTTTTTATTTTTAGTTCTAGTTATGTAATAAAATACTCTATTATTTTATTTCTTCTCCAATTCTTTATCCATTCTAGTCTAAACAAAATGCTAATATTTTAACTAGTAGATTTCGCTTTGTTCCTTTTAGAAACAAATATAAAAAAAACTGTTAATTATATCAATAAAAAAACTCATAAAATAGATAACTTGTATTCTGAATTTTGACATATGATGTGGCAGTAGTTCGAATTCTATCACCATCTTTTAAAGAATTTGACCTATTTAGAATCTACCACTCTTTTAATTTGGTCCGACAAAAACCGGGCTGGGCTGGGCTGTAATTGGGCTTGATCCAAGGTAGTTGCAACAGAAGTCCAAGGTGAGAGTTCCTTGGCGAAAAAATATAATAAGAGTATTCAATATTAAGAAAGTGTGATGTAAGATATTCCTCCCAAAATTAGAATTGCAAGAAAACAACGAAAATTTAAATAATAAAAAAATGTGAAAATGAAAAAAGTATATTAAATAATTTATTTTTATTGTATTCTCAATTTTTTTTCCCTTTTTATAATGGTGATTGTTTTAAGGTTTAAATAAATTTGAAGTTTATCATAGAAAAAAAACTACGATGTAAAATATTCCTCCCAAAAATAGATTTGTAGAAAACAACGAACATGCAATTAACGAAAAATGTGAAAGTGAAAAAAACATATTCAATGATTTACTTTTATTGAATTCTCATTTTTTTTCCTTTGGTGATTGTTTTTAAGGTTTAAATAAATTTAAAGTTTATCATAGGAAGGAATTACCATGTAAAATATTTCTTCAAAAATTAGACTTGCAAAAAACAACGAAAATGCAATTAATGACAAATGTTAAAGTGAAAAAAACATATTGAGTGATTTATTTGATTGAATTCTCAATTTTTTTTTCCTTTCAATGGTGATTTTTTTAAGGTTTAAATAAATTTAAAGTTTATCATAGAAAAGAATTACGATGTAAAATATTTCTCCCAAAATTAGACTTGCTGAAAACAACAAAGTGCAATTAATAAAAAATGTCAGAGTGAAAAAACATATTAAATAATTTTATTAAATGGTAAATATTCCTAAAACAACGTGTGAGTAAACATTTAATTATTCGATTAATAAATAATAAATATGAGTAGAACCCAATTAGAACTATACATGTTAAGATTAATATTTTTTTTCGATTGTATTAAATACAAAACTTGATAATCCCTATTAATGAAAAAGATATAATAAATCAAAATATCACTGATATTTGTATATGAAACAACATTGACGCTAATATTTAATAGAATAATTAATAGATGTTAATAGAGTTTAAGTGAAATTATAATCCAAAAACTAGACTTTTTATTTATTGTATTATTTGATATGAAAATTATTTTATCAAAAAAATTATGATATAAATAAAATTGATTATTATTTGGTAAGCTAATATAAAAAAAAAATTCATAAAACAAGGATATAGATGTTGTCACATATATAAAAATTTCATATTAAATTCAATAATCTGAATACATATATTAATATCATATTCTAGTAAAATATATATATATATATATATATATATATATATATATATATATTAATTAACAAATAACTTTTAAATATAGAAACTAAAAAAGAAATTTGCACCTATATAAGAGTAACCAAATCTAGACTTCTATATATTTTGTCTCATACATAAAGAATTCCCTGACCCTCTATTCGTATCACAATTCATCGAACTGAAAGAGTAAATTTTGAAAACATAAGATTTAAATAGTCTTTCGTAGAATTAAAAAATAAATAAATTTTGATCAATAGATTCAAGAAACTTAATCATTCATATATAGGTCGGGTGATTGCAACGTGAAGTATTATAAAATTCAGCAAGCAATCTTGTTTGGATATGATATGATTTAAAAAACCAGTAGCTTTTCCTTTGTGGAGTCATCATTTTATTTTCAAATGTTTCTTTGATGTTTTGTTGCATTGAAGAAAGAACACAAGTCATGACTATTACCTTTCTTTATTTAACGTATTTATATATATCTTTACATATGGCATTGGGTTTTGCAGAAATGGAGTCTGAGGCACTGATATGGGGAGACAAACTCTTACTGAGAGGATTGTCGTTCCATGGTTTTCACGGAGCATTACCCGAAGAGAGGAAATTAGGTCAAAAGTTCGTGGTAGACATTGATGCATGGATGGATCTCAAACAAGCTGGCAAATCTGACAACTTATCAGATACTGTCAGTTACGCAGATATATATTAGTGAGTGACCAACAAAATTTTCATCATTTCAATCACTGCTTAAACATCTCATATTATTATGATTGGTGATGCTGATGCTGATGCAGCTTAGCTAAGGAAATTGTTGAAGGGTCAGCTCAGAATCTTCTGGAATCAGTAGCTGAAAAAATTGCAGTGATGACTCTGACAGATCATGAACAAATATCTGCTGTTCGTGTGAAGATTGAAAAGCCTCATGTTGCAGTTCATGGTCCGCTTGATTATTTAGGTGTTGAGATATTTCGACGCAGAGCTCATTTGTCAAATTAGAACTTTCATCTTCTTTTGCTGCTCTTATTTTGTTATATGCTACAAGTCTATTATTGTTCCAATACTTTTATATTATTTAGGATATTAATAATGTTTTTGCAGTTTTCTTATTAATATAAGACTATGTTTATTTTGTTGTTATCATTTGATTAATTTAAGATTCGATATAGTTAAAACATTTAACTATGGTCGGAATTCTCTTATAGATCGAGCGATGGGTATCCTCAATAATTTCTCAGAGGCTCTTCTCGCACATTCGTATATTTCATTCTGCATCCTCATATACTTGTGAAAAGATCTATTTACTCTTATATTTTTTTCATTTCATCTCTTTCTTCCTCCTACTGTGCTTCTCTCTCTCCCACGTCCTTTTTTCCTTCTGCAATTTTGATCTGTGCTGTCTAAAATATAATTTTTTATATGTATTTCAAAATACTCCAGATACAAAATTTTTATTTTCAAAATTCGGAATTAATATTACAAGAAGATAATAAATAAAATATTTTTAACTTTTTTAAATTTGGAAATTAATTTTTACACATTTTCAGTATACTAAAACCAAAATATAATAAGAGGAGAGTGAGCTATACTATATTATAGACTAAATATGTTTTTTTTTGTCAAATTATTTTTAAAAATTATGTTTTATTTTAAATTAAATATATACTTATTTTATTCGTATATTTTCCTTTTATGAAAGTTGTGTAAAATATTCTTTTCAACAAGGTGTAAGTAGAAGTTGTATCATAGTCCACTATAAATATGTGATTTTTATAAAATGTGGAGAAAAATAGGTATATGGTTTAATTTAAAAACAAAATATGATTTTTTTTAGAATAATTTGAATTTTTATAATAAGATTTATGTACTATTTTACGTATTTTTTTGTATTTTATTATAGTTGACTAAACAAATAACATCACTGAGAAAATACAATCGGAAGTCATTTGAAAAAGAAATACTAATTAAGGTCTTTTTGGATAAAGAAAATAGAAATTATTTTTATAAGGAAAAAAAACTATAATTTATTTTTTATAAAAGAAATATCAAATTTTAAAGAAGTGAATACGAAATAATTTTTATGAATTTTTATTTATAAAGAAGTTCGTCTATAATCCTGATTCAATGAAATGCTAAATTCATAAATCCTATACAAATATTTATGATTTTTATCGACCGATATATTTTTTACTTAATAACACTTATTGACATGTCATTTGATTAAGTACACTCGATTAAATGTTATATTAATGACCCTTCGTGGTTACAAGAAACGACAAGATTGGTTGGGATTACTATACTTTTACACCACCTAATAATTTACAAAAAATGAATGGTTTTTGGAGAGCTTGTGGATTTCGAGAATAGACCAATAATACTTTTTTATATCCTCTTAAACTACACATATGTTCTTTAAATTTTTTTTATGATTATTAATTCATTAAAGTCGTTGTTATCATGAGTGAATGTCTGGATATCAAATTTCAAAATAAGTGTAGTTATTATGTTTAATTAAATGGAAGTAATTATAAATTTGAGTATTTTAAATTCATATTTATTAAAAATTGTTTTATTGATTATTTAAAATATTTGTTAGTTTTATCTAATCATGTTTGTTGTTTAATTTTTGTCTTCAATTAAATTAGATGACATGATCATTTATTTTTAATTCTGTCAGAACCATTAAAAACGCACCCAAACCCTCTGAACGGACGTCAGGTGTCAAGCTGAGGGGAGTCAGAAATCAGATAGTGGAATGCATGTGTCAGCAGAGGAGCGGACGTTCGTTTTAAACAAAACTGAGTTTTTGAAAGTTTACGTCACACTCTCTGCATGCATCTTCTTCTCCAAAAACTCTGATATTTCTCATTTCTCCTCCTTCTCACTAAAAGCTCTCCGTTCTCTCTACGGAATCTTACCTTTTCTCTTTTCCGATCTCCGTTCAGGCACCGTAGAAGCACTTCTGGCGTCCCAAGCTTCCGTTTGAACCGATCAGTTTCGAGTTCTGAACGGGTAAGTTCTTCTTGTCCTTAGCCGTTCGTTCTCGGACACATGCAAACCAAGTTCTAGTTGCACGAATCCATAGTCTCATTCTGAACCATTTTGGTCTGTTGTTTGATTCTGGTTTGAAGAGTCGTTGAGCGTTGAGGGTAGAAGGAATCATAGTCAGGCGAACTGTATTTCTGTCTCTAGGACGTTCGTTTACGCTCAGAGGTAAGGGAAGCTTATTTAATTTAATTTGTATGTTTACTGTGCTGCATGAACGTTCGTTGAGTTGCTAAATTAAAGTGAAGTATGATTGTTGTGATATTTGACTATATGATATATGATGGTTGCTATGTTTTGAGGTATGAAATATATGAAATTTATATGATATAGATTAAATGAAGTATGAAAATTGATTATGATATGATTGTATAAAGTTATGAAACTATGTGTTAAGAACTGAGTTGAATATGAATGAAATTCTGGATATGAAATTTCCCTATGATAGTGTACGTTCGTCACTGAACGGTCATTGACCGTTCAGAAATACTAGAAATCTTGGTTAAAATTGGATTCTTTCATTTGGAAAGAATCTTAGTTGAGGACGAGCGTCTTCGTGTGGTAGTATTATGCTTGAGCGTTCGGCCAAGCATAGTTGTATCTGGGTATTCTGTGATAAACTTAAATTTGTAAATATATGTAATTGTATATTTTAGTTATTCTTAAACACTATTCCAATAGTATCTTATTATATTTATCAAGCTTTCTATTATAAGTTTAGTAGTGCTCGGTCTCATACCAAGTGCTCGTAATGAGGAGTGCTCGGTCTTATATCAAGCGCTCGTACTCGTTTCTTTTATATGTAGATGAAAATAACGTTCGTCCAAATTCAACAGAGTTTTCTTTCTACAGTGCTCAGTCATTGACTGGCATTCGGTTTTCGGAATGTTAAACTCAAATAAGCTAATTTTTCATAAGCGTTCGGTTTCTTTATGTGAATTCTTCTAAGTATGGTTCTTTAAATGTCTTGAAGAGTTTACATTCATTGGTTCCGGCCTAGAGCCTTAGTACTTGACATGTTCTTTGAGGTGTTCGGTTTGAGCTCACGAGAGTCAGTTCATTTAATTGGCTCACTTTTTAAAGTAACGTTCGTTCTAGTCGTTCTTGTGACATATAGTTGTACTCGGTTTTTTTCTCAACTTGACAGTAACCCTCTCGGTCTTATTCTATTATGGAACGGGAGATTTCTCTGTCTCGTTCCAAGTGTTCGTCCTCGTTCTGAGTGAGGATTGAACGTTCGGTATTTGATGTCCTTAATAATCCTTGAACAAAGATGAATTTGAGTAGATTTGATAATGAAAGATGAAGAAAATATGAGATGGATGAAATGTTGTGGATTATGAACGAGCGTTCCAGGGAGGAACGACTCATGGATGATTATTGAATTTGTAAAGTATGACTGTGGGCATGCTAAGCTGGCGGTTCATCCTGATGTTCCGTGATTACTCATTCTCACGTAGAGGAGGGTAGGTCATGTGTGAGAACGGCAGGAGGTCCTAGTCCTTAGGTTTAGTATTACGATTTATATGAAACGTATGATGAAATATATCTTGTGTGTTTGATTGTGTGAAATGTATGTCTATACATGAATTAAATTACATAAGCTTACCCTGTGTTTTCCTTGTGTTGTCTTATTTTGTACATCCGTCTTTGTCATTGCAATGATCATCCGTTGTGGATGTGAGCAGAAGGAGACGAGTTCCTGGAAGAAGCTTTAGCGGAAGAAAATCTTGTTGAGGTGGAAGTGAAGACCGAACAATAGGACGTTCGGTCATTAGTCTAGTTACAGTAAGGTGGTCGTTTGATCACCTCCTCTTTTAATTATATTTGACCGTTCGGTTTAAACTCTAGTAAACCATTCGGTCAGGTTTACTTATTCTGTATAGTTTTAGTCGTAACCTTTCTGTAAGGCCGTTCGGTCATAACCGTACGTTATTCTTAGTGTAAGACTGATCTGACTTATTGGTAAATGTAATTATTCTAGTATATAGTTATACTGTATTTTTGGAATGTTACAAATTCTCTCGAACTCTCTTAACGGTTAATATATATTTATATAATTGATTAAAATAGAATCAAAATTATAAAATTTAAATATGAATAATATTAATTGATTAGGTTATTTCTATAATCGATTAGTAAGATTATTAAGATGATTTTCTTTAAAAATAATAAGCATTTTTATTTAAAAATACAATTTTTCATATTTAAGTGTAAGAAAGAAGAGTATAAAGTTAAACAACCGAGTTTTTGTAACATTCAGGAGCTATTTGATTTTACATAATCTTGTCGGAATAGAATTGATTTGTAACATTTATACGTGTATTTGTTCTTTTTACATTGTGCATTTCTTTCATTTTTTTAACTATATTCACTGTATAGGTAATAATCTTGGTGTAATTGTGTGAAGCATTGTATTAGTTCTTAATATATAGGGTCTAAAATTATTAAAGTATACTTGTGATTCAGTGAATTATTTGATCATGCTGGAAATCTTGTTTGAAAGAAAATTAGATGTAAAATAAAGTTAAATCGAACTAATATAAAAATTGTGTGTTATTTTCTTCTTCTTTCACTAATCTTGTGTTTTCTTAATAATTTAAAAATATATAAAGAATAAACCCCTAATCAAAAATTCAGGTCTAAATTTATGTAAAACCAATTCACTCCTTCGATGGAAAATATTAATTATTACTGTTTTTAACAAATCGTAATAATAGTAATAATAAAATAATAGTAATAATTATAATAATCTTAATAATAATAATATTAATATTGATAATATTAATAATAATTGTAAAATATGAATAGTATAATAATTATAAAAATAATAATATTAATAATAATAAAAATAATACTAATACAAAGATTAATCATAATAGTCATTATAATAATAAATATAATATAATAGTTATAATAATAATAATAATAATAATATATTCGTAATTATAATAATATTATTATTATCTTATTAATATTATTGTTATAGCAATAAAAATAATAATAATAATAATAATAATAATAATAATAATATATTATTGTAACGTTCCAAATTATATAAAACTATATAATATATTAGTTCATATTTTAATATAATAGAATAGTTAGAAGAAAACATGCAGATAAAGTCTTAAGGTTATAGTCATCCCAAAATGGCTATAATTTAAAACTTTAAACACACATAAATACAAGAACATCTATGAATCCTAATTAGGCTAAGTAGCGGCATCATCTTCTTCCAAGGCCTGCTTTAGAGGCACATCACCTACCTCTGCTCACATCCAAATGGATGATCATTGCAAAAAGGACACACCACACACAAGTAGACACAAAACAAACAGAAGGGTGAGCTAGATATACAAAAAATCATGTTATAACAATCACACACAACATACGAGTTTCATTCAAAGTTACTGGATCACATAACAAAACTTGTTACACTTTTAAACTTGACTCGTCCGGACTTAGAATTATTTTCGAGCTATGACTGGTCATGCACTCGTGGTGGCTTTTACTGCTTTGCAAAGTCATTGTCAATGGGTTTCACCCTACCATACTCACAATGTTAGTTTGTACCATGCCTTGGAGCATACTAGAAGCCTCCAAGACTAAGACCTCCTGATACTCCTCACGACATAGATCAATCCCCTCTAAGTGAGAAGAAAGACTATTGGAGCTTCAGGATAACCCCCAAGACTGAGCTTCCATGCACATCATTCTAAACATACAAAAGGGCACCACCATGGATCCTCTCCTTGAGAATCATGGAATTACGTCCATTAACCACACTTTCACTTTAAACCTTATACATCACTCTTATATTCATACACTTTTACTTTAACCATATACATCAATCACATTTTACATCTCAAACAACATTGTATTAAAACCACACCAAGATAAGGAACTAAAAGGCACATGTCACTCAGATGATTCGCTCAACGCACCTGATTCGCAAGGCGAGACAGGAGTTGCTCGCACAGCGCACCTCTCGCCATGCAAATTAACTCGCAGAATGTATCAGACTTCAAACTTCTCGCATAGCACACGCAAGTCGCTATGCGAGAGCCTAGATAGAGACCAACCCCCTAAAACCTCTCGCTATGTGCCTAATTCGCCTTTCGAATTAAAATATTAGCAGCTCTAGACCATCACCAGTCGCATAGCGACAAGATTCGCTATGTGAATCACCAGACAGAGAGCAACACCCTCCAGTCATTCGCACAACGCACCAGCTCACACAGCGAATGTCTCAAACAGAGAGCACCCTCTACAGGGACTCGCTATGCGAGACCATTCGCATAGCGAGTCTGCATAATCTGCAGAACGCAATTTCTGCAGAATTATGCAACTCACACACCCTTTACCATTTCTAGTCATTTTCCCCAACTTCTAACGCACCTAATTCGTATTTTATACTTAATTAAACTTATCTAGATGATCCCAACCCTCCTTATTACCAATCTAGAGTGATTAAGGCTCAAATTCAACTCTAAAACACCAATTTCCACAACTTAGGGACCCAAAACCAATTCTACTACTATGAACTTGTTTTTGACCAGTTTGATGACTCTAACAAGTCACAAATAACCTCCCTATATTGTCCCAATAGACTACAAGAGCCCTAGACTCCTAACTCTCAAATTCATTATCTCACTTCCTCCAAAATAACTTAAAACACTATCAATTCACTATGCTTTCTATCTAAACAAAGTTGTAACAGATTTCACACCCCAAATCACTCACAACCTAATCAATTACAATAAATTAAACTCATCCACTCAGTTCATAACATCACAGCATAGTTCACAGATTTCACATTTCAACACATATCACACAATATACTCAAAAACGTAAAATACAACTCCAAACAGTACACCAATTCAGAATTCAGTATACATATACCTCATGCAACCAATTTAAAGAAATATTCTAGCTCCCATTACCTCCAAGTCGAACTGCCCAGCTCACAAAGACTCCTCAACAATACCCTTCGCAGTAAGAACCCAACCAAACCCTACAAACCACCAAATTGGTGATAGGAACAGCTCTTAAAGCTAGGATTGAGTAGAAAATGAAAAGGGAAAGCACAAGACACATGTAACCAGCAAAATCGCATGTGTTAGGTTCAAGAACAGCGAAGAAACTGGACAGAAGGACTTACCAGCCTAGGACTCGAGATGAATCGGTCAGTTGTGAAACCCTCTACGATACGGATGCCTAGGCGCCACTTGATCGGAAATCCAATGGTTTAGTAAAGAGAAATGAAAGAGAGAAGGCAGAGAAGAAGGAGTAGAGTTGTGAAGAGTGATACATGTTTCTTCTCAGATAATGGGAGGAACTTTGAATCCAACACTTTTATATTAACATTATTTTATCATTAACACTCAGTCACCTTATCTGCTGCCACTTGTACACTCCCCAAGGCCCATTATTCTCAGTTTTTACAATTATAATACTAAAAATAATAATATAATACTAATTACAATAATTATAATAATATTAGAAATAAAAATTGAAATAATCATAATAATAGTATTACTACTACTAATAATAATATTAATATTAATAATTAAAATAATAATATGAAGAATAAAAATTATAATAATAATAATAACATTAATAAATGAAAAAATATTAATAATAATATTCATAATAATTACTATTAAAATAAATATATTATTATTATTATTATTATTTTATAAAAATAATAATATTATTATTAAGAATAATAATATAATAATAATTATCAATATTAATAATATTAATTTTAATAATATTAAAACTGATAATATTAATCATAATTATTATCATAATAAAAATAATAATATTAATGATAATAATTATTATTATTATTTTTATTATTATAAATATAAATATAATCATCATCATCATAATAGTTATAATAACAATT
Source organism: Vigna umbellata (assembly GCF_029865625.1). Taxonomy (NCBI): domain Eukaryota; kingdom Viridiplantae; phylum Streptophyta; class Magnoliopsida; order Fabales; family Fabaceae; genus Vigna; species Vigna umbellata. The sequence goes on along the minus strand of NC_142175.1, from coordinate 25,594,054 downwards.
TTTATCATAATAATGGCAATATTAATAATAATAATTATTATTATAACTATTATAATAATAATAATAATAATAATAATAATAATAATAATAGTAGTAGTATATTAATAATTATAAATAGTATAACAAAAAAATGTAATATTCATAATTTTGATAATAAAACTAATAATAATAAATATAATAATATTAATGATAATTATTACAATAATATTTGTAAAGACCTAGAAAATGGTATTTTAGAAGTTATACTAGTTTAAAAATAGTGATACTCAATTATTTTAATATTAAAATATTTTAAAATAAATAGTTTCATTACAAAAGAGTTATATTATTTTACAACACATTCTCTCTAGAAATCACTTTTCTAGATTTTTCTAACTTTTCTCTAGAAGTACTTATCTTGTATTCATATGTTTGAATATCAAAAACCGCTTGAGTGATCACAGTGACAAGATATTCAAATCTAACCAATTGGTTTCTTCAATAGTGTAAGTTGGCTTTCTACTCATTGTAAAATCCATTAAAATTATCCATTTTAATAAATAGTAGCAATTTTTTAATAGTAATAATATTAAAGCTAGAAAATATAATTAGTAAGAAAATTATGATAAAAAAAATTAAAAATTTATAATAACGGATTATAGTAATTTTAGAAGAAGGAATTCAAAATTTTGAAAATTTTATTTTAGAAGGTTTCGTAAAAAAAATTAAAAAAAAAAGTTAAAAAAATAAAAAAAACAAATTAAAATGATTGCAAAAGGACAAAGCACCTTTCAGAGGTTGAATCAGGAGGAAGCCATTTTCGGTGGTGATGGAAGTCAAAATATTATTTTTAATAAAATATTATTTTAATAAAATATTTAAAAAAATTAAATAGTGTCAAATCTTAGCCTATAAATAACAAGCAAGGGGGAGGTTGAATTTTGAACCAAGAATTGAGAAATTTTGAGAAGAGAGTGTTAGGTGAAAATTCTAGTTGTAAAGAGGAGATTCTGGAAGTTTTTTTGGGAACAATCTGATCAAGATATTGAGTCTGGAACAGAGGTAAGTGGAGCTAACTTTCATAGGCTTTTATGTTAATTATTTAATTATTATTCATGTATTGAATTATTATGTATGTTTATGTGTTAGTGTATTTTTTTCTATTGCATCTTTCTGGAAGGATAAGAAGATATCTAACCAGCTATGCCAGATTCAACTTCTTAGTTTCCCATAACGTTTATTTTTTTTTTCTCTTGCATCTTTCTTATTGAATTATTGTGTATGTCTATGTGTTAGTGCATTTTTTCTTGCATCTTTCTAGAAGGATAAGAAGATGTCTAACCGGCTATGCCAGATTCAACTTCTTAGTTCCCCAGAACGTTTATTGTTATCTATTAAATTTCAGTGTGAGAATTTTGGGTGTTACATTAGTTATTGAATATGAGGCAACAACGGTGCATGGAATTTTTGAAGGATTATGACTTTGAACTCTTGTATCATTCGGGGAAGGTGAATATGGTAGTTGATGCTTTGAGTAAGAAGACAATTCATGTTTCACAAATAATGATTAAAGAATTAGAATTGGTAGAGAAGTTTAGAGATCTGAAGCTACAAATTGAGTATGGGATAGATTTCATTAGATGTAGTAGTCTAACTATATCTAGTGACTTTGTTAATTTAATTAAGGAGAAGCAGTTTGAACCTTAGCCTGAAAAACATAACAGAATTGAACGGAATGGAATAGGCTAAAGAATTTAGGCTGGGATCTGATGGTGTATTAGGGTTTAAAAGTAGAGTATGTGTGTCAGACAATGTGGAGATGAAGAGATTAATCCTCGAAGAAGGACACAAGAGTCGTTGGGATGAAATACTTCCTCTAGTGGAATTCACCTACAACAATAGCTTTCATGCTAGTATTGGAATGACACCTTACGAGACTTTATATGGAAGACGATATCGAACTCCTTTATGTTGGTACCAGGATGGTGAAAGGGCTTTGGTAGGACCTGGATTACTACAACAAACCACAGACAAAATAAAGTTGATACGAGAAAGAATGAAGGCTTCGCAGAGTAGACAAAAGTCATATGTTGATCAAAGGAGAAGACCGCTGGAGTTTGCAGTCGAAGATCATGTCTTCTTGCGAGTGACTTCAACCACTAGTGTAGGAAGGGCTCTTCGTTCGAAGAAACTTTCTCCTTAATTCATTGGTCCATATCAAATTTTAAGAAGAATTGGGCCAATCACTTACGAGATTGCCTTGCCTCCTAAGTTGGCCAATCTCCATTCAGTTTTTCACGTTTCTCAACTAAGGAAGTATGTACCTGATCCTTCTCACATTCTAGAAGTATAGGAGATTCAAATGAGAGAGGACCTCTCGGTAGAAGTACAACCAGTTAGTATAGAAGATCCTCGGACAAAGCAACTCAGAGAAAAAACTATCAACTTAGTCAAAGTGGTTTGGGATAGAAAAATAAGTGACTCTACTTGGGAATTAGGAGATTATGTGAAGCGTTTGTACCCTCATTTGTTTTTGTGAAGTGTCAAATTTTCGAGGTCGAAAATTTTTTGTTGTTGGGGAGAAAGAAAAGTCAATTAAAATTATCCATTTTAATAAATAGTAGCATTTTTTTAGTAGCAATAATTTAAAGGTAGAAAATATAATTAATAAGAAAATTATGATAAGAAAAATTAAAAATTTATGATAACTGATTATAGTAATTTTAGAAGAAGGAATTCAAAATTTTGAAAATTTTATATTAGAGGGTTTTGTAAAAAAAATTAAAAAAAAGTTAAAAAAATAAAAAAAAACAAATTAAAATGATTGCAAAAGGACAAAGCACCTTTCAGAAGTTGAATGAGGAGGAAGCCAATTTCGGTGGTGATGGAAGTCAAAATATTATTTTTAATAAAATATTAAAAAAAAATTAAATGGTGTCAAATCTTAGCCTATAAATAGCAAGCAAGGGGGAGGTTGAAATTTGCACCAAGAATTGAGAAATTTTGAGAAGAGAGTGTTAGGTGAAAATTCTAGTTGTAAAGAGGAGATTCTGGAAGTTTTTTGGGAACAATTTGATCAAGATATTGAGTCTGGAACACAGGTAAGGGGAGCTAACTTTCATAGGCTTTTATGTTAATTATTTAATTATTATTCATGTATTGAATTATTGTGTATGTCTATGTTTTAGTGTATCTTTTTCTATTGCATCTTTCTAGAAGGATAAGAAGATGTCTAACCGGCTATGTCAGATTCAACTTCTTAGTTTCCTCATAATGCTTATTTTTTTTCTTGCATCTTTCTTATTGAATTATTGTGTATGTCTATGTGTTAGTGTATTTTTCTTGCATCTTTCTTATTGAATTTTGTTGTTTATAGGCGCAATTAGTGTCCTTTAATCTATGGGAGTTGTTTGGAAATTTTTTAAGGTTGTTTGGTCTTCTAGCAGATAAGGGAAGATAATGATTTCTTTATTTTCAAATTAATAAGTATGAATTATGGTTGCTAGGTTGTAAGGTTGATGTTCAATTGATTTTGTTATAATTAGAAATGGTTGTTTAGTGATAATTGTGTTTTGATGAGTGTATTTGGTTAAATGATGCATGAGGCTATGAATGATTGTGAATTTGTACTTGTATGATCTTTTGAATGTTGTTGTTCTAAAGTGTAAATTGTATAAACTTGATGTGGTATTGGGAAGCAGAGAATAGGCTAAGTTATAGGTTAGTTTTTAATCTAAAAAGGTGGTCAAATAGGAGAAACTGAGTTTTTAGTCTATTTTAGGGTCATTTAAAACTTGTCTAGACTTCTAGTTAATAAAAAAAATGTAATTGAGTTGGTAAGTAGTCAATAAATCAAGTTTTTGGTTCATTTTAGGGGTTTAAAAAGGTGAAAATCTAAAGGAGTAGGTCTATGTTAAAAATAAAGGTTTGAGGTTTGTTTTTGAGATAATTGTGACTTGTTTAGACCCTTAGTTTGCTAGATTCTAATTTATAAAGTGTAGAATTGGTTATAGTGTTTTTTGAGTGGTTGGGTTGGTCTAGTACATCATATTTCTATCCAAATGAGCAATGTGGTACTCCATTTTCATATAAAAACATGTTTTCGTATAAATCTTAATGCTAAACTTGAATTGGTTTTGGTTGTGCTTTCGATTCTCTTGTTTCATGCTAAGCTTGAATTGTTTTTAGTACTTTGATGAAGTTTTAATAATATTTATGGAACTATATAATGGGGTTTACGTGAGGTTATATATGTGATTGGAAAAGAATTCCAAGGAGGAAATTCTTAATGGTTGTTTCAAGTATTGTATGTATGAATGTATGAGCTCAGTTTTGGAGGTTATCTTAACACTTTACGGGTAATCCATTCTCAAGTAGAGAAGGGTGAGACATATGGTGAAAGTAGTAGGAGATCCTAGTCTAAGGGTTTTGTCATGGCTTAAGATGCGAAACAGACTAACCTTGTGAGTGTGGTAAGGTGGAACTCATTAACAATAATTTTGCATAACAGTAAAGGTCACCACAAGTGTATGACCTGCTATAGCTCAACATCCATACATGTATCCGGATGGTCAAGTTTAGGTCTTAATAATATGCTTAGGATGTTTGCTTGATTGTGGATGAATGTAATATATGATGATTATGAAACTCCATGTTTAATTCTTTTAATGTTAGCTTATTCTTTCTTCTCTTTGTTTATTTGTATTGTTTCTTCTCTTTTGCAATGATCATCGTAACGGTGTGAATTTAGGAAAATGTTTATGGTGAACAGATGCTAGGAAGAGGTGGACCTAAAGCGTAAAGTAAAATGTGTGGTTTCAAGTTTAATTCGTTAATATAAATACCCTATTACACTTATGGTTTAGTGTAATATCTTATAGTAATCCAGGTTTTAGTATATATTTTGCTATTATAAGTAGTTTTTGGATTATTTGTAATAACATCTATACTTTCTTTGAGTTAACCACTTTATATTATTGAGGTGTAACAAATCATATGATACTTAAATACTATGAAAAATTGGAATGTTACAATATTAATAATAATAATAATAATATTTATTATTATAAATATAATAATATTATTAATAGTACGGATAATAATAACAATTATAATATAATATGGTTGGCATTTTTGTAAATAATATTAGTGGCATTTGTGAATAAAAAAGGTAGTTGGGTTTTTTTAGTGATATTTACATATATCTAGAAAAGTAATAATGGTATTTTGATAAGTTAAGTAATAGTTGGGTGCAAAATAATTAAATAGCTAAAAAGAATGTTAAATGTCACATTTTTTAAGTAGGGGTAGATTAGGGATTTCAGCAATAGCATTTTCCTAAATAACATGAATAGCATTTTTCACAATAAGAAAAGGTAGTAAAAGTTTTTTTAGTGGCATTTTCGTATATCTAAAAAAGTAGTAAGAGTATTTTGATTGTTCGAGTAGTAATTAGGTGTAAAATGAATAAATAACCAAAATAATGTATAAGTGTCAAATTTTTAAGTAAATTGGGAATTTCGATAGTACTTAATTTATATACATCTCATTAACTAAAAGTGTACAAAGAAACTAAACACCAATTTCATGGTCCATGCCAAGGTAAAATATATTTGAAAACCTGATCAGAGTCTTGAAATGGAGATACTGATACACTTGAAGCATCAATTTGTAGGCAAGACTTGTATTCATTGAGCAGAAACTTTTAAATACAAAATTTTGACAGGATTAAAGAATAAACTACATGGAACAAGTAACAAAAAGCTCAAACAAAAGAAAAGAATACTGAAACCTTTGTATAACATTAAACTTAGTCCATCCAAATCACAACTCCGGAATTGAGCGACTATCTTTTTTCTTCAATTTTGACTTCCTTCGCTCATCTCTTGACCCAATCTTCTCACCTCCATCCCTTCCTTCGGATTTCTTGCGCTCTTTACTATGTTTAGATTTTTTCTTTCTTTCACTACCATCTTCAGTGTGCTCTTTGTTTCTGGAAGATTTTTTTCTTTTCAAAGGCAACTCCTCAACTTCCTCACTAAGTATCTCTGTCTGAGTTATTCCCTTGCTAGGAAGCGAAGAATCCACTCCTGAGGATGTATTTGTTACAAAAAATTAGATCAACTAGAAGTAAGGGACCACAATCACTGAAGTGGTCATGGTAAAAAATATATAAACGTTAAGAAACGGCAAGGTTCACAACTCAGGACAAGGAAAACTAATCCAGATACATCAGGCATTAAAGAAAATTACAACACTTTTGGTGACATTTTTGGGAAGGAATGACATCCAACAGTCAATATAAATCACTGTATATTTACTAATTCGAAATTTAAAAGCATTACCATTTTAAGCATATTTCATATGCTACAGTAAGGGAGTTTTTAGACAGTGTCACTGTCTCTAATATTCAACAACAAATCCATTTCATTCCCTATGACTAAATTATACAGGACTCTCATATCAAGTTGATAATTTTACTATCTCCCGAGAATACTAATATCTGTATCCCCCTAACAATTGTTTATTTCAGATCCAATTCTTTTGCTGTTTATCAAACTAATGCTAAGGTGTGACACTAGTGAGTGGACTGCTCCAGGAACAAAGAACCAGTGACACTCAACTCCAATGACTTTCTTCCAAGTTCCTTTCAATGAAGATCTTCTACCACTATATTGAAAAAGAAGAGACATACTAACCTTTAATATCAAATTTGGAGTCAAAAAGAACGTGCATAACATGTTGCTTCAGGAAAACCTGCAACCGGTAAGAAATTATATAAATGACTGTGACTACATGAATAAAGAATTACTTTAAAAAACAATAGACTTACAGATACCTACAACTATAAGCAGAAAATAAGTACAAACAATTCTAACAACCATTGAGGATCTTAGTTTAAAGCGCAGACAGGTTTCCATGTCAGCCACAAAAAAACTGGGTTTCTTCACAATATGACATCTTTTTCCCTAGTCCTCACAACCCTTAAAAGAAATGAATAGGTGAAAAGAAATATAAAACAGTCCTCTTATTAGAAAATATATGTTTAATCTTAAAACAGGTTAATGGCCTTTAGTTTATATACTTCATAACAAGATCATGTTATATTCCAATAAATAGTTTAGAAATTCAAATGGACACATCAATAAATCTATTTTAGTTTCCAGACCTACACATCCAAATAACAAGAACTATATAGCATGGTGCCATGGACAAAGAAATAGAGTATAAAACCTACAGCAGAAAGAAGCTGTCTTGTCTTTGTATCCCAAAGGCGTAAATAGCAGTCCAGTCCTGAAATGAAAGATCATGAAACTGAATTGATAACCGAAACTTAATATATTTTTGTCAGACCAAGAAACAATGAATCATTTTTCATCCAGAGAAAAGGTGATCCAGCAGCTACTAAAAGGTATTTAAGATATAAATTTGTTCCCCGAAACTAAAAAAACTTTAGAAACAAGTAAACAAATTTTAGGGATCCAAATCTTGCAACAGAGAAGCTTCACCATAATTAAAAGAAAATGCAATATTAAGGAAAAATACAGAGGAGCGCTCACCACATGAAGCTATAATAGGTAGCTCAGGGTGTCTGACTATGGATTTGATGCTTCCAGAGCATTTTCCAGAAAAACCTCCCAGCATTTTTCCTGCAATATAATTATTTGTTAAAAACAATTAAAATAACACTCATTAAAAAAGAGTCAACAAAAAAGACAACAGCAATAACAAGCATTCCTACGCTAAGTAATTAAGGTCAGTTCCATGCAATAAAACATGTCTGTAGATAAAATATTGACCTCTAAATCCTTACTAATTATTTAACCTGTAGATTTTCACAGTCTCCTATAGCCTCTAGCAATTAGGCTAGCCTCCATCAAATCTAATCTCCTTGACAAGGCTTATTATACAGGATTTTACACAAATGCCCAAATTACCAAGGCAAGTTTCTGCCACTTCTCTACAATAGGTGCTATCCAAGACAACAGAAGCAAAATAAAACAAAGTTTGTACCAAACTGAAGCTAAGTTAATGCAGTCGCACCATTTGACGACCAGGAGTCTATATAGTAGTTGCAATGTGAATAGATTACCCACTAGGCCATATGAAGCAATCACATTTTGGGGGACCACTTCTCTTGGAACATGTAACAGAAACCTAATTAAAGAAACAATCACCAGCATAGAGGTTGCACGAGGCATAAAAATGACACTTCACAAGCCTAAACCGAATCCCAAAAATATAAGCACTGGTCATGATATAGATACCTCATTATCTTATGCTTAACCTAAACTAAAATTTAACTGAATTTTGTCCTCAATAAAGGTAAATACAAGCATGAAGCAATGTTGCCCTTTGTTTTACGGACTAAAATAGGAAATGTTAAAGCAATGAATTAACTGCCCGATATTTGGAAATCACAAATTTCATGTTCATATCAATTGCTATAGAAGTGTATAACTCCGCTATTTGAAGTGCTTGGTGCATTTCTTAAGAAATAAGGTCCAATTATTGTTGGCAACACATAACTAATGTACAACATTGTCCAAAAGAAAAAAGTATTTTATATAAAGAATAAACAAGACGTTGATCAAGTAAATAGTGCCCAAAATATATGACAAGTTTTCCATTTTGGGATACCTGTGCGTATGTCAAAAGAAGCCATATCACCAGATCCATTCCCTACATAGACTGAATGGCCATCTATATCCTCGGCCAATGCTTTGATTGGTGTCTCACGAAAATCAAAAGAGAGAACAGGCCTCCTCTGAGCAGATATGTCATAAAGGCGGACCTATTCAAAAGACCAACGTTGCAAATAAAGAATGATGAGAAAACTTATACTGAGTCTGTTGGAGGAAAAAACAACAGAAACTAAGAATTTATCCCTTTCTGAATTGAAAAAGGTTATGAAAAAGGAAAAGTTGCAGTTAAATATAGTATCTAGCACAACTTTTTCAAGGATATCAAAGAAGATTACTCCATGCATTATTAGATCATTATACAAGGAAAATAAAATTTCTTCATTTATTTTAGAATTTGAGACAAATCCACTAATTAGATTATTACCTGATGGCTGTTGGTGCCAGCAACAAATTTTCGATGGTCATCTTTCATAAGAAATGCGGCAGATGTGAACCAAGTAGGTGTAAATATACCAAGGTTATCCTTAGGTGGCTGCACAAGTTAAAAAAAATTGTAAAATTAAGCACTGAAAATACTGCGCACCAGTATAAGATAAACTGGAGAAAGGTAAGCTAATAATTAATAACAAAGATGAAAAGAAGGGCTGAAGTAATGACTCACAGGTTTGGAGTTCCAGATCTTAGTGAGGTTGTTAATATCCCAAATGTTAAGTTCGACACCTTTCCTACAGACAAAGTACTTATTCATTATTTTTCAGCTCAAAATATGAGGAGATAACAGTTCTGTTTTGGTGACAATTTGTTTAGATTCTCAAGGATTATGTTAACAGGTACGCATTTTCATGTTATATAATTAATGCTTCTGCAGTAAGGTTGAGTATTTCTTTAAGGTTTTCACTTTGAGCCTTCCACAATAAAAGGTGCTATTGAAGATTCGTTGGCTTCCTCAAACTCGTAAAAATTCAACTCCATACAAATTTAGGTAACTGGATGCTCGCCGTCCTTAATGCCACTTGAAATTAGCATCCCAAACAAGGAAAGGTGAAGAGGTCATATCTTTCAGACCCAAGTTTATGCAAGGCCCATCCATAGATTGCATTAAGCAAAAGTAAGTAGGAGGGATAACACCAAACTCAAAAGGCAATGATTATTTGATTTTACTATTTGATTGAGTCAAACATCATCTATTATAAAGAATTTGCTCAGAATTTATTACATGAAGTAGGTTTGCCCATAAGCTGCAGATTTATTCTGGGCCTGTGCCAGTGTAGAAGAGGATTTTTTTTTTGAAAAAGAAATTTCTTTGAAAACATTTATTTCAGGGGAATACCTTTGACTGATTTTAAAAAAGAACAATTTGTTATTTAAATACCCTTTCATCTTTTTAGTTCCCATTTGTTACCATGCCTAGTGACTTGTCTTGTATTTTGTTCATCACTTTTATATTTCACAAAAAGGTTTCATTATCAAAAGTCGAATTCAAACTGTTTAATACTCATTTGTATTCAACCGAACTTTTAAGTTTATTTGCCACACTTACGAAAAATAAACTCACCCTCCAAATAAAGCAAAGTTCTCGTGTCTGTCCACCTTGCAACACAAGATGTTACCACCAGAGCATACATTCCATGTTTTTGGAGAGTCAGTACAGGAAGATTCTGTAGAAGAATCAGCAAGTTCAATGGACCTTATGCTAGCATTTCCTTTGGTTGTGCATGTAAGTAGAGTACAATACCTAAACAATCACCACATCCAAATGATTTAGGAAGTACATAAACACAAAATCAAGTTGCTGATAGCCCATGGACATGATAACACATACATAAGGGCATAATGCAAGAAACTAATGCATTTTAAACATGAAAGAACAAGTGCATGTACATTGAAACTAAAGATTTACTTATACTTATGGAAATAAAAATAGATACAGGTTAAGAAAGTGACAAAATCTGAATTGGATCCCCTCCTCCAACTCTGTCAAGTATCCAGGGTAAGAATTAAGTTTCCCAAGGAATTGTAATGCCTGAAATCCAAACCCAAAACAAATTGATCAACTAACCAATGCCTTCAGTGTTAAGGTAGATCCCCATTACTTAGTTAGATAAATAGTTAGGCAATTGTCCATTAAAGAAACGAGTCATGTTGCCTAAGAGGGGAAATCTCAGCCATTTGAGAGAACCTTGAAGCCTTTAGGAGCTGGAGAAGCAGACCTTCAAAGTTATGCAGGTTAACCGTAGTATACATAGGATAATTTCTTATTTTCTTCAAATATAAGATACTAAGTTCCTATCAAGTTCTCTTGTTCTGTTTATAGCAACCTAACCAATTAACTCAACAGTTGTACCACCAAAGGCTATACCCTTAACTGACAAGGTCTGACTAACAGGGGCAGGCCAGTTGATTCCTAGGTTCTATCCTTAATTTTCCTAGAGTAAACATTTCTATTTGGAAATAAGAAAGCTAAAAATGCTTAAACTACAAGTATTTTTTCTGATAATCTAGTCATGCAATCATCCAAAAGTACAGAAACTATATTAAAGAATGAATAAACATCATGTCAATCCTCCCTCCTGCTATAAAGGATTCATAAAGCATTTGTCAAGGTGCAAAACAAAAATACAAGAACTTTTCAAAGTTCATTTATATGCTTGGCCTTCACACTAGTCTCCTCCCCCTCCCCTCTCCTTTCTCTCCTTGTAAGCCTTGAGCATTAGTACTATTCCAAAACTCATAATAAAAAGATTAATATCCCTAATATTCTAACAGCTATTGGATTATATGTGAAATCTAAATCCACAGAAATCTAAAAAATTACAGAAGTCTAACATATGCCCTGTTATATATACCCAATCACATCTGATACTGCAAAAACAATTCAATTCTTCATACAGGAATAGCACTTTTGCCATTGTCCATCAAGACTTCAACAAAATTGAGCAAAGAAGTTGATATGTACATTACGGACAAGAATAAAAGACAAATTCAAACAAACTTTCAAACAGCAAGTATTTATATACCTGGAATCTAATTCTGTGTTTTGTTTTTCAAATAAATGCAAACCAACAATGTTATTCTCTTCGGAGCTAACATCTAGACCACTCGCATCCGAAATTGTGGTCTGAATGTCTCCATTCACAGGGCTCAAAACTTCAATCTGTAGAATGAATATAAAGAGCAAAGCACTAAATGTTTAATAACTAACATTTAAAATAAAAAAACTTTTTTCCAGAACAAACAATAGAAGTATAGACCTTGAAACAACCTACCTCATTGTTTTTCCTTGCTACAGCTAACAACTGCAATACAAGAAATGATAGGGTGAAAAATGAGATTTGTATTTTTCGGTTTCATTTCTTTAATTTAAAAGGTAATCTCCTCCCAAACAGATAGAAGACCACAATACTTTTACATGGTAATTGGGTAGTGAATGTGGGGCAGTTGAGTGCAAAAAAAAAGCAACGATAAATGTTATAAAAATGAGAATGCCTGAAGCAGGTGAATTGGCAGTTGACACTCCAAAAACAAAATTAGGAATGAATGTAAATGGAAGTTCAAGCAGCACCTATTAAGGAGAAGATGACAACTAACCTAAACTTATTTGGTGATTGGAAGAAGTATAGTAGACTCCTAGAGAAGGGTGGATCAGGTGGAAAATAGATAGATTTACCGGACTAAGGAATGTCTAAAATGTTACAAGAAACAACTAAAAAAGACCTTGTTCTAAATGATTTTACTTTACACTTGGTTTTAGTAGAATTGAATGTCATGAAATGGTCAATCTAATCAAAACCCAATATAATACCATAGGTAAACTTTAAGCCTAACTCAATCTCACCAAACCTGCTTCTAAGGTGAAATTTGCATTCTCTTACATACCATAATTTGGTCAGTTCTCTAATTGACAAGGGATCTCCAACACACTCCCTCATGCTGATAATTGATCATCTCAAAGTGCAAAAATAGATATTTGTGGGTAGTCCAATAGTGGTCCAATAGTTGGTGACATGATGGGACCAATAATCTTTGCTAGGTTAGACTCCAATACCCTTCTAGAAAATGGATTTTTAAGTTAAACTCAACCTCTCAAAACTGGTTTGTAAGGTAGCTTTAGCATCCCCTTATATATGATAATTTGGTCATATCTCTAGTCAATGTGGAATCACCAACATAATGAATACGGTTTGAATGATATTGTATTAGCTAACGTGAAATTCATGCATTGCATGTTAGTGAGTTCATGAAACACTTGTTACAAAACAATTAGTCATCACAGGAATTAGTATTTCAGGATTATGAAGTCACACCCATTAAAACTTTTCTAAGAAATAATCCTCAATTAGAGAGAGAATGTTGTTCTGCAAAACACATGTACTACATAACACATTATCAATAAGGTGATTTACTCCTATCTCACTCACTTTCTCTATTTCACCCTATCTCCCTCTCTCTCTATTGCACCCCAACTCCCACTAAATTCAACAGTCAACGAGTGCATGAATCTTAGTTTAAATTTCCCAATTTTTCATCTAGATTAGAAGACACGACATAAACACAAATAAGTACTCAAACAATAAACATGCTCAGAACAGAAAAAAGAAAAAGAAAACATTTTCTCAATGCATACAGGTTGAGAGTTGCGATCAATCATTGAAACAGCCATCACACATTTGGATGATTCAGGGTCGCCCCATCTCTCTACCACCTGGGGAACTCCCCGTTGCTTATCAGGGACCTCCAAAACTAAAAACACAAGCCAAACCAAAAAAGATAAGAAAAAGAAAGTGGCACAATTAGAAAAGGGCATTTGAAAAAGGCAACACCTTTGATGAGACCAATTGAGTCAAATGTCAAAGCGCGTAGAGGAGGGCAACCGGAACACTCCAGAGTGGTTGTCCGAGGCATCTTTCACAGTCAAGTAATGTAGAGACGAAAAGGGCAACGTTGAAGGCAGCTTAAGCTTAGTTAGATAAAAACAATGCCTGAAGATCCTACTGAAAGACAGATTGAGTATCAATTACAATTACGTGAATATCCATTCAACATGAACGATACAAAGTCTTGGGTTCATGCTTTGGAAAGTACGAACTCTCCCAACAAAAACACACTCAAAAGTATCTTCCGAAACCTAGCAAACCCTCTATTTCATAAACTAAACATCAAAAACAAAAACAATGTTCAATTAACCTTAATGAATAAATACAGTAGATGTAATAGAAACACGCAGTTTAGCTAAAGAACAGTTAGACAAACCATACATGACAAATGATAAGAAAAAAGGATAAAGATTTCATTATACAAAAAACAGTTATACTTACGTTGCAATAACAGAGAGAAGTGCCCAAGTAATAACGAAGAAAACATAGAAAATCATATATATACTTACGTTTAAGAAGGTTGAAAGCAACCGCAAGATTGAGAAGGAGAAATAGAGAGAAAGAGAAGAAAGAGAATAGAAAGTGGGCGCAGGGTTTATTTAGGGTAGAAGGAGGGAGATGACACAGCACGACACATACCAGGCTCGAGGACAAAAACTGTTATATGAATAAACACCATTAATCTTTTATTATTTTGTTTATATATAATAGGCCCATTTATCTTTTAAAATTTTATTTTATTTTTTAAATTTCATTCAACTAATTTTTTTATCTTAAAAGAATGATGAATTTATATTATATATACTAACATATACACAAGTATGCGTATATGTACTTTTTAAATATTTATAAATTATTTATGTTTTAAAAGTATTAATTTAAAATATAAAATTGAAAAAATAAAATGTATATACAATTATAGATAAAATAAATTTTAAATATATTGAAATAAAAGTAATGTAAGTAATATTATGTAAATAACTTTTTTTATTATGAGTAATTATTTAAATTTGAAAAAATATTTATGATAAAATAATAAATAAATAAGTAATTATTTCAATTAAAAAAATGTAGTTATTGATAAAACTTGAAAATATTTTTTATTATAAATAATCATTTAAATTTAAAAAATAAATTAAGGTAAAATTAAAAACAAAACACCAAATATGTATCGTTTTTTTATATATAGTTATAGATTATAAATTCAAATATTTCATAAAATTCGTGATTTTAGTTTCTAAATTTTTTCTTTAAAGTTTTCGTTTTTAAGTCTTAATTCTTTTATACTTGAATATTTTTTACCCATATGATAAATGACTTAAAACATTAAAGGAATAAAATTGTTAAAAAAAATTAAGAATCTAAATATGTGTATCTCCCCTGTATATATTCTGTCTGTGTATATAGTTATAGATTATAAATTCAAATATTTCATGAAATTCGTAGTTTTAGTTTCTAAATTTTTCATTTAAAGTTTTAGTTTTTAAGTCTTAATTTTTTATACTTTAATATTTTTTACCCATATGATAAATAATTTAAAACATTAAAGGAATACAATTGTTAAGAAAATAATTCAAATTATAGATTTTGTAAATTATAAAAAAATTGTTAATTAAGTATTTACAATTTTTAAATCATATATTTTTATTTATTTGTTAGTTATATTTTTATTTTGTAATCCTTGTTCTAATTTAACTATGTACCTTCATAAAGCATTTTCTTAATATATATTAATTGAAAGATATGCCTTATAAGCCTTATAAGTGTAATAACCAAAACGCCAAAACCAAAAAATATAACAATTTTTAAAATCTTCTTTTTAATATTTTTATATATAAAAAAAAGTTAAACATGTATCATATAAAAAAAAGAGACCAACCCAAACATGTATAAAAAAAATGGTGTAAGTAATAAAGTGTGGGGTGCGAAAATTGGAAACAGATGAAATTGGATGCTGTAATCAAAACGAGAGTGTTACTCCATCACCGTCTCATCTTCTCCATCCACCTCCCCCAATTTTCCTACCAATTTTCCTAAATTCCAATATTACCAATTTTACTTTTACCTTAACATATTTTACTTTTTATTCTTTTAAACTCTAATCCTTTTTCTCTTTCACTCTTTCTCTGAGAGGCAAACCCTCTCCCCCTCCACCCACTTTCACTTTCTCTCTTTCTTTTCAATTTTTACATCTGTTAACACCATTTTTCATCTTTGTCTTTTCTTCATTCTTTATTCTTGAAAGCTTAGTTACTTTATATTTATATGATTTGATCACTTTTGTCATATTTTTTAGAAAGTAATGAAAAAAAGTTGACAGTTTGAACAACAAATTTCATGTGATACTTCATCAACATATGTGGATGTGAGGATTTCTGAATGTGGTGTAGATTCAATAAACTAGTTCTGATATTCAAAGTCACAGGATGTGATATATGATGGTGACATAAAGAAGGTGAAAGGACTCGTGACACTATTGACGAAGAAGATGGTAGGGATTAATTATATTAGGTGTTAACAGATGTGAAAATTGAAAAGAAAAAGAGAAAGTAAAAGTGGGTGGAGAGAACTTGCCTCTGAGAGAAAGAGTGAAAGTGAAAGAGGATTAGAGTTTTAAAAAATAAAAAGTAAAATAGGTAAAAGTAAAAGGAGGTAAGATTGAAATTTAGAAAAAATTGGCGAGGTGGAGGGAGAAGATGGGGTGGTAAAGGGAGAAGATGCAAAGGCCCAACCAAACAGAAACAAACAAGACTGTGGGGTTATTATAGGGACGGGAATTACTTCTTGCACTCTATCATTTTCTGGTTACACCTCATCACTTCTCCTATCACTAAAAAGATAAATTACGACCCTTAGAAATCTCTGCAAAATTATCTTGCCATTTACAAATCGTAGAATTAAAAGCTTTCTTTTACCAAACCAAACCTATACTCCATATAGTTATTTCTTTTGGAACACTCTACTTTAATAATTTAAAAAGCAAGCACCATTTTTTGTTTGTCAATTCATATTTGCCTAAAGTTGATGTGATCGGTAAAGTTTATCTTTTAAATACGCAATTGGAGATTCAATTTTTAGTTTGTATATAGAAAGAATATCCATTAAAAATCAATATCTTAAATAGATCTCAATAATTGAAGAAAATTGTCTTTAATTTTTTGTAGCAAAAGTTCCTTCTTTGTGCTTGATTGACAAAAGATGATGACCCACAGAACTTTATAAATTGGTTTATATAAATTTGTTTGGTGTAGCTTTTTACTCTTTCTTTTTCAAAATTTACCAACTTTAATTCAATGTTCCAACATTTTTCTATTTATATCCAAATGCCTTCTCTGACCCACTTAGATTCAATAAATGACTTCGTAGTGCGTTCAAACTTTTCTTAGTGTTTTTGTTTTTTTCATTTTGAGACAATTATAGTTGTAGGAGAGAATATATAAGGATCTGAAATCTACACAATTCTTTATCAATTTTGATTTCTATTAAAATGTGTAGTTTTATACTTTTGAACGTTTTAAGAGCAAGCATTTGTATGAAGTTTTTTTAAGCCGTGTATATATAGAGAGAGAATTTTAGGTCAGGTTTTTTTTACAAATTTGTTGAGAAAGACTGATGGATTGAACACTAATAAAATAAAAATCAAATCAATGTAAAAATTAAAATGCTATTTCTAATTTAAAATATCAAGAGCATAAGCTTATAAGTAAGAAAATAATTCATTAAATTAAGATATATTATTTATAGAAAAGTAATACTCATGTATAATAGAAAAATATATTAGCAAACTGAATATAAAAAGAAACATAATAAATTATTATATATAATACCTAGAATATTCAGAAACTACAGAATTGGTTATATATGATATTTGTAATATATAAAATATTTAAAAATTAGATAATTAAATATTATATATAATATAATATATAATGTAATATATATATATATATATATATATATATATAATATAATAGTATATATAATATTTATAGTGTCTAATTATATTCATTATAATATCTCTCAAGAGAAAATTATTAGTAATTTCCAATTTTTCAATAAATCAATTGAAAGTTGTACAAAAGACCTCTGCTGATGTATTAATTATTTAATTAGATTCAATACTTATATGTTTGGACTTATCATGATAAGAGATATTAGAAGCAACATGCATGGTGAATTTGATATGCCAAAATAGCATAATTATGTGGATTAAAACTTTAAAATGCTAGAGTAATCGTTATAGCCAAATTACTTTACCGACCATAAAAGATAAAACAAGATATTATGATTCTGCGGAAGACTTGAATATAATACCTTATTTGACCTACTTTCATGAAATTAGAGAATCGTATGAAAGTTAATAGTTTATTTTTTGGTATCTAAAGAACTACAGAGTCTACATCAACATATATTGAAGGATGAGTTTGTTGTTGATTGGTAATTATTAATAAAAAATTTAAAGAATAATTTTGATGTATTATTTCAAAGAATAGAGTACCATATATATACATTCAAGGATCTTATAATTCTTCATCTATTAAAGGGATGTCAGGTGTACAAATCTGCACAAATTATAATAATATATAAACTATAACTAACACAATATTTGATTGTCTAATATCTTTTAATAGAATATTTGGCATATCTTAACACCCACACTCAAGTTGGTGCATGGATATCACACATTCCCAACTTGAATAGAGACTCATTAAACAATCTTCTTGACAGTACTTTGGTGAGAACATCGGCCAACTGCAATTCTGATCTTACAAAAGGAAATGAAATTATTCCAGCTTCAAGCTTCTCTTTGATGAAATGTCTATCAATCTCCACATGCTTTGTTCTATCATGTTGCACAGGATTGTGAGCAATTGCTATAGCCGAAGTATTGTCACAGTACAAACTCATAGCTTCATTTTGTTTAAAGCCCAAATCTGATAGCACATTTTTAATCCACAAAAGTTCACATACACCTAGTGTCATGCCTCTGAATTCTGCTTCAGCACTAGATCTTGCTACTACAGGTTGTGTTTTACTCCTCCAAGTTACAAGATTCCCTCCTACAAAAGTAAAGTATCCAGAGGTAGATCTTCTATCATCTTTTGAAACTGCCCAATCTGCATCAGTGTACCCTTCTACCTTTAAGTTTTCATGATTTGAGAACAAAATTCCTTTTCCAGGAGCAGACTTCAAATATCTCAAAATCCTTTCAACAACATCCATATGAAGCTTTTGTGGGTCATGCATAAATTGACTAACAACATTCACTGCATAGGTGATATCTGGACGTGTATGGCACAAATAAATTAATTTTCCTACTAGCCTTTGGTATCTTCCTCTGTCTATGCTTGCTGAATCTGAGCATTGAAAGGGTTTATGATTTTACTCAATTGGTGTATCAGCTGGTTTACTTCCAAGCAGCCCAGTTTCCGACAGTAAATCAATAGTATATTTTCTTTGGCATAGAAAAATACCATGTTTTGATCTAGTTACTTCAATACCCAAAAAATATTTGAGGTTTCCAAATTGTTTCATCTCAAATTCAGATGCAAGGTATTGTTGTAAACTAGAAATCTCATCTTGGTCATTTCCTGTAACAATCATGTCATCTACATATATAATCAAAGCTGTAATTTTTCCTTTTCCTCTCTTAAAAAATAAGGTGTGATCAGAGTTAATTGCTCTATAGCCAAAAGCCTTCATAGACTTGGTAAACCTTCCAAACCATGCTCTTGGGGATTGTTTTAATCCATATAAAGCCTTCTTTAATTTGCAAACCTTCATTCCAATTGAATCAGTCATGCCTGGTGGAGAATCCATATAAATTTCTTCTGAAATTTCTCCATGTAGGAAAACATTTTTCACATCAAATTGTAGAAGAGGCCAATCTTGGTTTGCAGCTAGCTACAAAAGTATTCTCACAGTATTGAGTTTGGCTACTGGTGCGAATGTCTCTTGGTAATCTACACCATAAGATTGAGTGTAACCTTTAGCCACAAGTCGTGCTTTATACCTCTCAATAGTTCCATCAGCTTTATGCTTAATTTTAAAGACCCATTTGCAGCCCACAATTTTCTTCCCTTTTGGTAAGGACACAAGATCCCAAGTGTTTTTTTTTCTAAAGCTGTCATCTCCTCAACCATTGCTTCGGTCCATCTAGGATCTGCCAAAGCTTCCTGTACATTACTAGGAATAGAAATTGAAGATAATTGAGATACAAATGATGCATATGACTAAGATAACCTATGAGATGACACATATTTACTAATGGGATATTTAACTTTGGCTTGGAGGTCTGGTTCATATTTAACTGGAGGTTGACCACGGTTAGAACGAGGTGGAAGAATATATTGAATAGTAGTAGACTCAGTGTTTGGTGTGCTGGTGGTCTCACGCAGACAAGAATCAATTCCATGATCAATTTCATCTAAATTAGTATTATCAGAGATAGGATCAGAAGGTACCTCTGAAGAGTCAAGTTGAACCTGTGGAGAAGATTGAGCCAATTGGTTATGATCAGAAGACACTGTATTATCCAGAAAAGAAGGGTTCATATTTAGGATTGGCTCACTTCCTGCAAAATGATCCTCACACAATAATTTATCTTCACAATCAAACATACCAACATCATGATTATGCACTTCACTTTCATTGCCTCCCTGAAGTGGAGAATCAACATAAAAAAATTCATGCTCATTAAATGTCACATCCATAGAAATATAAAATTTCCTTGATGATGGATGGTAAGCACGATAACCTTTTTGAGTTGATCCATACCCAACAAGAACCTGAATTGTAAGGAACCTCCCGACACTCATGTAATTCATAAATCATGCTACTAAATGAGTTAAATAGAGCAAGCATTGAAACAGATGAATTCCCTGACAATTAATGAAAAAACATATAAATTAAGAATCAATTCAAATACATAAGAGTTCACAAGGTTACATCATCCCCCAACAACAAATAGAGTTTAGTTCCCCATGGACATGGAGAAACTAGAGGAATAATGGAAAAGCATGAGATAGTGAAACCCTAAAAGAAGAGGAAGCTCCCGCCTCCAGATCCACCTTTAGAGAGTAGAAGAGTGTGTTGTTGTGTTGCTCCAGCCAGAGATACCAAACCTAAGACGCATGAGTCCTTTAAATAGAATAGAAGCCGAACAGAAACAAAGCCCAAGCTTGAGTCGTCGGCGCTCAAGCGCCCCATTTAGGGCGGCCGTGCGGTGAGCGACACTTCCTGCGCTTAAGCCTTGCAGAGTACGCCAAAGCCTTATACATCCAGCGCTCAAGTGCCCCAAAAAGGGGGCGCCCGGGTGGTGAGTGGCACTTCCTGCGCTTAAGCCTCAAAAAGGGCGCCCAAGCCTCGAGCTTTTTTCCTTCTAGTGCTTTTTCTAGATCTTTCTAAGCTCTATCTCCTTAGCACTTTATCCCACATTTCCTTATTAGTCATAAAATCATCAAATTCAACCTCAACTCTTTTATTCACACAACTTAACAGAAAAATATGATTCCAAGCAAGTTTCTAAGCAGAAAAAGATGTATTTAGTATTAAAATTACATCACAGATAACAGTATTTTCAACCGTTATCAGAACCCCAAACTTAAAACTTTGCTTGTCCTCAAGCAAAACAGATTATAACTCAGCTTTTCAAAACAATCACTACAATGACTCAACCTCTTTCAAAAACTTTTTCTTCCAGACAAGAAATCACTTTGATCAATTCAGCATACATATGTCAGTTAAGATGTACAGATGCCTTATTCAATTAAAATTAGTGTGATGCTCATGTACTTTGACAAACACTATCCTTAAGAATGATCAATCAACCAAGCAAAGATGTAATCATAAATTCAAAGAACTACTCCTCACCAAGGAAAGTGTTTCATTCAAGCATTCACAAGTGTATCACTCAAGCACTCAAAAGTGTATCACTCAACTCACAGGTGTATAGTGAGGTGTTGGTGTTTCTTTCACTCTGCTATCACAATGTCACACAAATTAACTTTGTCTTTCATTTAGCTACAATCAAACATACTCACAAGCAAGTTGTCATCACAAGGGTTTTTCACGGCTTGTAACTTGGCTGGGCTAAGAAGGAAATTGGTTTTTCTGGTCAACCAAATCCTTGAGTTAAGAGAGACATTTATGATTTCATCATTCAAGTACAAACTCTCTTTCTTTTTCCAGCTTTCCCTTGCATTGAGCTTTTCTTTTCTTTTCTTTTTCTTTTGCTTTTGCTTTTCATGTACTTACTGCTTAGCTCAATGCTTTTTCTTTTCAATTTTTCCAGTAACCCCAAACTTGAACCTTTATCAATACCTCATAAATGTTCTCAACTTAACTCATTCATGCTTCCAAAATAGTAGCAATTATTCACAAACTCTGAAGCCCAAAACTCACACAGGTAAACTCTCAAGTCCCATAATTCAGAAAAACATCCTGCTCAATATCTTAATCAAATTTTACCTCAAGCACCTGTTTGATACTTTTTGAGCCATCACTTGTATATTATCACATCATGCATCATCTCAACATCAATCAACACACCAGAGCATCTCAAAGCAATACTTATCACAAAACACAACAGTTGGACCAAAGCAGTGTCATTTATCCAAGCAGAGTACGATAACAAAACAAATATTTCAAAAGAAAGCTAATAAAACATAAACAAAATATACAATCAAAGCAATTAACACAAAAACAGAAAAATAAAATAAATTCTGGTCATAACAAAGATGACACCCTTCAGTAGGTGCCAGATGAAACAACTTAGAGGAAAGACCATCAGTCTAGTCAAAGTTGTCTGGGATAGTAGGACAGGTGATTCTACTTGGGAGTTAGAGGGAGTCATGAGAGAGTCGTATCCTCACCTGTTTTCTAGTAAGTCTAATTTTCGAGGTCGAAAATTTTTGTTGTTGGGGAGACTGTAAGAACCTAAAAATATAATATTATAGTAGATATGTGTATTAAAATAATGAGACCGAGTAATTTATTATAAAATAATCTTATATTATAAATAGAACTTTCTAAAGCTCGGTTCATTATCTAAAATACTTTTATCTCTCTAAAACATTGTTCTCTTTTCTTTCTCTCACTTCTCTCTACTCGTTCTCACCCTTCGGCCATCTGTTTGACGATCAAGAAGTGTCTAGGCGATCCTGGCGTCGAGAACTACTTGTTCAACCGATCAATTTCTTGATTTGAGCAAGTAAGTGTCAATCCTCTTTTCTAGGTTTTCTTGCATCTGTAAACATGCAAATAAATCTGTCTTTTCACGAGATGGGTGTCTCTCTTTCTTGATTCCTAGCTCAATTTAGGTTTTAAGGTTGGTTTCCTATCAGCAATCGATGATTTGTAGGTTTTTCTAGAGTTTCCTTGGGGTGCAAGCAACCATCGGGGTTTTATAGAGTTGTCCAGATTTCTCTAAGGTAAGGGAAGCTAAATTATTGCTTTAATTTAGTAGTTTAGCAAGTATGTATGATAATTCTACATTTATTTTCTGGATTGAACTAAAGTTAGGTTTTGATAAATTATATTGTGTGCGATTTGATTGTTATGAATGTACATTGATGAATTGTGATAAGAAACTTAATTGGATGATGTTTGATATGCTTTTGGGTGTGTAAAAGGTTAGAAATTTGTATTAAGGTTAATTGGTTATGAATATAGTCACATTGTAGTGGTTTAGAGTAAGTTTTGAGGAAGTGAAGTAGTGAAAATGAGAATTAGAGGTTAGATGCTCAATTGGTCTTATGTTTTATGAGTATATGTAAATGATTCATTTGTGGATGATGTATGACTATGTGTAAGTTCTATATGAGTATAAAAGTAATGTGTGGTGATTCAATTGTGATAGTATGTGTAATTATAGTGGTTCAAAGGATTTCACGGCTGGTTATATGGGTCCCACAGGAGGACTCTTTCGGTAGGGTTTAAGTGTTTTTAGAATGAATATAGGGAGCTCAGTATTGAAGGTTATCTTAATACTCTAATGATATTTCATTCTCAAAGAGGATTGATACATGTGGTGAGAGTAGTAGGAGGTCCTAGTATAGGTGCAACCTGGAGGCCTATTGCACGGTAACGGATTAACCTTGTGTGTGTAGTAGGGTGAAACCCATGGCAATGGCTTTGCAAAGCAGTAGAGGCCACCCAAGTGCACAACTCACCATAACTCGGTATTTATTCTAAGTCTGGACAGTCAAGTCTAAGTCATAACATGTTTAGGGTGTTTAAAGTTAATTATTCTATATGCATGAATTGATTATGGATGTATGTTATACTGATGGATGCATATTTTATATCTAGCTTATCCTTCCGTGTGTGTTTGTCTTTGTATGTGGTTATGTTTCTTGTTTGGATATGATCATCCGGTGGGTGTGAAAAGAGGGAGATGATCTTTCTGTGGAGCAGGCGCTTGATGGGGATGATTCGGTTGTTTAATTACTTTAGATTAGTTGTATATAGTTTGGTTTTATACCGTTTATATATAAAGTTTAAATTTATGGTTGTTTTGGATAACTCTAAGTTAAACTTTATATTTTAATTAACTGTTTTATCTTATCATATATGTGATTATTCTTTTATATAATATTTTACTATATTTTTTTGGATGTTACATTTATCATTTCCAATAAGAATATATTTCTCCATAGTTTTTAATTTAAATTTAACATTTGAACTAAATATAAAAATAGAGATATTTTTTCAAAGTTATTGATATATATTAAAAAAAATGTTTTAACTGATTTTCTTTTAGGCTACGTTCGTTTAAAAGGAATTTAGAATTGATTTGCGGGAGAGTGAGTAGATAGATTTGAGAGTAAATTGATTATTGTTTCTTCAGGGGATTTGAAAGTGAGTGAGAGTGAATTTCGAGTTAAAATTTGTAAAAATTAGTACAGGATTAGATCGATGTGACAGATATTAAAAATTGTTTAATTGGTAGAAATTGATGATTACCAAAATGTCTTTAATTATAAAAGTAATATAAAATGATAATGGATAATGTTATATGTAAGGGCCCGTAAAATTAATAAAGAGGCCTTTGGACCTTATGTGGGGCATTCAGGCCCATCAAATCAAAGGCACATGACCTTAGCAGGGGTCTTTCTCCTAAGTCAGTTTTCCACTCTGCCAATTTTTCTTTCTCTCTCTAAAAACTCATCTTCTAAATATTGCTCTGCCTTCTCTCTAAAATACCACCCTGTTGAACCGTTCAATTTTTGAATAGGTGGTGCTCAAACGTTCACTGCGTCAAGGGCTCCGTAACGGACCGAACGGGTTCTTGTTCCAACCGCTAAGTCACTTTCTCCTTTTCTCCACCGTTTCTAGCACCTAGGGCATTGCTATTTTACTGAATGCATGCCACTAGAAGTGTTCTACTTCAAATTTGTGGTAATTTTTATAGGGTGTCTTTGAATTTTGCTCTGAGGAGCACTATTTAGATCATCCCTGTCAAGTAAACCTGAAGTTTTCCAGGTAAGGGGAGCTAATTATTTTTGTATGAATTTATTTTATACAAATATATGCAGGTTGAATGTTGAACTGGTGTGTTCTTGTGAAGCTGTTCTACGATGTTAATTTTTATTGGATAATTATAACTGAGACGGTGGAATTGTGCTTAAATAATTTATGCTTTGGTGTTGAACTGGTACATGTGGCAATTATGTTTGTAAGTGTCTATGTTGAAATTAATCTGTTTTGGTTGAAATTGTTCTGGTTGGAGGGTTTTGAGTAAGGGCTTTGTGATAGCATGTATATGGGCAGATACTGTTTAAGGTTACTGTGAGGGAAGGGTGATATATATAATTGGGTATTTGATGTCTAGAACATTGTAGGACAGTTTTAATAACTTAGATAATTAAATCATAACTTGTTAAAAGTCCTTCTTTGTTGGTAGGATAGTGGGGACTTAAAACCTGAGTTGGCACATCCTTGATCATAGAACAGTCCTGGCCTGGTCCAGTACGTTGTGACTAGTCATATGTGCTAGCGCCGAAGGTGAGTCTGATGCATTCAGACATCTGAACCCTCTCGGGGAAAGTAAAATCTCTACTATGATGAAAATTAGACAAGTAGTTTACCAAATAAGAACCATGACATATATGATGAACGTAAACTGGTGCATGGAGGGCATCTCACTCATTTTTCTTCTTCTGTTTGGATTGATTGATGTTGTTTGACTGTCAGGATGTATGTATGGTGTTGTTGAGTGATTGTAAAGCATGTGAATGTGAACTACAATGATGTAATTGAGTATGAAGTGGACATCTCAAGGTGAGATGATTGAAAGTGATGTGTGGGGTGTTGTTGTTTTTCTGTATAACTGTATGGAGTTTTGAACTGGTATGTCTATCCCTACACTCGAAGCACTGTTCATGCTCAAATAGAGGAGAGTAGTGTAAGTGGTGAGAGTAGAGGGAGGTTCTCGTCTATATTCTTAGAGTTTAGACATATACAAATGGGGGATTTACCTTGCATAGTGTTGGGGAGTGTCAGCTGAACTACGCAAATGCAAAGACGACCAATAGTTCGACAGTTATACCAATCTGGATGAGTCGTGTGAGTGTTTGAGTCATGGTTTAAAGTGGTATGTCTTGATTGTTCTTTATATGTAGCTAAGCACGATGATATTTATTGATTGAACTATATGATTACTGCTTGTTTATCTAGCTCACCCTTTCCTTTGCGATGATTATCCACTTGGATGGGAGCAGATGTTGTTGAAGAGGTTCTATTGGAGCACGAGTTAGAGGATGCTGATGATGCAATATAGTATTTGATGATGCAGTATAGTATTTTTAGGATTTATAAATTTAAGTTGGTGTTATTTTGAAGTACTCTAAACTGTTTAAGTTTTAAGTTCTGTGCTTTTGTGGATGACTAATATCAGCTACTTCTACTCTCTTTATTGGAATGTGGATGCCTAAGTTATATGATTGTGGTTATTATATATTTGGGATGCCACATTATATATAATTGTAAAAATGTTTATAAGATAAAAAAAATAAAAATTAATTTTTAAAATGTAAAAAATGATAATTTAGGAAATTTAAATAACAATAATAATAATAATAATAATAATAATAATTATTATTATTATTATTATTATTATAAGAGGATAAAAGTATCAAATATATGAAAGGGTAAAGATGAAATTTACTCATCAATCTCCCAAATCCTTACATTTATGTGGTGATCGAAGAAAAATCAATCTCACAATTGCCTC
The DNA here is from genome assembly GCF_029865625.1 of Vigna umbellata. Taxonomy (NCBI): domain Eukaryota; kingdom Viridiplantae; phylum Streptophyta; class Magnoliopsida; order Fabales; family Fabaceae; genus Vigna; species Vigna umbellata. The sequence continues at coordinate 25,567,322 of NC_142175.1, read as the reverse complement.
CATTTCGATCTTCGAAAGTAAACACAATTTTTTTTTTTTGTAATCCTTCCTTCTTATTCTGTGCGAACACGACTTTATGTCCCAATGAACAGAAATGTTGAAAACAATCAACTAAGACGATAATTTGAAATGATTTGCGATATATTTATTTCTTTAAATAACAGATAGTACACATAGATTTGATATTATTTAAATTAAATCTCACTTTTACTCTTTTACAATTTTAATAATTTCAACTTTCATATATAAAATATTATAATCAATATGTACTCGAATTTAGTTTTGGTTTCGTTAATAACAGTATGTACTGGAATTCAGTTTTGGTTTCGTTAATAACAATAATATTCTCATAAATAATAAAATAATAATTTTGAATTTTTGACATTTCAATTTTTAATTTTAATTGTTTATATTTTGATATTTTTTGTTTCAAAGAGCCTGAACATAATAAGGCTATTGAACCTTATGTTGAGGTAGTCAGCCCATAAGCTAAGGATCTATGACCTTAGGAAGGAGTTTTCTAAAAATTAGAATTCCTTCATTTTGTCAGCTTTCTTTCTCTCTCTAAAACCCTTGCCCTAAAATTCTCTCTGCCTTCTCTCTAGATTTTCTTTTCACTGAACCGATCAAATTTTGATTTGAAGGTGTTTACGCGCTCGCTGCACCAAGGACTTCAATTTGAACCGAACGTTTTTCCATTCCGACCGGTAAGTGTTTTTTTCCCTTTTCTTCAACCGTTCTTGAACCTAAGCCATGCAACTTGCTGGTTGCCTGGTAGCTTTTTCTTTAGTTTCTTTGTCCCTTCCAACTCTAAGAAATGTGCTCTGCACCAATTTTTGGTGGCTTATAGGTGCTGTCAAACTCACCTCTATGAGGAGGACAGCTAGAGCGTTCCTAGGAGTGGTACGGTTAAGCTTTCCAGTAAGGGGAGCTAATTATTTTTGTATGAATTTATTTTATAAAAATATATGCTTATGAATGTTGAACTGGTGTGCTCTTGTGAAACTGTTTTCTTTTAATGTATTGAGTGTTATAACTAAAACTGTGAAAGTGTGCATGTTGTGATGTGATGAATTTAATTTGTTTTGAATGAGTTTGTTGGCTGAAATTGATCTTGTTGGAAGGTCTGGAGTAAGAGTTCTGTAATAGCATCTATATGGATATTAAATAGATGTACAGGTACTCTTTGAGGTTGTTGTAAGAGAAAGTGAAAAAGTCAGTTGTGACTAGTCATATGTGCTGGCGTCGAAGGTGAGTTTGATGCGTTCATACATCTGGGTCCGGTCAGGTGACCAATTGGAGTAAAGAAAGATCTCTACTAGGATGAAAATAAAATAAAACAAGTTGATTGTAGATGCATAAAGTTATCATGTGTTAATTTCTAGTCAATTATAATTTTAGGAAATCAGTCACTGTGTGTTTGGAATTTAAAGTAAGGATCCATATATAAATATATAAATATATATATATATATATTAGTTTAATATAATATAAAAATATATATTTATAACGTTACGTATCATATATATATATATATATATATATATATATATATATATATATATATATATTAGTTTAATGGTGCATTGGTATTTCCAAACAATAACTCCAATATCCATTTTGCACTTTATGATTTACAAGGTGGGCAATTAGTTATGGTTAATTTAGAATCCAGAGTAGCCTTGATTGCAACAATACAGGTGCCTGAAAAGAGAGTTTGATATGCTTCTAATATAATATAAATATGTATATTTACAAGATACTGTATGTATCATATATATATATATATATATATATATATATATATATATATATATATATATATATATATATATAATAAAGTAAGGATAGTTGTTTCTTATATTGAAATGTGAGTGTTAATCATATTACTTGTAGGTATGTATATATTAATGCATTTTATGAGCTGTTATGGGTTAGTTGGAGCTGTTTGGTTCTTGGTATTGATTAACTTAGATTCAGAGATGTTATTTTTATAATTTGTGAGTGGTGAGTAATGTATATTGTTGAGATTGTGTATATGTTGATTGTGGCAGAAAGTATATGATTACAAAGTGATGAAAGTATGATCCAAGTTGTAAATCAAGTTCCATTTGTGTAGGATCTCTTGGTGAGATCCTTAGTGTTTTAGAATGAAAGTAGGAGCTCAGTCTTGGGGGTCATTCTGAAACTCCAATGGCTAATCATACTCAAGTAGAGGGATTAATCCATGTGGTGAGGAGTAGCAGGAGGTCTTAGTCTTGGGGGCTTCCAGTATGCCTCAAGGCCCGGAACAGGCTAACCTTGTGAGTGTGGCAGGGTGGGGAACCCAAGTTTCATAAGTCACCACGAGTGCAGGACCTGCCATAGCTCGACTATCATTCTAAAGTCCGGACGAGTCAAGTCTAGAAGATAACATGCTAGGATGTATGCCTTAAACTGCTTTGATTTAAGTTAACCCTTGTATGTTATGTGCTTGATATGATGCATGCTTTTATATAATTAGCTTACCCTTGCTTGTTTGTGTGCTTGTTGTATGTGTTTTCTTTTGCAATGATCATCCACTTGGATGTGAGTAGAGAAAGATGAGGTTTCTTTGGAGGCAACATTGGAGAGAAATGAAGATGATGCTGCAGCTTAGACTCACTAGAAATTCTTAGTTCTCTTGTGTCATTTTGAAGAACCTTGATATGTTTTAAGTTTCAAATTCTGAACATATTTTGGAATACTCTAGTGCTTGAAGTTTTAATTTCTTAGTAAATTCTGGAAGACTGTACTCCTATAATACTTTAAGTACATCTCTTAACTGCTTTCTAAGATTATAAATTGGTGATGTCTTTGCATATATATGTACTATATATTTGGGATGTCACATTATCTAAGCAAAATATTTCTTTATTAGATATGAATTATGTTTTAAAAAATTAAATTTTAAAACTATTATTTGATTTTATTTAAATATAAATTTATTTTATTTTCAAAATTAATTTTTATTTTTTATTTATAATATCTTTTACCAATAAATATATTATTAATAAATATCATTTTTATCAGCATTTCGATAATTTTTACTTTTTATTAATTAAAACATTTTAAATTTTTTTACAAATTTTACTTTTAAATTTACTCTTAATCAATTCTCAATCCTTTAAAAAAATAACACTTAATTTATTCTTAAATTCATCTGTTTTGTCTCCCTCAAATTCATCTCACAGTGAATACGCCCTTACTTGCTTGTTTATATCATACTTATTATCTACACGTTTTCTTAAAATGACTAAACAATACTATTCTTATTCTTTTACTTTGTATATATGTGAGCTTCAATTTTGGAATATGATTTGTGGTGAGTCACACGCTCTCACCAGCGCGTAATGACTGAATATGCGATGTCTTTCGTTTACGAGTCAAGTCAAAGACTTTAGTATTATTGTATTTGATAAAATAATAAAAAGAAAAAGAAACAAACTTTAACATGAATATTCTTCTGACAATAGTTTAAAATTCTGACCCTTCATCTGTATTCCTGAGGCTGCTATGGTGGTTGAAAATTATTAGAAAAAAAAAACAAAATCAAAAAATAAATGAATTTTGGTTTAATAAAAATATCTTTTTCCTCTCTATTTATTTAGCCAGATAAAAAAAGATTAAATAAAAATATTTTTCCCTTAAAGAGATATTTCTTGAAGATATCGCAAACATAGGTTATTCCACAAAGTTGCATATATGAAGCAAATTCATAATCAACTTCTATAATTGATTATATAATTGATATATTATCATATTTTTCATCTTTGCAATGAATCTCTATTAATAATTGTAATGTCTTACCCAAAATAGTTTAATTATCTTAAATGTTTTTAATAAACTTAATGGTCATTGATTAATGATGTAAAACAACTTAATATTAATAAAGTCATTAATAATATACCTTTTAAAATAAATAGATATTATTAAATCAATAAATTTATTATCAATAAACTATCAGCTTTAATTAACTAGTTTCTATACTAATTTAACTAAGATAAAATTGCCTAATAAGTACATCAAGATAATTTATTTTAGAAGTTTATAGTTTATAAGCTACCTGTTATTTCAATCTATTTAGTTTTATTCTATTATTAATATTTATATTTTACTACATTATTTTTATTATTTATTTCTTTATTACTATTTATTTCAATTTTATAAAACTATTTAATTATTATACTATTTTTAGTATTCATTAAATTATCTTTTACTGTTTATGTAATTCAAATTAAGAAAATTAATATTATAAATTGCGATAACTAATATTTCATTATGTAATGTATGTGAAAAACATTGTAAAAAAAATAAATTCAATATAAAAGTAGTTTAAATTAAAAACCAAAATGAAATTCCAAAAATAAATACAAATTAAATTTATTTAATATTCCTTATATTAATTCATTTAGATAAGACTATATGTTCAAATAAATAAAAGCTCATGCAACTTTTAAAAAATAAATAAATAAACTAAAAAGTTTGACAAAGACTAAACTATTTTAAAAAAAAAATAAATTGTAATTGTATAATAATATATTTTTACTTAAAAATATAAATTTTATTTATATAAAATAAAACTTATATAGTTATATTTTTTATGTTATTTTTATTTACTAATTATTTGATCATTCATTCGTTATCAAGTGTTTTATTAACTAATTTTTGTCAAATAAATTTATAATAATTTATCATTAAATATAAGTTTATTTTCCTATCTTTATCTCTCTTAAATAATATATTCTATAAATAAAAAGCTAGTTGCACTCGTTCCGGTTATTATTATATTTCTTTTTAACTATTGGATTATTTGAAAAATTATGTTTTCAGTTTTCATCAACAAAGTTTACATAAAATTAATTATATATTTTTAATATATGTATATATTATGATATATAAATGAAAAGTAAAATAATAACGTTAAAACTGAGAGACGATTTATTACGTTGTTAATATCTCCTAAAAATCTTAAAAGTCTTACGAAAATTAAGAAGAGAGTAACTGATTATTAAAACTGATTTATTTTATATTGACCTACAAACAAACTTGGTTGACCTATTTTATTTCATTATTATTTTCCTTGTTAAATAAATTAGACTTACTAATACATTATTCATTCATTCTTCGTCACTGCCCTGCTTCTTCATGGTCTCAGAACAACCTTGAATTTACCAAAAAAACAAAAAAACAAAAACAAAAAAAATGCCTTTGAATTCGATTCTGTGGTGTCAACTCAACACGATTATTCTCAGTGTGTTGTTTCTTTTTTGTTGTTCTCTTGGCCTCAGCTCCGCAAACCATGAATTGGTTGGAGTCACTGATGATGTCTTCACTGTTTCCAGCTTCAGCTACCCTCAGACTACTCTCGGACCCTATGATTTGCGCTACATCAGAGGTTGGTAATGACGACCCTTTTCTTCATTTGCTTCAATTCTTCTGCTTTTTGATCCTTGTGATGCATTTCACCGTATGGTCTTTTAAGGGTCGGAAGGGAACTGAATTTTGAAGGGTATAGGTGAATTAGCATGGCAACAAATTCTCTTTCCTTTTTTTTTTGGTTTTTGTTGTTGTTGATTAACTTAGTCAGTTATTCCCAGTCTACATATCGTTATTGGTTGAAAGAATTTTTGGTAATTGTTCTGATTTTGTATCTTCATGTTTTCTCATGTTTCAGTTGACATACCACCATGGTTTTCTGCAGTGTCCTTAGCATTGAACTCAGATGTAGACCTTGTAAGTATTGTCTCTATTATACTTTCTAGATCGGAGCACTTTAGAATAGCATCTATATTGACGTCTTTTGACTGGGAAAATTTGGTTCCTTCAGATTATATTGCTCTCATGTTTTTCTATGTTGATGTTACTTTTGTGTTATAATGCCTTGTCTAGTGCATGAGTTAGTATTAACAATACAATGCTTGATAAAGTCTTATATTGGTTATCATATATCTTCTTAATTTTATCTCCCTATTTATTTATTCATTCATTCAAATTATTATCTATTTAAATTGCTTCGCTTTTTGTTTTGCTAATTACAGAGCTTTGACTTATTTTGGCTCCTCATTGGTTCGTAATTACTTTGTTTTTAGGATGTTTCAAGAGTTGAAAGGATTCCAAAAAGCTCACTGCCGATCATATGCTTTAGAGATGGCAGCCCTCCTCTGCCAGATGCTTTAAACATATCTCTGAAAGATTCAGCTGTCATAGGTAGAAGCCCCCCGCCCAAATTTTATATCTTGAACTTTGTTTATGATTATTGTGGACTTGTAGAAACTTTTATTCATCAAGATAGAACTTTGGAGCCATACTAAATTCCCACCATTTATCAAACAAGCATTATAGTTTCTATTCTATAGAATATTCTCTTGATTCATTAGTATATGTTTAGATTTCTACCCGTAATTTTACATACCCTACAATGATGGTTTCTCTTGGTTATAGTGTAATGGATAATGCCAAACTCATGACGTATAATGTTTGTTCATTTCTTAGTGTTTCACTTTGTTCTGAAGCACCATGACAGGAATTGATCACTTATTTCTTCTTCCTCTTCTTCTCTTATTCTTTCTTAATGAAGAAAAGGATTACATTTTTTAAATTGTCATGCGCATTACCATTCCATAATGACTTTTCGTCTACCCTTTTTTCATCAGGAATAAATGGTCTTGACAACGAGCAGTGTTTTCCTATGGAGAAAAACATCACTATGAAATTGACAAACGAACAGGTATTATAATAAGTCTTCTTTTTGTTCTTTGCAATATCTTTATTGCTTCTCTAAGCACAATGCTCTTTACTTTGAGATCTATGATGACTTAGTTGTATCTGCCTTAGTATTAAAATTCCTGAATTAATAATAGGGAGGATTATATCACAAGCTATTTTTCTTATTGTCATAATATCATAGCCAATAAACATATGAATTATTTCTCAGATATCTCCAGGTGCATGGTATATTGGTCTTTTCAACGGAATTGGAGCTGCAAGAACACAATCGAGGATGGTATGGTTTATTGCCCAAACGTTACTTTTATCACAAAGAAAACTGAATATTTCTACTATTTTTCAGCATGTGTTGCAACCATTTGTTATCCTTTCAGTGCTGTCATTTGCATATTTTTATGCTAGAAGGGCTGCTAGTATGTTGATGCAGTTACTAGCTTTAAGAATCACTGTTCATAGAATTCTTTTTAGTCCTGATTTTGATTGTGCATTGTGGAAATTATTTCTCTTTATTCTAAATTGTAATGTTAAAATTTGTATATCTATTGAAATTCTTATACAACGATTATGTGCTAACTACTGCTCTTAAATCATGATAATTCGACCAAGAAATAATATACGGTACCCCATTTATTTCTTGTAGAGCTAGTGAAAGAAATTAAACTTCAATGTACCAGTGGGTTCTAAAGCCAAGAGAGTAGATTTCTATAGATAGTTATGGTCTTGTACAACATGTGTATCTAGTAAATATCTATCCAGAATGTCAGATTGTACACAACCTTGTACTGATTTCTGCCTTTATCTTTGTATCTCGTCTCAAAGCAAAAATCCCTTATTTTCATTTCGCTTAATTTTATCTCTGAGCCAAGTTCCTTATGCAATAAAGACATGGAAGAATAACAGTTACTTCTCTACCTCTACAGATTATCCGTGGATCAGCATACTCATTCAGTGCCAATATAAGTGTGGAAGCATGCTCAAATTCAATGATGAAAGGGGAGCTATGTAACAGTACAGTCTATCCACTTTCATGCACAGTATCTGATGCCTATAATTCCGTGAAGGCTACAGTGACGAAGCCAGTGATGAAAAATGTGATGACCTGTAAAAGTAACCTAGATACCTTATGTGCACAGGAAGGTTTACCAGAACTTTACTCTCTGGATGTAACAAATATGGCAGAAGAATTGACCATTACGGTGGCAAATGTCAAATTCAATACTACAACTTCAAATAACACTTCTAGTGAAAATGATGTCAGTTTAATGGGTTTTGTTCGCCATGGTGCAATTCCTTCAGAAACTTTGCATGATTATTCCGGTGATTTAAATAAGGCCCCTTTGATTATCCGTTATCCACTGATTGGACGTTTGTACATCAGTATAGTACCAGTTAATGTTTCAAAAAAGTTTGGAGGGACTTTGGATGGCAATTTAAAAGTTTGTTACTCCATGGAATCACAAGTACATCAGTGTGCACTTGGAAGAGCGGGACCAAATTGCACAATGGACAGCTACACACTTCAGGTAGTATGGATTGCTAGATGCATCTCTATCTCTATATTCATTTGAGATGGTGCTCTTTTTTGAATGAAAAGGTTCACTCTAAACTATGTTAGTGCAATATTTATAGGAGAACAGACTTGTGTTTTGGGTTATGGGGATATGATCACATGTAATGTAGACTTATCTTGATGGTTAAAAAACACATTAGCTATAACAAATATAAAGAATAGAATAAAATAAATAAAATAAATTATATACAAACATAAGCTTTCCTGTGACAAACAAAAGATTGAGCTACCATCTGAACTGTACAGTTCAAAATCTAATCAGATGTTTATAATTTGCAGAAATAGAAACGTGCTTATAGTTAGCACATGCCTGGTGCTTATCTCTTATAGGACTTGTTGATTTCTTTCCCAGGGTAGATGAATTTGTTTTCAGTACAGAACTACTTTATCTGCAATGCTGTAATATATGGATTGAAGACTTGTCAACACATTAAGTTTCCTAGTACAAGAATTAAAATATTGTTTTCACTAAATATTATATCCAATAGGAGTGTTGAAGAATTTCCCAGGATTTTAAGCCAAACGACACCCTGGTAGAATTAGTTTTATATCTTGTTGCTTAAAGATATTTCTCCTCCGAAATAAGTTATTGACAAAATAAGAATTGTTGTTTGCAGACAGTTCTAAGGAGAGGAGGTCCAATTCCCTTTGAATCATATTTTTTACCTGTGGCTGGTGGTGAAGGAGCGTCTTCTGCCAATTTTCCTCTTGAGCCACTTTTAAATAAGTCATCAAATGAGGGAAAAAATGATGACATTTGGACTTATTTTACTTTGGACATTCCCCGTGGTGCAGCTGGAAGGAACATTCACATACGATTATCAGCAGATGTAAAGATCAGTTATGAAGTCTATGCTAGATTTGGTGGATTGCCTTCTCTTGATAACTGGGACTATTATTATGCTAACAGGACAAGGAAGAGTGATCAGTCCATGTTTTTCATGCTATATGATTCAAGTGATGACAAAATTGATTTTTACATTATTTATGCTAGAGAAGGAACTTGGGGTTTAGGTCTAAGGCATCTTTATACCAGTAGTGATTCTATGAAAGCGCAAACATCTATGTCTGTTTCACTTGAAGGATGCCCAAAACAATGTTCCTTTAATGGAGACTGTAGATATTCTTTTGATGCCAGTGGATTGACATCGTTCAGGTTTACATTAAGCCCTTCTCATGTTTTAAATTTATCAAATTTGTTTACATTTTAGTTGTTATCTTTTTTAAACATTTCAGAAAGGAACCATGGGAATATTTGGCATTGACTGAGCCGTTTTTTGTAAAATTGTCAGATACTAAGTTACAGACTTCCAGATTATTTTATATGTATCTGTTGCTCAACTTTCTAAAGAAAATTGCCATTTTTATTGTTTACCTTGCCTCAGCTTCTGCTCCTGTGATCGAAACCATGGTGGCTTTGACTGTAGCATTGAAATTGTATCACACAAAGGTGAGTATTAATTTTAGAAATTGATAATTAGTTGTTCTGTTACATGTATCATTGTCCAAGTCTATACATATTATCTTACCTACGTCCCCTCTTTTGTTGTGTTATTATTATCATCTGATTTCATAGGCAATATTTTACTCAAAAATAGTTCTAAATGTTGGCATTCAGCGAAACCCGTACTAAATGGTTTACATACACACCCACACATATATGTATACGTAGATAAATAGATAGATAGATATTTACGAATGTATGTATATCGGGAATATTTATGTATATAGATTGACTGACACACATATATATACATACATACTTAACATACATTTATACAGATTCTTGTTAACTTTCGTTTTTTTTTTTTTTTCCATTTGAGATGCTATATACATTGATTTTTTGCAACCAATATCAATGTATGTATACTTTTGCTGGCAATATGTCGAGTAAAGTGGATACACATAGTGAGTTCGAGTTGAGTTTAATGCAGCAATTTCAGTCTAGATGTAAAAGGATAGAAAGAAGAATGCTCTACTGTTTTTTGCTATGGTTTGTTGAATATATGGATATGGATATGGATGTGCTGTTAGGACGTCTTGGTTTTTGTTCTTTAATCTGGTTTTTGTTGTAGGGCATATACTGCAATCCATTTTTCTCATTGGATCAAACGCTGCAGCCATACTTCCTGCCTATTGGTCCCTTAGGGAAAAGGCAAGTTTTGTTCCTTTGTCATCTATTTTTCCTCTAAACTATTTTGTTGTATCATGATTCATCTATCTGCATGTGTAAATTGATGGAACTATTTATAATTATATATTGATTTAATGTAGAGGATAAATAATTCTAGATATTTAACTCAATGAGAAGGAGACAAATGATTTAGATTCCCAAGAAGTACTTGATATATGCATTTCTAACAAAATAAATTAACTTGTTAAATAGATTGTGTTAACAAAGGAACATGTAATTTCGTATTTGCAGGCATTTGCGGAATGGATTTTATTCACATCCAGTGGAATCGCTAGTGGGATATATCACGCTTGTGATGTTGGCACGTGGTGTGCATTGAACTTTAATGTTTTACAGGTTCCTGCTCTGCCTTTACTGGTCTGTCTTACTGTATCTTAAAATGAAAAGAACTTGGAAACTGAAGATGTTACTAAGAGTCTGAGATGGGATAGAGAGAGATTCTAAATAAGATTCTCATTCTTAATTGGATTGTTTATGTTGTTGGGATCTGTAATACAACTCAACAATGAATATACTTATTTATCTTGGCATTTATAGCGACTTGATATTTCAACATTTCAGTTCATGGATTTCTGGCTCTCTTTCATGGCTGTGGTTAGCACTTTTGTATACCTGGCAACCATTGATGAAGTATATAAGAGGGCAATCCACACAGCTGTTGCTATCCTCACTGCCCTCTTGGCTGCAACTAAGGCAACTAGGTAAATTGAACTAGTGGGTAACAGATTTGTATATATGCTGCCAAAGATGTTTAACATGTATCTACACTGAATTGTGCAGGTCTTCCAATATTATTCTTGTCATTATGATTGGAGCTCTTGGTCTTCTTGTTGCATGGTTGATAGAAATCTCAAAAAGATATAGGTCCCTCTCCTTTTCATCTGGATTATCACTAAGTTTCCTTCAAAGGTAAGGTTTCCGTGCTTAGTAAATTTTGTTGAGCATGGCATTTTCCATACAACGTAGATGGTCAATATGTGCACCTTTTTTGTAGTATTTTATGTGATTGATTTCCAATGTAGAGTTTCCCTATGTTATAGCAACTTTTATGGCTGATCATGATTTTGCTGTACGATACTATTTATCATGTATTCATGAAACCCTTTTGTAAATTGCCAATCTGCACATTACCACTGTTTTCTTGTTCATTCAATTGATAGTCTGGTTATGCATGCAGTCCCTGGTTTTGTCTTGTAGTAGGGATTTTTGTCATACACATTGAAGCTGGAAAGCTCAAAAAGCAGTCAATTCAACCTTTAAATATCTTTTTCTTTTGTTCATTTTTTGTAACATGATGGAAGGGATTTAAGATGAACCATACTCGGTTCCTTCAACAAATACCTTAAATCTTCCACTTTAAACTTGGACATGCTTGAGGATGATCACATCCTGAGATACCTTAAATCCAAACTGCAGTTTTATATTTTACTTTAAACTTAGATGTTCTTAGAGATGACTTTCCACTGCAGCATGCAAACTATGAAGCAATGGTTCTGTAATTTGGTGAAGACACTATTGAGACGGTTTCGCTGGGGTTTTATAGTGGTTGGTTTCATTGCATTGGCCATGGCAGGATTAAGCTGGACACTTGAAACCAGTGCAAACTACTGGTTTTGGCACAGGTATTATTACTATACTACTATCCTCTCCACTGTCTTCTCTGTCCTCTCTAGTCTCATGTTTTGCTCTTTGAAAATGGCTACAGCTTTTGGCATGCTACAATATACACATCTTCTTTCTTCTTCCTTTGCTCAAAAGCAAACATTGTTGATGATGAAGTTTCACCACCTTCAAGTGGAAATTATGCACTGACTCGTCAGGATTCATTTTCAAGAGGTATTTAGAAGAGCATATATGGGATTGGTGGATGCAAAAAGGAAAGTGGTGGGTTTTTTGGAGTTTAATTTTTCATTAATGTGACACAAGAATGTTAGGTTACCATATTGAGTAGGTGAATGATATGTCTGCAGAGTAGAACTAGAAATCAACCAACCAAAGATTAGATTATGAGGCCTAATATGTTAACAGGATCAACAAAGCAGTCTCTTGTAAATTCCTTCTTCACAAGGTTTGCTTTTTACATTCATTTTAGGGTACGTATTCAGCCACAAGATAGGAGAAAGAAATCAAACCATCTAGTAGTCATCATAGGAGAAATAGGTTGTGGATTTGGTTATGTATGTAATTATAATAAATTAGAATATTAATATTGATAGCCTGTGAATTGCATTGTAAATGGATATTTTATGCTGGTTTCAACATTGCTTGGTGGGTATTGTGTTTTAATTTAGCTGTCTATTGTTTTAAAAGCTAGTTTAGGTTAATAATCTCACATTTAATATAAATAAAAAAGTAAGTAACATTAAAGAAAGAATATTTACATATTCATTTTCTTAAAGTTTTGAAGTGAAAGTGATAATATGATCTTTTATATAGCTTTTCTCATAACTTGATGTTAATAAATCTTCTCTCAATATCCAAACAATTCACAATTTTCAAAACATGTGTTAGTAATTTCCTTTATTTTTGTTTTAAGTGTCATTTTCAATTTTCAATATAACTTTTGTGATTGTAAATCTTACATGGGTTTGAAACCCAATATTATTACTATTATATATTTATAATTTAATATTTATATAATCTATAAAAGGACTAACTATTGTATTAGATAGTGAAGAATTAATATATATATATATATATATATATATATATATATATATATATATATATATATATATATATATATATATATATATATATATATATATATATATAACCAGGCTAAACTATTTATGTAAGACCCGTAAATTTTGGATGGAGGGGACATGGAGGGGACATGGTGGTCACCCACCTCTTTGACTATCATTATGCACTTATTGGAGGTGCATTATCACTTCTGGAAGCTTAGCAAAGGGAGAGCCAGCATTCATTTTCCAAATACATTCTTTCTCTCTCTTAAACTTCATTCCAAAACATTGCTTGCTGCCAAAATGAATGGCCATGGGCCGTGTGGCTGTGAATCAAAAGCATAGAAGAGAGCCATGTGGGAGAGCAGCCAGAAGAAGGGAACCCTTCCTCCCTTCCGTTTCCAGCCGTTCAAGGAGCAACCATGGGAAGCTATACCAACTTCCGAAGGGCTGAGAGGAGGATCTGGTTGAGCATCTGGTGAGAGGGGAGTCCTTGCAGCAAGATCTGGGAGAGGAAGTGAAGAATTGTTGAGGTTACAAAGAGATCTGGAGCTGCACGTTTGGGAGGAGATAAATCTCAAAAATTGCAAGGAAGTCTTCAAGAGGTAAGGGGAGTTTGTTTTATTTCTTTGATTTTTAAGATAGTTGTGTTTGCTGCAAATCTGGGTAGGATTTGGGAAGAAGGGGATGAAGATAGGGTGTTTCTGGGTTTTCTCTGGAACCTGCGTGATTCTGCAGAATTCTGCAGAATGAGCGTACGTCCAATTTTGGTGAGTCAAAATTGGACGTTCGTCCCAACAGTGCTCGACCAGATAGTGGTCGACCAACTTCAGAACGTTCGTCCAATTCTGGTCAAATTGGACGTTCGTCCAAATTGATTGAGCGTTCGGTCCTGCACGAACGTCCGAGTTCGTTCGTCATAATATAAGGGACGCTCGTCCAAGTGGTATTTAAACAGTAACTTATGAGCGTTCGTTCGTAACTTAGTATTTTGGTGGAGTAATCTTGAACGTTCGGCCTTGATCTCAAGACGAACGTCCGTAGGTTGTAATGAGCGTCCGGTCATACTATGGATTAACGAACGTTCGTTCTTTGAGGATGTTTGATCTTTATGCGCTCGTCCAAACAGTGAGGAATGCAGGATGGCGTCCAATGGTTTAGCGATCGGCCTAAGTAATTGATCTTAGCGTTCGGCTCCGTAGTGAGCGTTCGGTTTTTGGTATAGGTGAGCGTTCGGCTTTTGGATATAAATGAACGTTCGGTTTTTGGTATAAGTGAGCGTTCGGTTTTAAGTGTTCGGTGTGGATCTTGGACGTTCGTCCTCGGTTTTAGTAGCGTTCGTCCTTGTCTTTCTGAGCGTTCGTCCTTGGCTCTGGCAGCGTTCGGCCTTGGTTTTTGGGAGTGTTCGTCCTTGGCTCTGGGAGCGTTCGGCCTTGGTTTTGGGGAGCGTTCGTCCTTGATTTGTGAACGTTCGTCCTTGGTTTGTGAGCGTTCGTCCTTGGTCTGTGAGCGTTCGTCCTTGGAGCTCGATTAGGTTTGGTGTTTATCGGCAGCGTTCGGCCTTTTATGAGGATTGATTTCAGAACGTTCGTTCAGACAGTATCAGAGTTGGAAATAACGTTCGGCAATGCATGAATCCGTGGGAGTATTTTGAAGCAATTATTGAGAATTGTGGGTTATTTCTTTGATCCAATATTGGTTTAGTTATACATATTATTGAGAATATGTATGACTTCGTGATTGAGCACGTTTATTCTAGTTATACATATTATTGAGAATATGTATGACTTCGTGATTGAGCACGTTTATTCTAGTTATACATATTATTGAGAATATGTATGACTTCGTGATTGAGCACGTTTATTCGGTTAGAGGTGGTACATACACTATGTTATTTACTTGTAACTTCGTCGGTCTTTTTAGCATTTTTGCTAGTCTCACGCGTGAGACGGAGATTCGAGTGTCACCTTCTTCTGCGCGAGGAGGTGAATGTCTCGCCCACTGACTTCGGCTCGTGTTGAGTATAGTGCATCGTTACGCGTAGTATCGATGTTTTTACTCGTTAGTCCTTGAGGAGTCGGGGAGATAGGTCTGAAGTCGCGATGGATGACGGCTCGGGTCGCCTGTTATTGAGAGCAGGTTATGACGACGAATTACAAGTAAACGACATCAGTTTATGAAAGACTAGTCTGCAGAGTCATGTGAGTCGATTTATCATGGGGATTGTTATAGTATTTGTAGTGGGTTTATAATGTGATAATTCTGGTTATTCATCTGCATGTTGTGGCTGTGGCTTCTAACTGTGATAGTCGTACAGATACGGGAGAGATGGTAGTGCAGATAAAGTTGGATTTGGAATACTTCAAGAGAGAGACGGGAAGTAAAACTTGTTGGATCTATAGGTAGTAACGAGCGTTCTTACTAACGACGTTCGGTCTTCGTGTTATTTATTTTCTGGTAGCGAGTGTTATTAGGTAACAATTGATCTTGATGTTAGTGGATCTGAGGTAGCTAGCGTCCGATCTTAATTTAGTAACCTGAGGTTTAGTTTGATTACGTTCGGTCAGTACTGAGGTGTTCAGCAGAGTACTGTAGGTGTTTAACCCAGACTCAAGCGTTCTTTATTATAGTGTTCTGTCTCGTAGCGATGGTTCTTAAGGAATGATCTTTATTGGTGATGTTGCTCTGAGGATGTAATCATTTATAGGGAGTGACCAGCCTTGATAGTCGTTGAGGTAACAATCGATTAATAAATAGTGATTAGTTGTGATGATGCATGATTTAGGAAGTGATCATTCATAGGTAATGCTCGGGTCGGATGATGATTGTCTCAGGTAAGGATCATTAATAGTTAGTGGTTGTACGTAGGGAACATCCGGTCTCGATGAGGTTACCCTCAGATAGAATTAAATCCACTAAAGTGATCAATTAAGTGTTCGTCTGAAGGGTACTTAATCTGTGGTGTGCGAGATTTGATCTTTGAGCAATCGTTCGAATAGTGTTCGAAGTAATAGTAATTGTTCTAGTAGAGTACACTGTCTTAACGTGAAGTCTAAGCACTTGATCTTAATCAGCGTTTGATCTTTTGGTATTCAACCTAATGGTATTCGGTATAATAGCGTTGATGTTTAGTTTCGAGCTTAAGTGATCAATCTTAATGTTCGTATAAACAGTATCCGATGTAATATAAGTTCGTTGATTTATCGTTTGATTCAGTAATGATATGATATCTGGGTATGTATTGAGGTTGAGTGCACTGTAGTAGGATGTCTTGATCTGTGGTTGATTGTGGATATATTGAGGGGACTAAGAATGAAATCACAAGTGGGGCACCTTCCATTGATTTGCTCATCAATGTATCATTCGGATGAGAGTCTATTGTGTACTGGATTGATTATTAGGTATTATGGGATGAGTGTCCAACAGGAATTGTGGTACGTTGGTTTGAGGATGTCTGATTTAATTATCATATGATATTTGTGTTGAAATAACTATGCAAGTTTTATAAATGATGTGTTTCAGGTTAGCTCACCCTTACTTTGCTTGTTTGTGCATGTGAATGCGATGATCGTATAATGTGTGATGTTATACGGGAGCAGTTGAAGGATTGTCACGTGATCCTGTGCAAATGAAGGAAGAGATGGAAGATCGAATTAGAAGGATTCAATGTTATCTTTGCAGTTGCGTCTGAGCTTAAAACTGATGTATAGATTTTAGTTGATGTTCGGGATGTTATGTATTATTACAACATTTAAGTTTTGATTTTTTTTTTAATTTTGGGTAATTTTTTTTTTGGGATGTTACAATTTATGTGAAAAATAAAGTTTTCGTCCTTCACACTCAAGGCTAAACTATTTATATATAACCAGGCTAAACTATTTATAACCAGGCTAAACATATTTATATAAAATATGTTTATATAAATATATATAGCATGATGCATTTTTCTAACAAAAAAATAAAAAAGCATTGATCAAAGTTTAATATCTAATTAGCAAACTAGCATAGGTTTTGAGTGAGCCAAAAAACAAATAATGATGTAATTTGTTTTTTTTATTATATATATATATATATATATATATATAATAAAAGAACAAATTACGTCATTATTTGTTTTTTAGCTCTAGACTCGTAAAATCTATGCTAATTTGCTAATTAGAATTAAACTTTGACCAATGCATTTTTACTTTTTTGTTAGAAATATATATATATATATATATATATATATATATATATATATATATATATATATATATATATATATATATATATATATGCTTATTTTTGTTCTTCAAAATATTATTAAACAATAGATTATAATATAATAACAATAAAAAGATTAATATATTTTAAAATTTATAAAAGTTATAGTATTCATTTTATAATATATATATATATATATATATATATATATATATATATATATATATATATATATATATATATATATATAACCATATCACAACTCTATTTATTTCAGTTTGTACAAAGAATAAAAAAGTTTAAATTTAAAATAAAATATTTATATTTTAAAACTCATGATTTATCATATTCGGATAAACCAACAGGAAACTTCTTAGATTTTCAATTTTAATTTATTTATATATGTTAAAATATTAATTTTATGTTTATAATTTAATTCTTTTGAATTTTTTGTCTCTTATAATATAGAGAATGACACTCTATATTATAGATTTACTATATATTTATCAATAAAAGAATCTATTATAAATTAATACATGTTACAATAAACTGAAAATTCATTTAATATATATTTATACTTTTACAATTAACATAAATAAAATTAGTAAATGCTAATATTTAAAAAAAAATATTCGAAATCAATCATATTACTTATTTTGATCTTCTATTTCTGAATAATTAAAGAAGACGCACGTAGTTTTCTATCAAAGGATAATCACATGTTGATGAAGGCTTTTTGAACATTCAACACTAATATTTTTTCAAAATTAGTTAAATTTATAAATTTGAGGGCAAAACAGTGCTTTCATTAGTTGTATTTCATTATTACAATTTTTTTTATCTCCAAAAATGACTTTTGTTGATATTGGTATTTTTAAATTATTTTTTAACATTCAACCTTTAATACATATATTGATTTAGCCCTCGTAGTTATTATATTATATTTTTAGTTAATTATGTTGACATTTTCATAATGTTACAAGTCAATGTATGTGGATATATTTGAGTTGATAATTATGTCAGCGCAATTACTAATAGTATCAAAGTTAGAGAGGATTATTGAAAATACTAAAAGATATTAGGAGACAATTTTGAATATATTAACAACTTATTTAATTCTGATTTTCATTGGTATTTTATTATCCTATTATAAGTTTCAATCCAATTATCTTACTATCATTTTTGTTAGAACATCTTTCCCATAATTTATGTAGAATGATTATAATAAATTTAGAAGCAATGCATATTCTTTAAATTATCTTCCCAGTCATTTTATTCTATTAAAAAGAAGAATGTCACTGTAGTTAGTAATAGAAATATTAGAAAAAAATAAATATTTGTTCATTAATATATGAAATTGTTAATTCTCAATATAGAATAATATAAAGAAGAAAACAATTTATTATAAAAAATAACGGTTGATTTCTTTATAACTTGATAAGTCTCTTTGATGTATGGAGATTTTGATAGATGTGTTATCGAAGGATTTCTAATTTTGTTTAGAAAAAATTAAGTAGAAAGTTTGCAATTTTCGCTAGAAAAAATCACACGAAAATGTTTGTAATTTTAGTTTGGAAAATGATACAAGAATGTTTGCAACTTTCTTCTGGAAAATTTTATGAAATGGTTTGTGGTTTTTTTGTTAGAAAACTTTTATTAAGGTTTGTAGTTTTTGTCATAAAAAATACATTTTGAATAATAATACTCTTTTTATTTATGGATTTGGGATTTAAAGTGTTAAACCACTTTAAGTTTATGTTGTGCTTTTATTTATGTTATGCTAGAAGAGATTATTTTCTTATTGCATTTTCAATAGTGGTATCACAATATAGCTTTTGAATAAGGGAAGAAAAGAAACAATTTGACAATGCTAACCAAAATCAGGGTTATGTGTGTTGTGTCTTTAAAGAAATGTTAGTGCTGATAATTTTTTTTTATTTAATTAATTCGTTAATGCATGTGTGATGAGATCTAGCTTAGTGGAGGTGACGTTGGTGATAGATACCATTTTAAGTGTGTGTGAGTTTTAAGTGACAGTGATGTAAAAGTTGTTGACATCAAGTTTGATGTGCAAGATGGTGATAATTGATTATGCAAAAGAATTGTTATTAACAATGAGTTTATACAAATCATTATTTACTAGAACTACTAGGGTAGACTTGTTTGTAGTAGGTTAAATATTTGTTTCAAAATGAAAAGAAAAGTCATGTTGAAGCTTCACTAAGCAACAATAATATAGAAGATGTCGACGTAGAGTTTGATGTTCGACTGGTGATGCAAAAGGATTGTTGTTGTCATTGAGTCTATGCAAATCATTAGTAGCAAGAGTTACTCAAGTAGACTTGTTTGCAGTAGGTCAGATATTTGTTTCAAAACGCGGAAAGAAAAATATCATGTTGAAGCTTCACTGAGCGATAATAATCTAGAAGTTATTGACATCGAGTTTAATGTGCAATACGACAATGATTGATGATGAGAAAATATTGTTGTCAATAAGTCTGTGCGAATCATTAGTGGCAAGAGCAACTCAAGTAGACCTGATTAAACAGTATGTCAGATATTTATTTCAGAGTGCAAAAAAAAAATCATGTTGAAACTTCATTGAGCTATAATAATATAGAAGTTGTTGACAATGAATTTGATGTGCAAGACGGTGATGAAATCATGTTGAAACTTCATTGAGCTATAATGATGTAGAAGTTGTTGACAATAAATTTGATGTGCAAGACGACGATGATTGATGGTGCAAAAGGATTGTTGTTGTTAATGAGTTTGTATAAATTATTGGTGACAAAAGCGACTTAAGTAGACATGTTAGATATTTGTTTTAAAGTGCAAAAAAAATTATCAGTGTTAAAGTTTCATAAAGACCTTTTTATAGACGAGGGAAGAAAGATATATTGTTCCGAATGAAATCTATCAAATTCTATATAAATTATATAGAAGAGAATAGAAAAAACTATTTTCATAATGAAGAGTTGATTAAGGCAAGATAATGAGTTAAAAGATTTGTAATTTTATCCATAAAAATTATATTAAAAAGGAGTGTAAGTTTTGTACGAGAATGTATTCAATTTTCATAAAAAAAAACAAAAAAAAACAAGAATCTAGCATGTTTCGTTACAAAAGATTCTTTTATTATTGCAGATTCGCAATTCATCTCTTATCTCAATTAGATTTCTAGTAGGATTCGCTTTTCAAACATAATTAACAGAATCTCTTATCTCAATTAGATTTCTATATTATACTAGAAGTAATTAATGATTGAAAGTATCTATTAAAAGTCGTGTCCAATAATATTAAAAATCACAGTGACATTATTAATGATATTTTCTAAAATAAAAAATGCATTTAAATATTTAGCAATTTAGCAGGAGTATCTGACATATAAATATATTATTGGTGCTTTGATATTTAATTTAGATGTTATAACTGTCACACTTGCAGTTGCAGTGGACCAGCCAACCACCACTTGTTGCACTACCAACTTGGTTTAATATAATAACGTGGCCATTTGCTTCTCACGAACATAATTATGATCAAGATCAATTACTAAGTCACCTACCTCATCAATCATTAGTGTACCAAAAGGGTCCAACAAAACTGAAAAAATGGAACAAATACTGAGCTGAAAATGGAATATTATACACAAATAGAATACACCAATCATGTTTTCAATCAATAGAATACAAATTTTTCTGAAAAGACGAACAAAAATGCACAATTTACGGAAGTAATGCACTCATCTTTAATGGAATTATGCTCCCCCATTTCTATACACAAGCCAAGACTCATGTACAATTTCAACATGCCACTCTAGTCAAAGACCAAACATCCTAAGTGCTAAGGTTTCCTATCATAGAATAGAACAGTGGTTTTTCTTTTCTCCCAAGGCCATTGTCTGTCCTCACCGAGAGTGTTAGAAACATATTCTCTATCACAGTCACCCTCTTTTCTATTGATTGAAAACTAATAATAGCCAGGAGAAAGGTTCATTAATTTCGACCAATAAAAAAGAATGGGTTCGAAGGAGAGCATCTGAGAATGTGTTTACATTTTCAAATGCAAAGGTTGCAGCTTTAGCCTTGTCACTCTCTCAGTGAGGTGCTCCTTTGGGAAGAAGTGGAAAATGAGCGGAAGTTTGAAGCTGATAACTGCTCTCTGAAATCCTTGCGGATGGACCAAAGGATTTCGGCACATCTTTTCATGCTAGGCCTGTTTTGTCTACGTGGAGCCAAGCACTGTAAAGCTAGCTCCAGAATCTTATGCAGTGCCAAAGTGTTTGCGGCAGTCTGATCCAGTCTTGGGTCCAAGACTGAGATAGCATCTTCCTCCATGAACCTCTTCATAGCCTGCATTTGCACCAAACAAGTTCCATTGAATGTGTCAGAGTAAAGAATTAATGATGCATACATTCAAGTTATAAAAGTCTTTTACACTGTCATCTAGTCATATATGATAAGTTTGTTAACTGATTGATTTCTGCTTGATTCACAACATAACAAAATTTGAACTGACAATGCATGTCTGTTAACTCAATAGAAGAGCTTATAGAAATGTCACATTTGTGAGCATTGTCGTAAGCTCTTTCAAATGCCCCTTCAATCCTCTTTAAAAATCAGAGTTGAGCAACATGGATTGGGAAGGAGTAACCATGAAGAGAAGGTGCTGAACTATTCAGCGAAACTGCTAGATAGCAAAAAATAACAAAATGAAGGCAAATAGTGCACAGTACTCACCCATTTTGCTGTTATTCGCTCCTTGAGTTCAAATTTTGGTTCAATGGGGCGTCTGCCTGTGACAAGTTCAACAAGCAAAACTCCAAATGAATACACATCACTCTTCTCAGTTAGTTGATAAGTTTTCAGGTATTCAGGATCCAAGTAACCAGCTGTTCCTTTGACTTGGGTGGAGACATGTGTCATGCCAGAGTCACTGTCTGCGGCTTGTCTAGCAAAACCAAAGTCTGCTACTTTAGCTCGAAAATTTTCAGTGAGAAGAATGTTTGAAGATTTTATGTCTCTATGAATGATAGGATGATCTACAAAGGAAACACAATATACAAACATCAGACTCTCTTTCATCATTCTATATGTCAATAGAGCATCAATTTGCTAACCAAAAGTATTACCCTCCCTCAAGTAATACTAGAGTAACATAACTATAATTGTACCTATATACATATGAAGATAGGTGATAGCATGAGCAACATCAATTGCTACATCCAAACGTGCAGCAAGGTCCAGAACGCACCCATGAATGCCTGTAACAGTCCATTGATCAAGCTGTAGCAAGGCCAAATCACAAACAGACAATAGCTAAAAGACTTGAGAAACTCACAATCTAAATGTTCTCTGAGGGTTCCATTTGGAACATACTCAACAACAATGATCCTTTCATCACCTTGGTCCAAATATCCATACAACTTGACCAAGTTCAAATGTTCCACCTTGGATAGTGTTTGGATCTCGCTCTGAAACTCCACTCCCAAATGTTTCTCATATAGACTCTGCATAGCAAAAGCAATTAACAAATATCTTTTGAGTGTTTGTTAACTGTTATCATTAACATTCTCATTCCATGCAAATAGCTAGAAATGATTTAAAAAACCTTCTTCGCACGCTTTACTGCAACAACAGTCCCATCCAAGAGTTTTGCCTTGTACACAGCACCAAAACCACCTTGGCCAATCTTGAAAGAAGGGGAGAAATTTCTTGTGACTTGGAAGATTTCCTCCATGGTGAACTTCACAATGCCAGGTTCTTTCCTTTGTACTATGTTGTATGAACTGATGTTCATACCTCCATTTGAGTTACGCCCTCTCTGACTACCAGCTCTTGAACCAGCTCTGGAGCCATTCGATGCAGCTATGAAACATAAACAATAATTCATTTAATTTCTCCATTCCATATATAAGCATGAAAGATAAATCTACCTGTATATAGTAGCACTTTGAAATCAATAATGACAAAACACTAAAGAGAAAAATATGCAAACTAGTGATCTGAATGCAATGTATATATAAGGAATTAAGAAATTCCTTAACTCAAACGTTTAGCCACAGAACTTTAAAACCTGTTGTGTTTCCGATACATGTATAGATGCTAATTGTATTCTACATCTTTTTTGGTTACAGTGTACTATTTTTTATAACCATGCAAATCATGACCTAAATGCAATACATTAATGAAGACTTCAAAAGTGAATTCTTGGTTCAAAAAAAATGCAGATTTACTTAATTATTTATTCCAAAAACAAATTCTCGACCCATAATCAAAATTCAAAATCCAAACCGTGATCAATTTCACGATTCAGACCAAAATCTCAAATTCTCTTGTCACCTCTACCCTTCTTCTCAGCAGCTTAAAAAGACAAACTTCTTCACACACGATTTCAAACTACGAAATCCAGAACAACATAGAAGAACGAGCGTGCGTGCGCGTACACACGCACGTCCTCCTAAAGCTAAAGACCAAACTTCCAAGATCTTTTTAGATTAGAATTGATGTTTCACCTTAAAAACCTTTGCTGACATTTAAGGTGAAAATAAATCGAAGCAAAACTCTATCTTTAACAGGAAAAAGAAAAACTAGAAACTTAAGATATTGTATCAAAGTTTTCTTGTCTTTAAAAAAGGGAAAACGGAAGAACTAGTACTGGAAGAAGACTTAAACTCCTCGGAATCCCCGAGGCTCCTGGAGTTGTCGGATTCCGGGGACGCGAAGCACGCGGCGAACATTCCGGTGAAGGACCTTGCGGCGGCGACGACGGGGTTCTGGCGCTCGGAGATTGTGGAGGTGCTGAGCTCGGACGAGGCGTAGCCCGGAGAAGGGGGCACCCTTCCCGGCGTTCTGCTGTAGTCGGAGCCGGATCGCCGGCTAGGGGGATATGGAGAAGACATTTGTGCTTTAGAGAGAGAGAAAAAAAATGGCGGGTCGGTAAGAGAGAGAGTCAACTGAAGTGAAGTAAGAAAAACGAAGACTTTGCAAATTTGTCTGGTGATTATAAACGGTGGGTGACGCTATTATGCGCCGTGGAAGCCAAGCTACCTAAGCCAAGTTTTCAATTTCGGTGGTTCTTTTGTATTGAAAACGTTGTTTTACTACCGCAGTTTCTACGTGTGATTCATTGACAACTTACAACAGACAAAGCCACTGTCAATTATCATATATATATATTATCTAATTAATAATTAAATCATTAGAATTTAAAGTATTTAGTTAAAAATAAGATGAATTTACAAAATATATAAATGAGTATAAATATTATGTGATAAGTAAATTTTGTAAGGTTGAATTATTTAAAGTTTACTATTATATATTATAAATTAAAACCTACCATACTTGTTTATTTTAGGTTTATTGTTATTAATTGAATTATTAATTAATATCTAGTTTTTTATTTGATATTTATATGTTTTACAGTAAAAAAATGCACAAAAAATTATATATAGACTAAAAATAAAACCAAACTCGACAATAACATTAATGTTGTGTTTACTTTGAGGAGATGATTTGTGGGAGTGATTGAATGAATTTGAGGGTAAACTTTTTGTGTTTATTTGAGTGGATTTGGAAGTAATTGAGAGTGGATTTGAAGGTAAAGGTTGTGAGAATGAATGTAAAATTTGATTGATTGTGATAGATTTAAAAAAAAATTAATTGATAGAAAATAAAGATTATCAAATTGTCTCTAGTTATTAAAGTAATATAAAATAATAATTGTTAATGTTATATTTAATTATAAAAATATTTATAAAGAGTAAAAAATTAAAAATAATTAATAAAACTAATTTTTAAAATGTAAAAAATTATAATTTAGTAAAATAAATTTATTTTAAATATAATTTTTATAATAAATATAAGACTTGTTTCTTACTAATTTTGATCGCGAAACATTTTTAATTAATAATTATTTAAACAATACCATATTTTAGCTTAATATAATTAAAAAATTAAAATGTACTTTTATTTTGATAATAAAAGTTTAAATAGAAAACATGTTACACTATACTTTAAAATAATATACTTTAATTAATTAAATAAAATCATTTTTTCTTAATATAATTTTAAAAATAATTTTAAAATAAGTAGTGAAATTACATATAATTTATGTCTTATATTTGAAAAAAAAAATGACTAATGAGAAAGCTTTGAAAAAATCAGAAGAAAACCTTGTTCGTTTCTTTTTTTTTCTGTTCGATTATGGAGGAAGAAAGCACTCCAATGGAATCCGACACTGCAAATGAGTGCATAAAGCTCAACGTGGGTGGAAAGCACTTTGAGACAATGTTATCCATGCTTCGCTCCGGTGGCCCTGATTCTCTCCTCTTTGCCCTCTCGAATCGGCGTCCGGCTGATCTGAACCCAGTTTTCGTCCACTGTGACCTGGAGATCTTCTCCGTCCTCTTCTCTCTCCTCTACACCTTTCACCTTCCATCCACTACGCGTCGCTTTTCCAAACAAGAGCTCGTCGACGAGACCCTCTTCTATGACATCGACGCACACATGTCCAGCTTGGTCTCCTTCTCCAGCTTCGATGACTGCTTGAAGGAGCATGGGATGGAGCTCTCTGCATCCTTTACCATCACGAATCATGGGTCAAGGCTGATCGTCCACCTGGGTGACATATCGGTCGTCCACCAAAACTCCTCCTTCATAAAACTTCAGGTCGCCTCCACCTTCACACCCAGCTTGCCTACAATGCTAGAAGAAACCGAATACAACGCGTCCAACTGAAGGCACACAAACATGGAATCAGAGGTTGGAACCGAATACAACATTGTTGCGAGAATGGGGGAACCAAATACAACTAAGCTTGGAACCGAATACTGCTTCTTTGTGAATCCTACCCAAGCGTGGAATCGAATACTGGATGATTGGAATCGAATACGCTTAGTTTATTTTCAGTGGTAAAGCACTGTATTAAGCTCGGATACAGATGGAATTCTATAATAAGTTGAGGACACAAGTGATTTTTTACTTACAATCCCTCCAGATCTCTCCACTTTCGCGCGTGATGAAAAACCTCTCCATCCCGCAAATATGTCTTCGATGTTCTTCGCTTTTCCTCTCATCCGAACACAAAGTAACCTCTAATTCTTCGCTCTCATTCGCCTCTGGACAGTACAATCTATTCATGTGAACACACTGTAAGAGACTAAAGTTAGGGAAACAAACATGATTAGGTATCTCAATAGTCCCAACAATAAACGGTGATTATTAGGTTATGTGTTAAGAAATAGGCTTTAGGCCTAACTCAACTCCACAAAACTGATTTTTAAGGCGAGGTTTGTGCCACACTTATATATTATAATTTGTCCTTAACTTTAGTCGATATGAGACTTCCAACAATATGTGCATATTGATTTATGTAATGTTGTAATTAACGCGTTAACTATTCTATTTACATTTAAAAGAATTAAAATTAAAGAAATTGACAGAGACTAGTACAAATAATAGAACATATGGTTTAATTCAATACAAAATAACAAAACCTTATCAAGACTTGACATATTAAGAATCCTCTCTAAAGAAATATAAATTTTCGAAAATATGGACATAAGTGATACATGCTTGTCATTAGCTTATAATTTAATATGTTGTGTTAAGTTTTCACAATGAAACCCTTCCATAAATACGTGAAGATCTTGTTTTTAAAAACTAATTTTATTGTAAGGACCTGAAAAATAGAGCGTTATAGAGCAGATAGGTATTAAAATAATGAGACAGATTATTTTGCTTTAAATAATCTTATTATATAAATAGAATTTTATAAACACTTCTCATTATTCTAATAACACTTCATCTCTCTAGAACTCTATTCCTCAGAGTTCTCTAACTTCTCTCTACAATCTTTCTCTGCTGAGTTTTCTGTTCGACGATCAAGAGGTGTCTAGGCGATCCTGGCGCTGAAGGCTTCATTTTGGACCGATCAATTTCGTGTTCTTCAGCTGGTAAGTGGTTTCCATTGTTATTCGTTCTTCTCTGGACTATGAGCATGCAACGTTTCTGTCTTGCATGTGGTTAGCAGTTCTTCCTTCAATTTTCTAGCTAAATTTAGGTTCTAAGTGTTGTTCTCTATCACCAATTGGTGAGTTGTAGGTTTCTGTTGGGTTCCCTTGCAGTGCAAGGTACGATTGTTGTTCTTTGTGAGCTGGGTTGTTTGTTTCTGAGGTAAGGGGAGCTAGCTATTGTTTTAATTTATCGTATGAATTGTATATATATGTTGAATGTGGTTTGAGTTTGCTGTTTGAGGTACAATTTTGAGTTTGTAGAGTAAAGTGAATGGTATGTACTGAAGGGTGTAAAATGTGAAATTTTAGTATGATGATGATGAACTGTTTGGATGAAAGGAACTGTTGTGATTGTTTATGTTAGAGGTATTTCATGTGAGAAATCTGTTATGGTAGGGTTTAGATAGAAAGTGAAGTGTTTTGAGCTTGTTTAAAGTCATTTAGAGGAAGTGAGGTATTGAATTTGAGTATTAGAGGTCAAGTGTTGTTAGAGACTGCTGGGGTAGTTTAGATAGGTCATATGTGACTTGTTTGAGTCATCAAATTGGTTAAAAATCAGGTTCAAAGTGGTAAATTAGGATATGGGTCTCTAAGTTGATGAAATTGAGCTTTTAGAGTAGGATGTGATGCATGAACACTTTAGATTGATGTTAGGAAGGTCTACAATCACTTAGTCAAGTCTAATTAAGCATATACAACGATCTAGGAGTGTTAGAAGTTGGAAAAATTGAGTAGAATTGGTAAGTAGTGGTTGAGTTGCATAATTCTACAGAATTTCGTTCTGCAGATTATGCAGACTCGCTATGTGAATGGATTCACATAGCGAGTCACCTTGGCGAGGTGCTCTCTACCAAGGCATTCGCATAGCGATGGGTGCGTTGTGCAAGTGGATTGAGAGGGTTGCTCTCTGTTTGTCAATCCGCATAGCAAATCAAATCGTTATGCGACAGGTTGGGTCTGGAACTATTATTCTTTTTATTCGAACAACGAGTGGGTATTGCTCTGCGAGTGTTTAGGAAGTCTGAGTCTCTGTCTGAGGTTCTCGCATAGCGAGTTGGGACGCTATGCGAGGGGTTTGGGGTCTGATACATTTCACAATTTATTCGCATAGCGAGTTTAACCGCTATGCGAGTGGTTATGAGGAGTTGGTCTCTGTCTAAGGATTCCGCATTGCGAGTTGGGTCGTTGTGCGAGAAACTTATGGTTTCGCTATGCGAAGGTGTGCGTTGTGCGAGGGGTTCAGTTCTAGTTCAATTCTCTTGTGATCTTAAGTTGTTTTAAATGAAACATTGAGTGTTGTATGAAGTAAGTTGAAGTTGTATCATGTAATATCAGTGGTTATTGATGTATGTTGTATTTCAAAGTGTAAAGTTTCAAGTATGGTTAATGGACGTAATTTCATGATCCTCAAGGAGAGGAGACATGGTGGTGCCCTATGTTGTGATTCAAAGTGAAATCTCTAGTTGAGATTCAAGTAAGTTTAGAATGGATGCAGGAGCTTAGTATTGGGGGTTATCTTGAAACTCCAATGGTCTTTCATTCTCAAGTAGAGAGGATTGATCCATGTCGTGAGGAGTAGCAAGAGGTCCTAGTCTTGGGTGCTTCCAGTATGGTCCAAGGTGAGTGATAACGGACTAACCTCGCGAGTGTGGTAAGGTGAAACCCATTGGCAATGGCTTTGCAAAGCAGTAGAAGCCACCACGAGTGCACGACCCACCATAACTCGGCAATCATTCTAAGTTCGGACAGTCAAAGTCAGTGTGGTGTTATTTGTGAAGAGTTTAAGTGATGTGAATGAATAGTATGTTTGTATGAAGTTTAAATAAATTGATGTATGATTAATCTTTGTTTAAACTAGTTTACCCTATTGTGTGCTTGTATTTTGTATGTTCTGATGTTCTTCTTCTGCAATGACCATCCTTTGGATGTGAGTAGTGGGATAAGATGTTTCTCTAGAGCAAGCCTTGGATGGAAGTGATGATGCTGAGTAGTTGGCCTAACTTAGTAGACGTTTGTGTATAGTTTTGGAGTATGCTTTAGTTTGTATATATAAAGTTTAAATTTATAGTTGTTTTTGGATGACCGTAAAGGTAATACTTTATACTCTAGATGGATAACTCTATTACTTTATCATGCATGTAGCTTCTCTTTAATATAGTCTATATTATATATTTTGGGATGTTACATTTATAATTTAAAATAATTTTTTAAAAGTTTATATAATCCCACTAGTCTTAACAAAAATAATATATATAATGATTTTTTTTATGCAAAAAATAAAGAATACATAAAATTATAAAATAACATAATAAAAATGTAGAAATATACTTTTTTTTGTAGTAATTTGTAAGAATATTTGGACATTATATAATGTATCAATTATTGTAGGGTCAAAGTGTTGTTCTTCTAAGGATAACCTTCATAGTACACTAGAGTGAATGTTCAGTGACAGGTAATTTGAATCTGGAAGTGTTTCTTAAATTGATTTTGAAAAGTCCTCAGTTATTGTAACACAAAGAAGATAAGAATGTTTTAGGTGTTTCAGCCAGTGGCTCAAGATACAGAAAATAACAGTTTTTCTTTTTCTGCATTGACCTGGAAAGGTGCTAACTTTTAATGAATCACAGGTTTTTTATGAGCCACTTTCATAGCCAACTTTTGATGACACTTATTTTGGGACCAAGGAAATCGTAGAAAAAGAATAATTTCTATATTTTTTATGTAATGGTTGGAGAAAAATATCTCCTTTATTCTATAAATTAATACTAATTTTACATTTGACAAAGTTAATAAGTAGGAATATATATTATTATCCTTCTAGAAAACTTTATACCCAACTCATACGTTCTCATTGCAAACATAATTATATAATTATAACATCATATATAATCAAACGTCTAATCCTAAATTCAAACAAAAGAAATAGCGTTTCTCGAGAACTCCTTAGCAGCCATGACAATGACATATTTTAATTATTTGTTTCTTTGTTTATAGTATAAAATAAAACAAAAGGTATAATACTGATTAATTAAAAAATATTATTAACACAACTTTTAAAGCTAGTATCATAAAAATATTAAATTACTATACATAGTGAATTGATATTAATTTTTTATAGCTTTATTAGGTTATGTAAAGCATTCACCTGACGGTTTTTATTAGAAAAACTTAATCAGACATCTTCAATAATGTTTTAGTATCTAGTTAAACGGTGTCGTTCGGAAAAGGGTTTTTAAGTCTCGGTCAGCGCGGAATTTGGGGTATTATAGTTATATTATTACATGGGTGTTGATTATTTATACATTATACATTATTAAAATTAGTTACAACGTTGTACGTAACTGGTACTGAACTACACGTAATTTAAAATAAAATAAAATGATGTGATGTGTCAGTTATTGAATTGAAAAGTGTGATTGAGCATGATAATTTTCAACCAATTGCTTTCTATTAAAATTCACAATTTATCTACTTACAATATATTTTTAGTAAATAATCAACCCACCCCCCAAAAAAGTGACGATATTTTTTACTTAAGTTAATTTTAAAATATTCTTTTTAAAGTTATTGTTAAAATGTTATTTAATTGAGTCTAACGAAAAAAAATATCGTTCAACTAATGTCCATGATCCAGTAAATAATTAAGAATATAGTAAATTTTGATTACTTTTTATTACTAAAAGGTTGAGTTTATTTAAATAGCTGAATTTATTTTATGAATAAATTTCTCTTTAATTTTTTAGAACTTTTTTATCTTTATGTTTATCTTTTAGAAGATTAGAGTTCAACCTCACTGGAGCACAACAGTTAATTCTATTTGAATTTTCATTTTAGCAAGTTCATTTTTTATTTTTTCTCTTAAGTTATTTTTAAAATATGTTTTCATGTGGTTTATTTGAGAGTTTTTTTTTACATAGCAGTTTTCATATTAGAAGGATAGCATCATGATATTTACACGACTGTTTTGTGAAGATCAGAATTTGGAGAAAATCGAATTATGATTTGTTATACATTGTTTTTCATGAAAATATAAATTGGAAAATCGAATTCTAATTTTAATTTTGAATGCCTTTATATAAATGCAGGATAGAATTTGATTTTTGAAAATTTGAATTCTGTCTATTATTTTCAATACCTTTTATGAAAGGTATATATTGAAATTAGTTTTTGAAAAATTGAATTCTAAGTTTATTTTTCAAGTACTCTTATAACAAGGTATGCTGTAACTTGATTTTCGGTAAATCAAAATATGACTTTTGTTCCCACTAAATTTTAAGAAGTAAATTCAGATTTGGTTATCAAAAAAATTGAATATTGAATTTTATTGGTCGTGATTTTTTATTAAAATAATTATTTTGGATAATCTATTTTTGAGATAATTTATTACTTATTTTTATTTTATCAAAACGAGGAGTTGAAGGAAATTCTTTTATTTATTTTGTAACACAAATAAAAGTTCAATGAATTTAATGATGAGATGTGAACCCTTTAATGTTAGGAATGTGAGGACAATGATTTTTTGTGTGGCATGAGATTTGATAGTAAGAGTAGTTTTGTAGGTGTGCTAGTTCCTTGATGTCATGTTAATTCTGATTCTAGATGATTTTGGTCAATCCTTTGTGTTCTTTTTTGTGGTTGGATGAGACCATATTTGTGTGTCTCGGTATGGTGGTCAATATTTTTCATATCGTAACTTTCCAAACGTATTGTCATACACTTCCATAATAACATCCAACCTATAGTGGTGACTAATGTACATGTCAAAATCGTGATAAGCATGTTTGCAAGCTACTAAGACATGTGAACGGTAGATGAATATTTTGAAACTTGCCAGTCACACCAACATTCATCCAATCTAATAACAAATTTTCCTATAGGTCGTATTTCTCTTGGGTGCACCATTTCCTCGACTATGAATCTTGTTGTAACAAATTCAACCACCTTGTGGGTGTTTGATTTTGAGTCAAAATCTTGTAGGATCTTCGTGGCATTTTCAAAATAGACATGACCAACATTTATCGTTGCAATTATCTGTTTTCCTTTTTTTGTGAAAAAAGCATTGCATCTTGTGTATGTGGTCAATTACATGAAGGAGATTGGTAAATTTCTTGTCTTTTTCAGGATTGAGTTAATTGCTTCGACTATATTTGTTGTTAGGTGACCCCATTTTTTGCCTTCATCATACGCAAGTGTGAACTATCTTGGAATTTGGTCAATCCAAGCTACTGTTTTGGGATTGTTTTCCCTAATCATATTGTAGTAATAGTTACATCACGATTCAGTCATTATGTATGTTGCAAATAATTTAAGAAAATATTAATGATTACGGATAATGAAGAATAATAAAGACGATATTTAATTGGTTAATATTGTTAAAAATGAAGTAGTTACCCATGTTGACAAGGTCATTCTTCAAACTTATCTTTGAATCTTCGAGTGAAATTTTGTGTAATGTGTCGAATGCAATACACATGCACACATTGTCCTTCTGTCCACCCACTAGTCGGTCGGTTGAATGTTGCACTAATGGAGTTGTGGCGATCCAAAATTAAGCACAAGTTTTGTTGAGGTGTGACATGCCTTCTAACGTTTTATAGAAAAAAACAACTAAGTGTATGTTGTTTCACCCTCAACTATAGCAAAAATAATGAGGAGTATGTTGTTTCTCTCATCTTATGCAACAACCACTAGAAGAGTCCTCATATATCTTCTGTACAGGAATGTTCTGTCCACTTGCTCCAACGGTTTACAATATGAGAATCCATCAACACAAGATTTGAAGGTCCAGAAAAGTCTTTAGAAATATTGTTGGTTTTGGCAGACCTCTTGGCCATTTGGTTGTGTTTTCAATTTGTACACAAAGCTAGGAACAAAAGTTTGCATGGCTTGTATAGTAGCCATGACAATTTGTTGAATGATTCTTCCCAACGTGTTTTGAAAATCGTTAATGTCTTCAACGGTTTTCGAAAATCGTTTAAGGTCTCAACGATTTTCGAAAACCGATAAAGGCCTCAACGATTTTCGAAAATCGGTGAAGGCATCAATAGTTTTCAAAACCCGTGAGAGGTCTCAATGGTTTTCCCCCTTACTAGTTTTTCCAAATCAATGGCCAAATCAACATCATTCAAAGTTTATAAATATGCAAATGTAAACAAAAACGAACAAATACATTAGCTTTCCTTGCTTTAAAGAGTGTTTGTGCAAAGGGTGTTGCAGTGGTATGTGGTGGTATGAAACTTTGCCCGTGCAAAGGTGGTGGTAGAGTGGTACGAAGAGAAAAACAAGAATGAAGAAGAGAAGAAGAAGAACAAAAGGGAGGCAGCGATGGCTAGGTTAGACAAAAGACAATCAAGAAAAAGTGAGGGTTTTAAAGTAAAAAGTGAAAATAGAATTATCTAAGTTAAAAACTCATTTCACCCATTCTTAGAATTTGTGTCATGCACGGATTTCAAGTTGTGATTTTATTAAAAACTCCTCTAATGTTATTAATAAAAAAAATCAAAATTTTGAATATAGCATAAAATTGATTTTTCTAAAATAAAAAAGTTCAAAAGACTTAAAATTATTTTTAAATTTCTTTTATCAAATAAACATTTATATTAATATACATAACGAATGCTAACTAAAATAAATATTAAAATTATTAGTATAATTAGCATATTCTTATATATATATATATATATATATATATATATATATATATATATATATATATATATATATTTAACCTAGCATTGCTCAGCATACTGACTATAAAAGAACAAAACTAAAATGAATATTAAAAATAAATAAGAATAACTTTAATTTAGTGGACTCTAACCTAACTTATTTTTAATATTTATTTTATGGTTAGCGTCGGTTTAATTAACATGAACTTAAATAAATAAAATATTAAAAATAAATAAGTTTAGCTTCTATTAAGTGGATTAACTTTATTTTTTTGATGTATATTTATTTATAAATTTTTTTAAAATGAATATTAAAAATAAATAAGGTTAATATTAACTCAGCGGATGTTAACCTTATTTTTCTTTATTATTTTATATATTTTAATTAGCATGGACTAAGTGAACCTAACTATTAAAAAACTAAAATAAATAAGGTTAACTATTAAAATAAACTAAAAATATATGAGACTAATTTATATATTTTGAATATAAATTCTAGATTATAAAGGTTTAGATTTAAAATTGACAAATCTTCTCACTCATAATATTTTTATCCTGTTTTTTATATAAATTTAATCATACTCATCTTCTTCATTCACGTTTATAAATCTTTTAAGGTTCATATTTTTTTCACATATATTTCTTTTCTTCTCATCACTTTCATCCAGATTCATCTTATTCACTTACACTCATCTTCTTAATCAATTATAATTAATTATTTATTTTATTTATATTATTTGAACATAGAGGTGTTGTTTAATTTTTTTAAAGTTATCGTCATTAATGTTGGTTAAGTCAATGCTAAACTAAATAAATTTTATATTAATTTTAAAATCAGTGACAAAATTAATACTGACTAAGCCAAGGTTAATGATAGTCAACCTTTAAAAGTTGATGCTAATGCATTCATGATTTTAGCACCGCATACACATGTAACTCAAAGTCGATTCTATTAGTTATTTAGTGTCGTTTTTTGACGATGAAAAATACCCATTATGTAGTGGTTGAATATGTATATTAGTTTGGTTAAATTTGGTCATGGTAATATTTTGGAACTAAAATGTATCTATTATGGCTTGTAAAAGAGATAAAAGTTAGAGTCAATAGATCAAACTGATATATCTATCAAGTTTTCTAAAGTATGCAGATCCACTAGATAAGTTAGTTAATCAATGAGCGAAATACTTAAAATTTGTAGAGTTCAAGTTGTTTTACTCATTAGCGATTTGTGAGAAAGGTTCCTAGGGGTTTTGGTTATTGGGAGAGGCAACAATTCACTAGGAAAACCTTTAAATAGGACTCCTAGTGTTTCAGTTTGTTGGACGAGTCAATGTGTCACTTAAGTCTCACTAGACAAGCCTCTTCCATTAGTTGGATTGTTGGATAAGCCTCTTCTAATGATTTGGTCACTAGGTGAGATAATTTTCTCGCTAAATGAGCTATTATGATAAAAACTTCTAGAGGTTGCTTGTTGGACAAGTAGATGAATTCGGTAGGTGAGCAAGATTTCTAGTTAAGCCATGCAGTTTTTCAAAAGCTTGAAAATTTTGGTTTAAATGTTTTTAACATTTAAAAATGGTTGGTTTTTATGACATTGTTTTATTTTAATAAATAATTGGGATTAAATTTTTTGTATGTGATGGATAATGGCAATTGAAAAAAACTGAGATAAAATTATACAATTTTTGTGTATAAAGTCAAGTAAAGCCAAAGCATAATCGAATGTGGATGTGTGTTAGACCAAGTAGAGTAAAAACAATAGTCACAATCTACCAAGGTTATATATATGCGTGTGTGTGTTTAATTTCAATTAATGATGTGATATAGGACGGTAAAAAACCTTGTACCCGCATGTACTGGTAAAATTTTGTGCTAGATACTAAATTAGTATTCTTAATGGCTACTTCTAAGTAATGGATACATGTATTTACTAACTTGTTAGTTGATGTGGCAGATATGGATATCTTAACATTCGACCGTAAATACTTGTTACCCGCTAATAGTTATTATTATATTTTATTTGAGTTTTTTTTAAAATTAAGTTACTAAAATAAAATTACTAATAAAACAAATATTAATAATGGGAGAATAATTTAAAGTTTAACTTTACATATTTTTATTTATATTTTTTGTGCCTATGAAATTAAATTTATTTAGGAAAATATTAATTTTAAAAATGATATTTGGATACAACTTATTTAAATTTGGTTTTTATAAAGACCAAAATTATTTTTATTAATATTTTATTGAGTATCTTTATTTGACCTGTACTTAAAAATTATTATTTTTATCTAAATCTATATTCTAAAGATTTGGTTTTAAATAAGTTTTTTAAAAAAATTAAAAAATAAAATATAAAAATATATGCAGGTACTATATAAAACCCCTTCTTTATAGTAGACTCTTCCCTTCCAATCCACCTTTTAGGTTTGAATATCTCATATAATCTCATTTTCTTCTTGATTAAAGGTCATTTTGGAGTCACCACAGAGAGCTCTCAAATTCTCACCAATAAAAAATGTGTATAAAGTAAGTTTTATGTCTTATATTTTCTTAGAATTGAATATGCATTTCTACTCTTCTTAGTCTTTTCTAGGTTGCATGTTGTCCTCATATAATTTATTTGTTCTTCTTGTAGGTGTAGTAGGTTTTCGGGGAGTTGAAGCCGTGTGAAGGTGTTAAAATTTGTATGACTCATTTAAGGTGGGGGAAGCTAATTAATTATAACTAATTTATGATTTCGTTGATTGACTTCCTTTTATATTGATGACTATGAAATTGATTGTAATTATATGATCTAATGGGCATGTTCAGTTGTGATTAACTAGTAGTAGGAACCTAAGACTCTCTAACTCGTATGTTTATGTGAGTGTTATATTCTTGATTCAATTGTCTTTAATTTGAATTTAGGAAAATGATTTTCTAAGCTTTGTGGAAGCTGCAATTTTACTTTTTGAATCCCAAACATGTTGTACACGTGTTATTAAGTTTGTCCAATAAAATTTAGAATGTGTGATATGAAGTGTAAAATATGTATGTTGATGAGGTATGAAATGAAGAGAATTTACAGGATTCTGCGAAGGAAATCCTTTTGATGTATGTTTCTTTAGTGTATGCATTTATGTATAAATTCAAGCAAAGGGATATCATAACACTCTAATAAGCATTCACACTCATATAAAGTAGAATGAATTATATGGTGAGAGTAGTAAGAAGTCCTAGTCTATGGATTTTTCCTTGGCCTAAGACGTAAAAGAGATTAACCTTGTGAGTGTTAGGGTGAAATTCATTGGTAATGACTCTACAGAGCAATAAAGGTCACCACAAGTCATATCTCTAATGAATCTGATATCAATATATGTTCTAGATAATTGAGTTTATAAGAGTCTTTAATTGTATGTTTTTATTTATCTTTTACTATTTGAGTTGTATAGTTTTGTTATGAAATCTTTTTACTTGTTGTATGCATGTTCTCTTTTTAAATTAGTTTACCCTTTTTTGTATTGGTGTTGCTTATGTTTGTTGTTCTTCTTTTTCAATTCGCCTTTACTAGTGTGAGTAAATGAGGAAACCGGTGTTAAGTTACCTTAGGAGGAAGATGTTGATGCATTTGTATAGATATAGGATCTTAGGCGTTATGTTTTGTTTCTATCTTTTGAAAAACTTTGTAATAAAACAATTTATACGCAAGTATGGTTTATTTTGGATAAATGTAAAAACATAGTTTTATGTCTTATTTTAATTGTTTATGGATTATCAATTATATAATATTTTATTTAATAATTTTCTATTATTAAATGTGATGTTAAAACCTACTAGTATTAAAAAATAACATGTATTTTT
The DNA here is from genome assembly GCF_029865625.1 of Vigna umbellata. Lineage (NCBI taxonomy): Eukaryota > Viridiplantae > Streptophyta > Magnoliopsida > Fabales > Fabaceae > Vigna > Vigna umbellata. Next base: position 25,529,395 of record NC_142175.1, on the reverse strand, counting down.
TCACGGATATTAACAAGTAACAAAATGAATAATGACTATTTTTTTTAAAGTGACGAATAATAGATAAACTCGACTAGTCCTATTATCATTCCAAATGTAATGTTTTTGATATATATATATATATATTAGTAGTGTAAGTTCAAAGTCATTAGAGTCTCAATGAAAATTGAGGTAAAATTTTTCAAACTAAATTGAATGAAAAGTTCTTTTATTATAGTTTAAACTAAAAATATTTAGATTGAGATTTGGTGAATGAATTAAATGTCTCAATAAAAACCGATAAGAAAATGTCATGTTAATTAACTGCGAGTTAAGATTGGATCAAAAAATTGAGACAGAATAAACAAAAAATTAATTGAGGTTAAATAAACAATACATCAATCAAGTAAGACTGAATTATAGATATATTGATTAAGACTGAGTAAATGATGACTTGATGAATAATACTTTTAATGATATTAAGTTGATGTTTTCTCAATTAAAAACTTATTTAATTAAAGTCAAATTGATAAAATCCTCAAGTCAAATTAAGTTGATCAAATAATTCTCTATACCAAATTAAATATATTGAAACCTTTTAAAATAAATTTAAAATTTTATTTTCATACCAAATTAACTGTATTGAAACCTTGCAAAATAAACTTAAAATTTTACTATGAAATTGTAGTTTAATTGGTTTTGATTACTATCAATGAAATGAAATGATGTAATAATGAATAAATTATTAATAATCTATAAAAATAAACAGGGAATTTGATCTACTTAGAGATATAGAGTATACTAATTTCATTTTTCTCAAACAATATATTACATCTCTATTCAATTTGAAGGTGGTCGCAATCAAATTTTATTGGTTGTTGACTTCTTACAATGTTCATATTCCAATTTCAAATAATTTCCAATGTGGTTACAATTTTTTCGGAGTTACAAACTTCAACTCCGCCTTAAACCATAATCTTAAGGAAAAATCTATTTTCAAAACATGTGATTAGACTTAAGTTGTCAATTTAGAATATCCTCATCTTTTTATGCTATTTAATGTTGAGTCAGATTAATTTAATTTAATTACAAGTGGATAATTTTATGACCTAACTTATTTCTTCATGGGCCATGAATTAAACGGAAAGACCCGTGTGTTCTTTCGTTTTTGAAAAATAATTGTTCAATCACATCACAATAAACATGCAATTAGTTGATGTTTTTTTTATATGGGCCTCGATTTTCAAGCAAATATTGGGGAATTCTAAAAGAGGAATTCAATTTTCAAAATGTTGAGAAATTTATAGGGTTTGTCTTTTCAAGAAAAATGAAGAGATCTCAGAACATACCTAAAATGTTTTTTTTTTAAATAATACCTTAAATGAGATATGTATATGATGAAATATTTAGAAATGGAAGCAGTTAAATTGTCATGGATTTAAAATATCTTGAAACTTTGAAATCACTTATAAAATTTTAAGTGGATTAAAAATTAAAAATACTAGACATCAGAAGGACTAGCTTAGATCTCGAATGTAAAGAAAATTTAGAAATGATAGAAAAATTGGTAGAAGACTTTTTTTTTCAATCAGAATGAATAAATTTCAAAAGATATAAACTTTATGCAGATACAATGGGTTGACTGCATGATTGTTTCATTCGATAACGAATTCAAACCTGACGAACACAAAGTTTCCACTCATTACAAAATGTTGAACTCGGAAATCATACGTTGAAATTGTAATAAGTGATTACATTGGACTAAAATTTCTGTAAATTAAAATGTCATCAATTAATGAAATTTTGAGTAGATGACCTTTTTAAGGTACATATTCTTTGAACAGATAACTTCTTAAACTAATAATTTTTCTATCAATTATCTTTGAATGATTAATTTATGGTCAATATTTTTTAACTGATCACTGTATCGATTACTATTTAATTTATTATTTTTGGTTAATTATTTTGAGTTGATCATTCTTGATCGATATTTTTTATTAATCACTCTTAGGTCAATCTACTTTTTAGTCAATCACCCTTTAATTGAATGGCAAGATCGATCAATTATAAACTAAATATCAAATTAACACTTAATCAATGATAATAAAGAATCAGCTTACTAATGTTGATTAAAAAATGATTGAATCATGATTAGAAAAAAAAAAGAAAAAATTCGTAACAATTGTTATAAGTAAAAGTATAATTTAAGATTGTACGCATCATCATTTAATACTCTTATGATCAATCATCTACTCTAATATCATATACCTTTTGTATATACCATCCAAATGATTTTTGACGTACGAGAGACATAAAGTAACAAACAAAAGATAAAAGTGACACTATACAAACAATATAGAAATTGACAGTTCGGCTCATGCCAAAACAACTTTAAAACCCAATCAATTATCTAATCCAAAAATTCTCATTAGTCTGCCACTAGAGTCAACATGTAAGTTAAAATTATGTTCTTCAATTGAAGATTTATTTCAATAGCCTATACTAATCTTTAATATAATTTATAGTCACACAGATTAGTCGAATTCAGTATGAATGATTTATATGTGATTCTCATTCCAAAACAAAACAATAAATTTATGAATTTTTCTCTTTATATATTAATCATCTTGCTAATTTTATTTACCGTGTAACTTCAATTTATTGAATTTCTAACAAAAATATAGAATCCCTTGAGTCAGAGCACATTTTGCTTTTATTATCTTTCCTATTTAATATAATGTTTATGGACTAATTGATATACATATTTTCTCTTTATTATCTAGATCTAGATTCATTGTAGTTATTAATAGAAATGCTCTTTTAATAGTAATTTAAAATTCAATGTACATTAACTTCGATGAATAAAATACCTCCCAGATGATCCGATCGAACCTGAACCCTAACACTTCAACAATCATTATGTAGATCACCGACTGATGTATCCTTCACAAATTCATACCACTTTTTTCCTTCATTGGCCAAAGTAGCATTTTCAATGTAGCATACATTTCTAAGGCTTTAGGGTGTGTCTTATTATTTGATACAAACGAATGAACTCGATTACCAATTTCAATCCAGCTGCAACCAGGGACTCTTGCATCACCCTTGTTCCTCATCATTCCACGAACTCTTTCTACATCACACCAATGTCTATGGGAAGCATAAATGTTAGACATGACTGCATAGTTCACATTCTTCTCTGGTTCTATGATGAAGAGCTTTTCTGCAGCCCATTTAGCCAGTTCTATATTTGCGTGGACATTGCAGGATCCTATAAATGCTCCCAATGTATTCGATTCAGCTTCCATTGGCAGTGACCTTAAGAATTCAAAAGCCTCATTTATAAGACCATATCTTCCAAGAAGATCAACTAGGCAGGTATAATGCCCTGATTCAGGAACAATCTGATACACTCTGGTCATCAAGTTAAAGTAGTGAAGCCCCTTAGCCACAAGCCCAGAATGAGAACAAGCGGAGAGAACACCAAGAAAAGAAATTTGATCCGGAATTACTCCACAAGATAGCATCTTCTGAAATGTTTCAGTTGCTTCTTTGGCTAGACCATGGAATGCATATGCACTTATCAATGAACTCCACGTAACAAGATCAGGTTCTGCAGCTAATCTGAAGCATTGACATGCATTAGTTATGCTACCACACTTGGAGTACGCACTAATCAGAGAATTAACAACAGATACAAATTCATGAAATGAGGATTTAACTGCAAAAGCATGGACTAGCATTGTTTCAGTAATGGCACAAGCATAGCCACATGAACTAATAGTGCTGGAAATAGTTAGTTCATCAGGGGAAAACCCTTCGTGAAGCATCTCTTTCAGAAGCTTCATAACCTCATTCCCTTCTCCACAATTCCCACACCCAACGATAATGGTGTTCCAAGCCACAACATTTCTTATCACCATCCTATCAAATGTTTTGTGTGCGTCAGTTATATTTTCATTTTTCGCATACGTGTTAATCAATGCAGTAGCTACTAACACATCAGAATCGAATGATTGTTTCAGAATGTGTCCATGAAGCTGCCTTCCAAAATCATAATAGTCCAATGTATCACATACACTGAGCATACTGCTAAAAGTGAACTCATCTCCATTTCCACCATCTGATCGCATCAAGTTGAACATTCCCAGAGCCTCTTCCGGTGAACGATTCAAGGCATAGCATGAAATCATCACATTCCACATAACCGAATCTCTTTGAGGAACAACATGAAAAACCATCCTTGCGTTCTTAACCAAGCCACATTTAGCATATAAATCAATAAGAACACTTCCAACAAAACAATCCAAATCAAGTCTCAGTTTCACTGCAAGACAATGCAACTGGAAACCCAAGTCAATATCACGAAACTTTATACAAACACCAATGAGACCATTCAAAGTGTTACTGTCCGGAACTACCGTTTCCAACAACATCCTTTTGAAATAAGAAAAACAGAGTTGTTGATTCGAGTCATTTTCAACTGCATTGCCACATCCAAGAATGCCCCGAATTATAATGTTCCACGAAACCACATTTCTAACGGGCAATTCCTCAAACAGTTTCTGTGCATCTTTAGTTTCTTTACACTTAAGATAAACACTCAAAATCTGATTTTGCAGGGACAGAACATGGCAAAATCCAAACTTTATCAAATGGGCATGCAACTGTTTTCCTTCAGGAAAAAGGGCCCATTTGGCGGAGACTTTGAGGGCGTTGGCACAAAATAAATGAACAGTGCGAGGATCCCTTAAGTGGGTTTCATCAGGAAATTTGGTCCATGAGTAGGTGCACTGAGTGGCAAATGAATAAGCAATTGGAGGGAAAGGAAGCTGCTTTTTGTAATGGAATTTGCAGAGCATGAGATTAGAGGCTAAACACAGTTGCACAAGGAATTCTCATGTCAGAGATTTTGTATCATCTTCTCCAAATTTGAAGATTGGACTCAAACATAACAGAAGAATTGTTTTTTGGTTTAAGCAATGCTTATTTTAAATTATTTTTAATATATCAATGTATTTTAAAATTACAGTATAAGTAAAAAAAAAAAAATCAGATATAGAGTTGTTTTTCATTAATGGATTGTTCAGTACTGTTGGTAATTTCCCTACTCTTTCTACATTTATTGGCAATCATAACATATCATACAAGAAGATTGATCTGAACAAAAGTGTAATGGATAATGACAGAACTAGATGATCCATCATTGCAGTAATAAATGTAGGGAGTAACAAAACATTTGCATTTTTTACATTTTTAAATTTGAAACTTTTATTAAAAAAAGTAGTACTCTTGTTAAGAAAAAACAAAATCAAATTGGTTAAGAATGAAAAAGGAAAAGACAAAAAGGAAGTAGTGATTGCTAAAAATAAACCTAATGACGATGTTTTGATCATAGATTTTTTTCTTTAATTGATTGATAAGCATGCCCAATAACAGCAATTTTTCTTCTTTCAGGAGCATGTTATCATTAAAACCATTTTTCCTGTAATAAAAACATTGAGAGAAAAAAATGAAGAGTAAAATTCAAAGTCATTTCTAATAAATACCTTTGAATGACTTTTTAGTGTAGGGATACCAAAAACAAAAATGTATAGTCACAAAGTCAAAACCTGAATTGATTGATTTCTTTACCGAAAAAAACCTACAATCTATGAATGGTCTCACAGAGTGGTTGGTGAAGTTGGACTTTGGTGGCTAAAGCTTACACCTCGTGGAAATTGCAAACGAAATTTATTTTAGAAAAAAGGTATTATAATTATCTTTTGTACTCAAAACCCATAAATTAAATTGAAATTTATTTTAGAAAAAAGGTATTATAATTATCTTTTGTACTCAAAACCCATAAATTAAATTGAAGTAATAATGGATAAAACTTTAACTGAAATAGAAAAATATTTGATTTTGTAGCAAGAATATTTCATATTTGAAAAAGTCCAGAAGCTAAAAGGCACTTTGTGGGGTTCATTCAAGCTAGAACTGTAACACACAACCCCCGTCATATTCTATTCAAATTAATTACATTTGTGGGGTTTCAATTGGTCTATTTTTACAAATTTAACCTCTTCTGTTTAAGGATATCTTGCATAATTTATAGTATGTGTAAGCTATTGACTCAGTTAGATACACCATTGGCATAATAAAAAAAAATGATATAATTTAATCTTTAAATCAGATGATTTTTTATATTATATTTTATTTTCTTAAAAGTTTTTCAATTTAAAATATATACAGGATGTAATTCTCATTTCACCAGTTTTATTATATTAAGTTGGGTTAAATATGTTTTTAGTCTCTAAACTATTGACCGTTTCTGGTTTTTGTCCTTCTTTTAAAGTAAGGTATAATTTGGTCCTCATTCTTTTCAAAACGTTCGTTTTAGTCCTCGAGAATTTTGGTTTTAGTCCTCATTTGTTGTTAAATGAGGATCAAATTTTTAAACAGTGTTTAGTTTTCGAGAACTAAAACGAACTTTTCGAAAAGAATGAGGACCAAATTGTACCTTACTTTGAAAGAAGGACGAAAACCAGAAACGACCAATAATTTAGGGACTAAAAACATATTTAACCCTATTAAATTAAATCTATCAGAGTTATTAGTTAAAATCCATTATAACAAAATTTATGTTTACTAGGTATATTATTTTACGTGGTATGAAACCTAGGAGACAATTCACTAGTGTTTTGTTCTACACATATGAAATATATACTTCTAAAAAATATATTAAAAATTTTACATTAATTAAATATAAAATTAATTTTATATATGTATATACTCCACTTTACAAACATTTTCAAATAAAATTAGATTTAAAATTCATTTCTTAATTCATTTCTACTTAAATCTTAAGTTGATTTTTAACTACTTTAACAATAATTT